>NC_080544.1:93218210-93554210 GCF_028640845.1 Ahaetulla prasina | reverse complement strand
GTCTAAAAGATGTTCTTCTGTAAGCAGCGGTAAGGTTTCTCCATCAATGACATGATCTTTAAATACCTTTAAAAACAAAGAAATAAATATTGTCATTGAAACAACAAGCATTATGTTGCAGGGTCATACAAAGGCTCCTGAAAGTCTTAGAACAGAGCTCTACAACCTTGGCAACTTTAAGACTTGTGGACTTCAACTCCCACAATATCTCAGACAGCAAAGCTGGCTGAGGAATTCTGGGAGTTGAAATCCACAAGTCTTAAAGTTGCCAAGGTTGGAGACCACTGTCTTAGAGTCATGACACCATAGAGCTGAAAATAACCTTACAGGTTACTGGTTGAACTCTGCTTTGTGCAGGATCTACTGAATGCTATTTCTTGTATGGGTAGTCCTCAATGTACAATCACAATTGAGCCCAAAATTTATGTTGCTAAGTGAAAAATTTGTTTATTTTATTTTATTTATTTATTTTATTTAAATTTTTATACCGCCCTTCTCCCGAAGGACTCAGGGCGGTGTACAGCCAAAGATAAAAACAGCAAGTATACAAAGTTAAAATATCAATTTAAAATACCTATTCCACAATGGCCGAATTAAAACCGTCAAATTGACCTAACCTAAAATACCCCATATAAAATTACAAAGAATTAAAACTTTAAAATTTAGAATTTAAGAAATCAGTCCAATCCCGCTTGAATAAATAAATGAGTTTTTAATTCCCGGCGAAAGGCCCGAAGGTCAGATATTTGGCGCAAACTGGGGGGAAGGTCGTTCCAGAGCGTAGGTGCTCCAACAGAGAAGGCCCTCCCCCTGGGGGCCGCCAGCCGGCATTGCTTGGCGGACGGCACCCTGAGGAGACCCTCTCTGTGAGAGCGTACGGGTCGATGGGAGGCATAAGGTAACAGCAGGCGGTCCCGTAAGTACCCGGGCCCTAAGCCATGGAGCGCTTTAAAAGTGGTAACCAAAACCTTGAAGCGCACCGAAGACCACAGGTAGCCAGTGCAAACTGCGCAGGAGCGGTGTTACCGGGAGCAACGAGGAGCTCCTCGATCACCCGCAGCTGCATTCTGACTAACTGGAGTCTCCGAGTGCACTTCAGGGGTAGCCCCATGTAGAGAGCATTGCAATAATCCAGGCGGGAAGTGACGAGAGCATGAGTGACCGTGCATAAGGCATCCCGGTCCAGAAAGGGACGCAACTGGCGGACCAGGCGAACCTGGTAAAAAGCTCTCCTGGAGACGGCCGCCAAATGATCTTCAAACGACAGCCGTCCATCCAGGAGAACACCCAAGTTGCGTACCCTCTCTGTTGGGGCCAGTGACTCGCCCCCAACAGACAGCTGCGGTTGCAGCTGACTGTACCGGGGTGCCGGCATCCACAGCCACTCCGTCTTGGATGGATTGAGTCTGAGTCTGTTTCTCCCCATCCAGACCCGTACGGCCTCCAGGCAACGAGACAGCAGTTCAACAGCTTCGTTGGGGTGGCCCGGGGTGGAAAAGTACAGCTGAGTGTCATCAGCGTACAGCTGATAACTCACCCCGAAGCCACTGATGACCTCGCACAACGGCTTCATGTAGATGTTGAACAGGAGAGGCGAGAGAATCGACCCCTGAGGCACCCCACAAGTAAGGCGCCTCGCGGTCGATCTCTGCCCCCCTGTCAACACCGTCTGCGTCCGGTCAGAGAGATAGGAGGAGAACCACCGATAAACGGTGCCTCCCACTCCCAATCTCTCCAGCCGGCGCAGCAGGATACCATGGTCGATGGTATCAAAAGCCGATGAAAGATCCAGCAGGACCAGGGCAGAGGAACAACCCCTATCCCTGGCCCTCCAGAGGTCATCCACCATTAACTAAGTTTTGCCCCATTTTATGACTTTTCGTGCCACTGTTGCTCAGAGAATCATTGCAGTTTTTAAATTAGGAACACAGTTATTAAGTGAACCTGGTTTCCCCATTGACTTTGCTTGGCAGAAGGTCACAAAAGGTGATCGCATGACCTCAGGACACTGCAGCTGTCATAAATGTGAGTCAGGTGTCAAGCATCCAAATGTAAATAACGTGACCGAGGGGATGCTGCAATGGTCATAAGTGTAAAAAATGGTCATAAGTCACTTTTTTTCAGTGCTGTTGTAACGTCGAATGATCATTAAGCGAGCTGTTGTAAGTCGTGGACTACCTGTACTTATTTCGGCAGAGATTTAATGTGATGGAATGTGTCTTCAAAGGGCGGGGCAGTATCATGGATTACAGTGAAATGACAGTTTCCCAGGAAGGAGGGAGCCCATGCCAAAGAAAGAGGGGGAGAAACAAGGGACAACAGAACCCAGAATTGGATCAGAAGAAAGAGGAAGAGATTTAGGACAGCCACTCCTTAGAACCATGATGGCGAACCTATGGCACGCGTGCCACAGGTAGCACGTGGAGCCATATTGGTGGGCACACAATTGTTGTCCTAGCTTAGCTTCGGTGCGTATGCGTGCGCCGGGCAGCTGATTTTCGGGCCTTCTGGGCCTACCGGAAGTTTGGAAACAGGCCGTTTCTGGCCTCCGGAGGGCCTCCGGGTGGGTGGGGAAAGCTGTTGTCACCCTCCCCAAGCTCCAAGAAAGCCTCTAGAGCCTGTGGAGTGTGAAAAACGGGCCTAACGGGCCCACTGTGCCATCGTGTGCCACAAACAGAGGGAGTGCGGGGGGTCACGTGCGCAGCGCCTAGGGGATGGGGCACATTGAATTATGGGTGTGGACACATGCGTGCATGACCGCCCACCCACCCTGCCTCTGCTTTTGGCATTCGACAGCAAAAAGCCATCACTGCCCTAGAATCTCCCTGAGTGTGTCTGTTAGGGTTAGAGTAATATAGTCTGGCAAGATTCTGTCTCTTGGTGCAAGCAAATAAAAAAGTGAACTTTGAATGTGTTCTTTGTCTTCTTTGGCTGGGCCTGACACTTGAGGCACATACTGTATATCCAAATGCTGATTTACAGTGTCTTATTGTTAATTTTCTGAACTAAAAGAGTCACTTGCAAAAGTACTTACTTTCATCCATATCGTTCTACCCCAGACTGACTAGGTTGGATTCCAGAAGAATCAAGGTGAGATGGCTATCTCATGCAACACCTTCAGTCTATGTGATCTCTCCTTAGTACAATTTCCCCACATTTTTATCACTTTCAACCAGACTTGGTTATTCCCACTTCCCTGGCACTTCATATAGGAACAGTCTTTTATTTTGAAAAATACTTTGTATTTGAAAATCGTGTTTTGTTGTCTCTTGCTAGAACCTTTTCCTTTTGCTATTTTTCCATATGCTCTGTTAGTTTAAATCTTTCTGTCTCCATGGCCAGCTTTGAGTGGATTTCATATACACTGTGCTTCATAAAAAAACAACAACACAGAATAATAGGGTTAGAAGGGACCCTGGAGGTCTTCTAGTCCAATCCCACTGCTCAAGTAGGATTTCCTGACCTATATCATTCCGGATAAATGGCTTTTTAGTCTGTTTTTGAACACCTCCACCGTATGAAGGTGTTGAACAACACCTTCACACAATACTTAGTACAATATTAAGACAGCATTAAGAATAGACAAATACAGCATGGCATTACATAATAATAACAATGTTTGTAATATAATGTACTGGTATATGAGCACCTAAAAGCAGCAACACACCCAAAATATATGTAATAAAGCAGTGATGGCTAACCTTTTTCTCGTTGTGTGTCGAAAGCGTGTGTGTAGGTGGGTGACAGTGTGCATGCGTTCCGGCACCCATAATGCAATGCACACTCCCCTGCGCATGTGCACTTGACCCCCCCCGCTCCCCCTGCCCCTGTGCATGCGCACATGACCCCCCCGCCCCCTGTTTTTGGCCTAGCAGGCCTCCCTACAGCCTCCTGGACCCAAAAACAGGCCATGTGGGGGCATGCTGCCCCCCACCCCCATGCATGCATGAACACTCCTGTGTATGTGTGCATGTCTCCCACACATGCCCCACCCCTGCACATCCCAAAAAATCAGCTGGCTGGCGGGAGGCACGCGCGTGCATGCATGGTGGAGCTGAGCTGGGCGACGGCTCATGTGCCCACAGAGAGGGCTCTCTGTGCCAGCTGTGGCACGCTTGCCGTAGGTTCGCCATTACAGTAATAAAGAATGGTAAAATGGAATTAGAATGTTATTTAAATTAGGTTAAATATAAGGAACTCTTTCCTCAGCATTTTGCAGTTGTTTAATATTTATGATTACCTGAGCATACTCAGAGCATCCTGGGAGATTGTTGATAAAACTGTACACATCTTCAACAGTCCATTTGCGAATATCTTCAGCAGATGAAATTTCTTCCCCATTTAAAATTAGTCTGGGAGGGGCTAAGAGAATGGGGGGGGGAATCAGTTTTTATTTTTAGTGACTAGCAAAGAAGTCAGAGAACATTCTGAACTAATGACAAAATATTGAATCTACCTTACATAGAGGAGGCCAGATTAGATACAGCTAGATCAAGGTGGCGCATGACTATCACATGACCCTGGGATGCTGCAACTATTGTAAATACATGCTCAAGGATCCAAATCTTGATCACAGGACCATGAGGTTGTTGTGACGGTCATAAGTGCAACAATCCGTCTTAAGTCACTTTTAAAAAAAAATACTGTTGCAACTTCAAATGGTTGCTATATGAATGGTTCCATGTGGAGGATTCATTGTAGTACACAGCAGCGACCCCCCAACCTTTTGGGCACCAGGGACCAGTTCCGTGGAGAGAGGTTTTTCCACGGACCAGAGGGGTCATGGTTTCGTGGGCTGCCTGCATTCCTTGGATGGAGCTTCGCTTGTGTGTGCAGACCAGTTTCTGGCATGTCGCGACCAGTGTTGGTTCGTGGACCAGGGGTCAGTGACCCCTCTGGTATACAGTACTAAACCTGTCGTGTCCCACTCCTCTGCTGACGGCCGGGTCAGGGAAATCCGAATCAGGCGTGCCTCTGCAGCTCTGCCAAAGTCCTAGCAAAGTCCTCAGGGCAGGCAGGAGACCAGAAAGTGACTTCAGCAAGATATGTTTAGACTTTGCCTGACTCAGAGAATGCCAGAAAGCAGGTCCTTTATATAGGCCATGGGGTGTGGCTCTATGACTCAGCACTTATCCAGGCCTGCCCCTCCCTTCCTTCTATTGCCTCCGTCTATCAAGTCTTCTGACGCGAGGGTCACTCCAGTCTGCAGCTGTTGGCAATTGACCTCCCTCAGGCTCACATGCTGTGGAGGAGGGGTCGGGGTCTAGTTGCTCCGTTTGCCTGGGCATGGAGCTAGGGCTGGGGCCGGGAGGCATACTAGGACATTCCTCCGTGTTCGGAAGCAGATAAGAAGGCCCCGGCTGTGGTGAGATCGGAGGAGACACAACAAAACTTGAGTTCTGTAAAATCCTAATATTGCTTCCCTTCATGAAGCTGGATCACAGTGAAAAGTTGATCTGCGCTAGAAAAGGGTTTTAAACCTTGTCCTCTCCAATATTTTTTCTCTGCTTTACGGTCCTAAGGGTTCTTTGCAAATAGAATGTGTTCATTTATGATCACCATACAAAGTTTCCATAAAATATATAACTTGGCTTTCATGCCATATTGTACGGCAGACATGGAGAAGCTGTGGTTCTCCAGGTGATGCTTTCAATAATTCCTAGTATCCTTCCACCTGGGACCATTTGGCTCATAGTCTAGCAATATCTGGAGGGACATGATATCCTCCTGCATCAGGGGTGAAATGCTCCTGGTTCTGACCGGATTGCCCGATCTGGTAGCAATGGTGGTGGGTGGTTCAGAGAACTGGTAGCAAAAATCCTTGACCCCCCATGCTCAGCTGAGCCACGCGATCATCAGAGGCTTTTTTTTACTTTTAAAAGCATTTTTTTGGCCAAAGACAAAATGCTTTTAAAAGTAAAAAAAAAAAGCCATCAGCTCAGCTGGGATCGTCAGAGGCTTTTAAAACCTCTTTGACCAAAGAGGTTGTAGAAAAAAATGCTTTTAAAAGTTAAAAAAAAAAGTTGCCCACGCCCACCCAGTCACATTACCCCCCCACCAAGCCATGCCCACAGAACCGGTAGTAACAAATTTTACTACCCTGTCCTGCATGTCCCATTACCAGTACTTACCAAAGGATAATGGTGGTTGATTGAGCATGGAGAAGCTACTTGTCAGAGCAGAGAATGTGATTTTTGATGGATCTGCATGCTTTTCATTGAAGACCAAGCAAGAATTATGAGGATCTTTCTCATTTCCATTGTGGCCGTCAGTTGCTTCACTGGATATTTTGTGATTACACAAGTTCTTTCGCAAGCCACCTTCACGTTCCTTTTCATTTTTGGTGACAGCTGCTAATGGTTCTCCATGGACTTCTTGTTGTGTTTCTGCAGGCTTGCTTGGCATTTCCACTTTGGTTTCTTTTTTATCCTCGTTTTCTTCACTGAGAGTCACTGAAGCCAGATCCATGTCCCTGTCCACCGGCTGGTTCTTTCCATGATTGAACTGGTAGCGAGAAGCTTTGCGAATCCCAGCTCTTCTGCTTGGTCGACGGACCCGTTCCCTTTGAAGCATGGCGAGAGGTGGATAGGAGCTTGTGCCCATGAACATGGCATTCCTCTGAAGTTCATTGAAGGTGGCCTGATGGACATACAGGTCATTGGAGAGGTGGCCTTCAGGAATGTAGTGTCTTTCTTGAAAACTAGCAGAGCGAGCTGGGACATCAGGGTAAGGGAAAAAGCCCCTGAGTTTTAGAAGACTTTTTCGCTGAGCTTTTTCGAGTTCTTTTTGCTGAAACATGGCACTCATTTCCATCCTAAGTAAGGGTCATAAGCATTACACCATAACTGGAAATGCAATCTTTATCTACCAATAGGTTGCAATATATAAAGTTTGGAACATAAGGCATTGTAGAGCAGCGCAAGACTATGTGATTTAAAAGGCAAAATCCCACCCACCTGCCCCCGATATTTTGTGGCATCTTCTACTTTAAATTAAAAAAACATCATTTCAGTCCTTGAAGACCTACAGTTGAGATTATAAAGTGTTGAAACTTTTTCAGTCAAAGGACTTTATTACTCCACTGATAATAAATCACATATAAGATAACAGGTAAAAGTACAAACATTATTTGGATACATGAAAAGAGTAAGTAAAAAAAAGGAATGTTTTTTCCTTTTTGTGCCTACAGGGATGGTAGGCACGTGGGTCCATCTATGCATGCCCCTCACAGACCTCTTAGGAATGGGGTGAAGTCAACAGTAGACTGTTTAAGCTTAAAGTTTTGGGGGTTTGGGGAAGAAACTACAGTCAGGTAGTGCATTCCAGGCATTGATCATTCTGTTACTGAAGTTGTATTTTCTGCAATCGAGTTTGGAGCGGTTTACCTTGAGTTTGTATCTATTATTTGCTTGTGTATTGTTGTGGTTGAAGCTGAAGTAGTCATTGACAGGTAGGACATTGTGGTAGATAATTTTATGTACTATGCTTAGGTCAGATTGAAGTCTGTGTAATTCTAAATTGTCTAAGCCCAACATTTAGAGTCTGGTGGCATGAGGTATTTTATTGTGAGCAGAGGAGTGGAGGACTCTTCTCGTGAAATATCTCTGGACTCTCTCGATTGTATTTATGTCCGATACGCAGTGCGGGTTCCAGACAGATGAGCTATATTCAAGGATTGGTCTAGCAAATGTTCTGTATGCTCTAGTTAGTAGTACAATATTACCAGAGAAGAAGCTACACAAGATTAGGTTAAAAACTCTTAGTGCCTTTTTGGCAATGTTGTTACAGGGGGCTCTGGCACTTAGATCTTTAGAAATGAGTATTCCAAGGTCCTTGAGGTCATCTATAAAGTCATGTCCATCTAATTTGTATTTTATGTTTTGATTTTTTTTTGCCTCTGGTTCTAGAAATTCTTGGTGATCTCCCATCCAAATAGTAATCCAGGCTAGTTTAAGAGTCCAGACAAAGCACTAGATGTTGGTGCCTCCTGAGATATGTGCTACAATAATCATATTAACAAAATCTATATAAAGCTGCAAGTGATAGATTTATATTAGTAGCTAATGGACAAAGATGAAAATATAGAAAGTTTGCCTATAATTTAAATAGTAATACCATCCATATAACCACAGTTTGAATGACAGTAACTAGTTGACCTATAAAAAATCTGATATTCTAAAAATGATTTGTTCAATCAGGGCTAACTGAGTCAACTGCTGATGTAAACATTCGTACAAACAACAAGCTAGGTGATAAACCATAAATTATGACTTAGCATGTAAATTCTAATAATTGTGATTTAGTTCATTTTACCTGGCAATATTTTGTTTCTGAATCAATTCTTGTCTTTTGGCTACTGCTTCCATTGATTCTGATTGAAGAAAACTATATCCTAGTAATTGAATGAATGAATGAACATAATTGAAGATTATTTTTAGAATCATTCACTTGTTTATAACTGGATTAATACCATGTTTCCCGGAAAATAAGACCCTGTCTTATATTTTTTGAACCCTGAAATAAGCACTTGGACTTATTGCCATGCACTCAAAAGCCCGATTGGCTTATTATCAGGGGATCAGGGGTCTTATTTTGGGGAAAACAGGGTATTCATAAACAAAGAAGCAGCCCATAGTGTTATCTTACAGTTAAATCCAATTCAAATCCAAATTAATGAGTACAGGTAGTCTTCGATTTATGACCTGTTACTTAGCAACCATTCAGAGGTGAGGGATTTGATGGCTTTCTCCTGGAGTACTTATGACCCAGTTCCAAAGTTGGAATGACCCAGTTCCAAAGTTGGAATGACCCGGTTCCAAAGTTCTTATGCTTGTTCCCTCCTGCAGTCACACGACTGCATGAATAGAGTACAGAATAACAGAGTTGGAAGGGACTTTGGAGGTCTTCTAGTCCAACCCCCTGCTTAGGCAGGAAACCCTACACCACTTCAGACAAATGGTTATCCAATAGCATGCTACCAGTTTGGACTGATTCGGGCGAACCGGTCGTAAAAAAAATGCTACCGGTTCAAATGAACCGGTATTTATGACGATCAGCGGTGTCACGCTATTTATATTTGCTAGAAAGCTAGAAATTCTGCTTTCTAGCGAATCTAAATCGGGCGGCACAGCTGTTGCCTCCCCTTGCTGTTCTACTTACCTTAGAAAAGGCTTCTTAATCCTTTTTCAGCATTGTGCGGTAGCACATGCACACAAAGCGTGCATTTGGCACACACCGTACATGCGTGCGAGCAGCAAACCAGTAGCGAAATGAAGCGGTAGCAGACTTCAGAGCATTTCACTCCTGGACATAAGTCACTTTTTTTTGTAACTTTGAACAGTCACTGAAAAAAGTGTTAAGTCGATGACTATCTGTATATGAATTGTAAGTTTTTGTACAACTTTAAATGTATGAACTATATTCGTTTAGCTTGGTTAGGCAAAAAAAAAAAGGTACTATAGCAAATATTGGCTCCATTCAAAGCTTCTATTCCAGAGTGATTTGATCTAGTTAGTTCTTTGAATAAGCAAATAGCCTGTAATGGTATATGGGAATGAAACTGGGAGACAGGAGAGTGAGCCGCCATCTGGCAACTAGTGTGTAAAAGAAGGATGAAAAGTGTGAGAAACATTTCAGAAGCGATTGATCCTATTTTTCCAGAGACTACAGGGGAAAGGAAGGGCTAAATGCTTTTAGTCTCACAAGATTCTGTTAACAAAACCTTACAACAAAGATGGGGCTAGTGTTCCTGGATGTATTACTTGTAGTTCTTGCAAGGCTAACATTACCATCTGTGTGGCGGTGGTAGTGGTTTTGATGCATTATTGCAGGTTAACTCCCTGCTCACTGCCCAGAGTTCGATCCTGACTGGGTCAAGATTGACTCAGTCTTCCATCCTTCTGAGGTCGGTAAAAATGAGGACCCAGATTACTGGGGAAATATGCTGACTCTATAAACTGCTTGGAGAGGGCTGTAAAGCACTACGAAGTGATGTATAAGTCTATAAGTATAGCACTGCTATTGCTATCTATTTAATGCACAAAATCAAATCAGGGGCTGTTAATCAATTTAGAAAGTCAGTGCAAGTTTTCCCATGCACACCCCTACAGTTTAACACAATCAATTCAGCTCTTCAAAATCATGATTCAGATCGAGTCAGAAATTTGAATCAGGCCTTGGGGTGATTTGACATCAATAGTTTTCCTACCGCTACTGTCTATTTACGTACTCAGTTACTTATGATTTCACTCTTTCTTACCTGGTCCTTGGGAAACGCAACTAGATAATATGTTTGGGAAGTTGGCTAGTTGTGAGGCGGGAGGTCCAAGGGTGGAAGCCACATGAATCTGCCTGAGATCAGCTGGTACCAAGATCTCAGATGTAGGTAACAAATGTCTAGGAGAGCAAACAAGACAGCTAATTAAAGTGTCTTATGGGCAAACGGTGAAATTCTGTGTACGAAAAAAAATTCAAGAAAGGAAACTTCCTATATATGAATCAGTAAAAGGGAATAAATATCAGGATTCCAAGTAACATCCCCAATGAAATCAAACTCCAAGGCCTGAAGTTCCTCAAAGCTAATTTTTATTAGAGATGTCATATTGGCACATCTGGGAAAACCCAAATCTGAGAGCTTCTGGGTTTTCCTTACCCAAAAGAAAGTTCAAGTCCTTGCTCTTCACCCACATGTCCACCACACGAACCAATCAGGTACCCTCCGGAACAGAAGATACCTCCTCATTCTTCTCAGCACAGCTGCAGATCACAACGGCCTTGACTTTCTAGAAAGAATTTTATTTTGACTACATATCGTCTTCACTCTATATAATCCCCCCTCCCATTTTCCCACAGTAGAATTTGTGGCAAGCCTGAAGCCTGAAGGCTCAAAGGTAGAAAGATGGCTTCCAGGTCTGACAGAAAACAGTCTATAATGCACAGTACTCAGAATCCTGAAAACAAAAAGTAGTAGATATAAAAAAAACCCACCTGACTATTTTCATGAGATATTCCTATCATAAGTACCGGTAATTCTGACCCTGAACTTAAAAACTGATAATATATTTGGATTTAATGTACATGTTAAGAAATGAAGGTCAATTAGCCATTTTAAAGCCTTAGGCAAAACATCTATATTTGTGGCTTTACATTTGAAAAAAAAAATTAACAAGCAGCCAAATGGAGCAGAGGCAACTGAAGGTGCAGATGTTTGGATCAAAATATGAAAGCACGTCATATGCTGTCAATTCTGCCTCTTTGGTCTGAGTGAGCAACGTCATGTCCAAAGGGTGTGGAGCTTGTATTGTGACAGTGTGTCTGTCCACTGCTTTTATTTGTCCTCTCCCTCTGATGAGAACCATATTCCAAATTGATCTGAAAATTATGTATGGCTCCTGTTCACAGGGAAAGAAACACTTGTGGAGCCAATAGGTAACCTTTTCTGGAAGTAAAGAGTATCTGTAACAGTATTTTACAACCTTGGCAAGTTTAACAAGTGTGAACTTCAAGTCCCAGAATTCCCCAGCCAGTATGTTGAGAAACACAGACTGTAGTGGAAAAAGCGCTAGATCAGAACTTAGATTTACAAGTAGTTCTCAACTTATGACCACAACTGGGATGGGAATTTCCATCATTAAACAATGTGGTCATTAAGTGAATCACAACTGGCTTTACCACCTTTTTTGCAAACCCAGCTTTGATCATTGACTTTGTTTGTCAGAAGTCCCCTGGGAAGGTTGCAAATGGCTATCACATGACTCTGAGATGCTGCAACCCATGTAAATACATGCCAGGTGCCAAGTGCCCAAATTTGGAACATGTCACCATAGGGACAATTATAAGTGCAAGACTGGTCGTAAGTCACTTTATTTCACTGTTATAACTTCACAGATGTTAAACAAATGGTCATAAATCAAGGACTACATCTGTTGAACTCAGATATATTTAACATGTTGGCTGGCAATTGGCTGTATTGCTGCCCAATCCATTTGAAGGACACAATTTATTTATTTATTTATTTATTTATTTATTTATTTATTTGTTCGTACTTTTATACCGCCCTATCTCCCTAGGGACTCAGGGCGGTTTACAGCCAAATAAAATATATGTATATACAGAATAAAACATTAATTTAAAAAACTTATTAAATAGGCCGAATATTTAAAATAGAAATATAAATAATAAAACCCCATTAAAACCAGATTTAAAATTTAAAAATTCTAGTCCAGTCCTGCGCAAATAAATAAATGTGTCTTAAGCTCACGGCGGAAGGTTCGAAGGTCAGGAAGTTGGCGAAGTCCTGGGGGAAGCTCGTTCCAGAGGGTGGGAGCCCCCACAGAAAAGGCCCTTCCCCTGGGTGTCGCCAGTCGGCACTGCCTGGCCGACGGCACCCTGAGGAGTCCCTCTCTGTGAGAGCGCACGGAATTCAAGGAAAGCTCTCCTTGAAGTGTCGTCTTAAAGTATAGGAGATTGTTCTACATCAGGGGTGGGGAAGTATGGCCCTTTTATGACTTGTGGACTTCAACTCCCAGCATGAACATGGCTGGCTCAGGGATTCTGGAAATTGAAGTGCACAAATCATAAAAGGGCCATAATTCCCTACCTCTGCTCTACATGCTGTATAACAGGGGTAGTCAACCTTTTTATACCTACCACCCACTTTTGTATCTCTGATAGTAGTAAAATTTTCTAACCACCCACTGGTTCCACAGTATTGGTGATTTATAAAGTGTATCGTCGTCTGCGCATGCCTCTCGCACATCGTGGATTCGGTTTGGGGGGGTGGGTACTGGCTACCAGTTGTCTGTTACAGCTGGGTGATGTGGGGGGAGATGCGCAAGCTATTCTGGGACGAGGCTCTTTTGTTTGCGGTCACACTAAAGCGCCATTTAGTTTCACTTATGTAACGTGAACTAAACTTATGCGCGGTTGATACAAATAGTATATTTTCAGAAATTTAAAGTGTCATGGGGAATTTTATGAAAACCTAATGAAAATGTTTTTAAATGATGCTATGAAATTTTTTTTTAAAGTCAATTAAATTAAAAAAAAGGAAAGTGCTTCAGTATCGGACAAAACCCCTACCGCCCACCATGAAAGCTGGAACGCCCACTAGTGGGCAGTAGGGACCAGGTTGACTACCACTGCTCTATAATATACAGACAATATTTTTTCTTTCATCCGTTAGCTTGGAGTACCTTTCCACAAACCGAGATTCCAACTGTGAAGGAATTGTCTGCATTCCATGCTGGTGCATTAGCGGTGGGTGTCCTGTCATGAACTGGCTCCTCATTAGGGTCTCTTGTTGCTGCCTCAGATCTAAAACAAATCACACAGTATCAGTGTGATAACAATGCGTGCATTTGGTACGGCAATGCAGAGTTGACCTTGGGCATAGGGAAGGGAGGAATGTGCCCTTGAGTGGGCAGGTTTGGAGAAAAATTACACAGCCTTGAGAAAAAGGAAAGGGTGGGAAAGAAAAAAAAAACCCTCAAAATAACTCTGCCCTGGTTTTGTTTAATATAAAATGGGAAAGAGAGAAACATTTTCAAGGTTGAGGTAAGCCCTTCCAAGTAAGGCAGGTCGCGAAAGGGGCATATCGGGAATTCACAAATGTTTTTCATTGCAATAAGATACAATATCAGAAGCTTAAAAGCCAGTCTCTCTGTTTATACATGTGGGGCAATTATGGCTCATGGAAAATGCTGAGGTTAGTTAGATCTCATTCTGGTTTCTGCAGGACATTGCTCTGACTTTCCTTCTGGGCCTCATTCATGATGCTGGTTCCTGTTGCTTTAATGCAGTGCTTCCTAAACTTTTTCCTGCATTCCCTAAAATCTCTTATCTGAAAGTTTTATTGAACTTTGAGGAATGGTCATAAGCCCTTTCCTTCAGCACCATTGTAACTTCGACCGGTCACTTTGAACAAAGAGTTGCAATTTGGAGACTACAATTATACAAATTGTGGTCGTAATTGTGGACTTATGACCACAATGGAGCCCCAAAATTATCTTGTTAAATGAGACATTTGTTAAGTGAGTTTTGCTCCATTTTACGACCTTTGCCCACCCCCCCCACAGTTGTTAAGTGAATCACTGCAGTTGTTAAGTTACAACTGGATCCACTAAGTGGATCTGGCTTCCCCATTGAATCTGCTTGTCAGAAGGTCACAAAAAGAAATCATATGAATGAGTGGTTTTGTTTTCTACCCCACGAGGATCACTATTGACTGCTTCCCATCAGGACTGACTGACAGACCGGTTGTGGTCACTGTATCATCTGTTACCATCTTGACCGGCCCAGGATGGGCCTCCTGCCGGACTTTCTTGGTGATGCGAACGCCACGGCGGCTGACCTTCTTGTTTCATGAGACGCCTCTCTCGCGGGTTTGGCCCCCCATACTATCGAGGGCCCACCTTGAGGACGGGCTTTGGAGCCCCGAGAGGTGGCATGCTAAAAATAGGAGGCTTAGGGGCTTTTTAATTAGTTGTTTTAAGAAATTTTTTAAGGGGAGTTTTAATGGGGATTTTAAGGGTTGGGAGGGGAGGGATTCACGGTAGGGGAGAGAACCCGTCGGGAGGGGTGGGAGGGTTAGGGCGGGTATTGGGAGTAGCCCGCCGGGTGGGAGCCAGTCCTGCGCGCTCGTGGCGGTTTAGTAATGGGTTCGGAGGTTATAGGGGGATTACGCCTTTGGTGAGGGTGGTTCCATTTGCACGGTAAGTGGGAGGGGCAGATATGGCGGAAGGGGGGGACCGCATCGTTTTGGGGGGGCGCGCGCTCGATGTCTGCAGGCGATCGCGCGCCCCGATCCCCCTCCCTTCTCCCGTCCCCCGGATGGTCAAGACCCTCAGAGCCTGGGCCTTCGTCTGATGTTATGCAACGCACGGTCCGTGGCCAATAAGGCCCCCCTAATACATGATCAGATTCAGGGGGGTGCCGCGGATATTATAGGCGTTACGGAGACCTGGTTGGGCACTGAAGGGGGCGTGCCCCTGGTCGAGATGTGCCCACCGGGTTTCCGTGCATTCCATCAGCCGAGGGCCCAGGGTAGGGGTGGTGGGGTGGCGGTTGTTATTAAAGAGAGTCTAGAGCCGAGGGAGACCACTGTACCTCAGATTGCCGGGTGTGAATCCCTCTTTGTGTGGTGGGGTCATAGGTGTCAGATGGGCTTGCTGGTCACGCACCTGGCTCCTTGCTGCGGGACAGCCGCCCTGCCCGAGCTCCTGGAGGTGCTGGCTGGGGTGGCAGTTGAGACCCCCAGACTTTTAGTCATGGGGGACTTTAACTTGCCATCTTCCGGCTCGTCATCGACGGCAGCTCGGGAGTTCATGGCTTCCATGACGGCCTTGGACCTGACCCAAGTAGTTGATGGCCCTACTCACATTGGGGGTGGCACTCTGGACCTGATTTTTGTCTCTGGTCAGTGGTTGAGAGATCTGGACTTAAAGGAAATAGTCATTGAACCTTTGTCATGGTCAGATCACTCTCTTCTTCGCCTAGACTTTCTGACCGCCATTCACCACCGCAGGGAGGCGGAGCCGATACGTTGGTTCCGTCCCAGGCGCCTGATGGACCCGGATGGGTTCCGGACGGAGCTTGGGCCATTTCCTGAGGGTCTGGCTCACGGCTCGGTTGAGGAACTTGTTGCGGCCTGGGAACGGGCCGCGGGGCCTTAGCCCGTGTCGTGCCTTTGCGGCCTCTGACCCGGCGCAGGTCCCAACCGGCCCCTTGGTTCTCCGAGGAGCTGAGAGGGATGAAGCGCCGGAGAAGACGCCTAGAGAGCTCCTGGAGGTCTAGCCGTTCAGAAGCTGATCGGACACTAGTGAAGTCCTATACTAGGACTTACCTAGTGGCATTGAGGGAAGCGAGGCGTAGCTACGCCTCCTCCCTCATTGCATCGGCAGATAACCGCCCAGCCGCCCTGTTTCGGGTGACCCGCTCCCTCCTACACCAGGGGGAGCGGGATGACCCGTTGCAGGGACGTGCTGAGGAGTTTAACGGTTATCTATACGATAAAATCGTTCAGCTTCGGGATGGTTTGGACCAAGATTGCGTGATACGGGTGAGACGGCTGAGGGTGGTCTTGGTGACATTTTATGGGATGAGTTTGACCCTGTTGCTCCGAGGACATGGACAGGTTGTTGGGGAGGCTGAATGCCACCACATGTTTACTGGACCTGCCCTCCTGGTTGGTGCTGGCCACGCAGGAGGTGACCCGAGGCTGGCTCCAGGCGATTACGAGCGCTTCTTTGGTGGAGGTGTCTTTCCGGCCGCCTTGAAAGAGGCGGTGGTGAGGCCCTCCTCAAGAAGCCTTCCTGACCCGCTGTTTTAGGTAATTATCGTCCGGTCTCCAACCCGCCGCGGCGAAGGTTGTTGAGAGTATGGTGGCATATCAGTTTCCTTACACCTGGATGAAACTGTCTATCTAGACCTGCTCCAGTCCGGTTTCCGCCCGGTTACAGCACGGAGACGGCTTTGGTCGCGTTGGTGGATGATCTCTGGAGGGCCAGGGATAGGGGTTGTTCCTCTGCCCTGGTCCTATTAGACCTCTCAGCGGCTTTCGATACCATCGACCATGGTATCCTGCTGCGCCGGTTGGAGGGATTGGGAGTGGAGGCACCGCTTATCGGTGGTTCTCCTCCTATCTCTCCGACCGGTCGCAGTCGGTGTTGACAGGGGCAGAGGTCGCCCCGAGGCCCCTCACTTGTGGGGTGCCGCAGGGATCGATCCTCTCGCCTTCTGTTCAACATCTACATGAAGCCGCTGGGTGAGATCATCAGTGGGTTCGTGTGAGGTACCAGCTGTACGCTGGATGACACCCAGCTGTACTTTTCCACACCGGACCACCCCAACGGTTATCAAGTGCTGTCCCGGTGCCTGGAGGCCGACGGGTCTGGATGGGGAGAAACAGGCTCAAGCTCAATCCTCCAAGACAGAGTGGCTGTGGATGCCGGCATCCCGCACAGTCAGCTAAATCCATGACTGACCATCGGTGGCGAGTCATTGGCCCCGATGGAGAGGGTGCGCAACTTAGCGTCCTCCTGGATGAACGGCTGTCTCTAGAAGATCATTTGACGGCCGCTCCAGGAGAGCGTTCTACCAGGTTCGCCTGGTGCGCCAGTTGCGCCTTTCTGGACCGGGAGGCCCTTTGCACGGTCACCACGCCTTGTGACGCCTCGCCTGGATTACTGCAACGCCTCTACATGGGGCTTCCTTGAAGGGCATCCGGAGGCTGCAGTTAGTTCAGAATGCGGCTGCGCTGGTGATAGAGGAGCCCTCGTGGCTCCCGTGATAACACCCATCCTGCGCAGGCTGCACTGGCTACCTGTGGCCTTCGGGTGCGCTTCAAGGTTTTGGTGACCACCTTTAAAGCGCCCATGGCATAGGGCCGGGTTATCTACGGGACCGCCTACTGCGACCAGATACCTCTCACCGACCCGTGCGCTCTCACAGAGAGGGACTCCTCAGGGTGCCGTCAGCTAGGCAGTGTCGGTTGGCGACGCCCAGGGGAAGGGCCTTCTCTGTGGGGGCTCCCACCCTCTGGAACGAACTCCCCCCAGGACTCCGTCAACTTCCTGACCTTCGAACCTTCCGTCGCGAGCTCAAGACACATTTATTCATCTGTGCAGGACTGGCTTAGATTTTTAAATTTAGAGGGGTTTTAAATTGATTTTAATATTTATATTTGATATTTATATTTCTATTTTTAATAATTCGGGCGCTAGAATAAGTTTTTTAAGGATTATTTTAATTTGTATATTGATATTGATGTTTTATATGCCTGTAAACCGCCCTGAGTCCTTTGGGAGATAGGGCGGTATATAAATTCGAATAATAAATAAATAAATAAATAAATATGATCCTGGGACACTGCAGCTGTCATAAATATGAACCAGTTTGCCAAGCCAGGAATGTTGATCACGTGTCCATGGTGATCCTTCAAGGGTCGCAACTGTGAAAAATGGTCATAACAAGTCACTTTTTTCAGTGCCATTGTAACTTTGAGCGGTCACTAAATGAACTGTTGTAAGTCGAGGACTACCTGCACTACATTATTTAAATCAGGGGTCTCCAACCTTGGTCCCTTTAAGACTTGTGGACTTCAACTCCCAGAGTCCCTCAGCCAGCAAAGCTGAAATTGAAGTCTTAAAGGGACCAAAGTTGGAGACCCCTGATATAAACAATGTCATCAAATTATCTTGATGTCATTTCAACTAATTACCACTGGTAATTTCATCAATTATTGTCTTGGAAACTTTACACTTTGGGAAATCTCCCAAAGGTTGCTTTTTTCAAGCGACACAACTGGATTTTCTGGTTTTTCTTTGAAGACATTTCGCTTCTCATCCAAGAAGCTTTCAGCGTTCCAGAAAAAAACCCCCACTCCAAGTAAAAACTTGGATGCAAGCATCTTTCAAAGTTCTATTTACTAGGATAGGTAAACTGGCACATCTGGGAAAATCCGAATCTGAGAGGTCCAGGTTTTCCCTCAGTAAATCAAAAAACCCCAAACCATCCCCTCACTCCTCAGTCGATCACATGCTCCAATCGCCATCCGTCCCATCTTGAAACAGCACTCCGACCACTTCTTCTCCAGATGCAGGATCGGCCTGACCTTGACCGACAGGAAGAATGCTATTATGTCTGAAGACAACCCCTCTACTAAATCCCCCCTCCTACTTTCCCACACATGATAAAATGGCAGCATGGAAGCTTCCAGCCTAGTATGGCTTCCAAAGCTGACAGAAGCTTCTTCAGCTCTGACTGGATGGTGGGCAATATGCAAGTCAGAGCTGAAGAAGCTTCTTGGATGAACAGCAAAACATTTTCTAAGAAAAACCAGAAAGTCCAGTTGCCTTTTGAAAAAGCACCTTTGGAACAACCATGATCTGGATGACTGAGAATCTCCATAGACATTTGGGGGACTTCGAATATATTCAGGTACATCGTGCAATATGTAAACTGATTTCAATGTCCCTGTTGTGATGGGTAATTGGATTCTTTATTACCCAACAAATAAACACTTTTACCTAATTTGGGTATTTTACCCAGCTTCGGGAAGCACTGCTTTCATGATTTGCAGCCTCTGTAACTAAAAATTATTTCTTCCTGCATAAAACTGTCTTTATGTTATAATTTTTGATTTTGTCTGCTGTATATTGTATTTTTGAAAGAAATCAGACAGGTGAGAAGGCAGGATGGAGGTTTTTATGACAGCTTTCAAAGCTGAAATCAACAAGTTTGATTCCAAATCCTGCCACATCCGAGGCTGAGAAAGAGATGATTAAAAAAAAAAATCTGTTAGGACATGAAGGTTGGAGAAAGAAGCCTGATCTGAATCCTGGAGCTGACATATTAGATTAGAGCAGGGTTTCTCAACTGTGGCAACTTAACTGTGGACTTCAACTCCCAGAATTCCCCAGCTAGCAAAAATGTTCGTCCACACATCTTAAGTTGGAAAAGTTGAGAAACACTGGATTACAGCAGTGGTGGGTTACCCCCGGTTCGGACCAGTTCGCAAGAACAGATAGTAAAACCACCCACTGACCGCCACTGACCGTCCACTGACTGTCATCAGGAAGGTTCTGCATGCACGGCCCCGTTGCGAACTGGTAGTAAAGGTAAGTAGAACCCACCCCTGGATTACAGGCTATCTATCCAACTCATAGGGAGCACAGGATCCTAACGGTTAAGACGCTAGGCTATTGACTGGAAAGTTGGAAATTCGAGACCCAAGTACTACGTGATGGGGTGAGCTCCCATCCTTGCTCCAGCTCCTGCCAACCTGGCAGTTACATGCAATTAGATAAATAGGTATAATTTTGGTGGGAATGTAACAGCATTTCATACACCTCGGTGTATAGTCGTGCCAGCCCCCCGATCATTGAAGTGTCTTTGAACAATGCTGGCTCCCTCGGCTAAGAAGCCAGACATGACTGGTCAGGGAAAACTTTTATCTTTTTTTAAAACTGTATGACCATAAGCAGCATACATCAATAAAAACCGAGAAGAAAAGAAAAAAAACATTCCAACAAATAGGTCCAGTAAAAGAAAACCCAAGGCTCTGTTTTAGGCCCAGTACTCTTCAACATCTTCATCAATGACTTAGACGAGGGGATAGATGGGGAATTCATCAAATTTGCAGATGACACCAAGCTGGCAGGAATAGCCAACACTCCAGAAGATAGGCTCAAATTACAGAAAGATCTTGACAGACTTGAACATTGGGCGCTATCTAACAAAATGAAATTCAACAGCGAAAAAAGTAAGGTTCTACATTTAGGCCAAAAAAACAAAATGCACAGGTACCATATATGTGGTACCTTGCTCAATAGTAGTACCTGTGAGAGGGATCTTGGAGTCCTAGTGGACAACCATTTAGATATGAGCCAGCAGTGTGCAGCTGCTGCTAAAAAAGCCAACACAGTTCTGGGCTGCATAAACAGAGGGATAGAATCAAGATCACGTGAAGTGTTAGTGCCACTTTATAATGCCTTGGTAAGGCCACACTTGGAATACTGCATTCAGTTTTGGTCGCCACGATGTAAAAAAGATGCTGAGACTCTAGAAAGAGTGCAGAGAAGAGCAACAAAGATGATTAGGGGACTGGAGGCTAAAACATATGAAGAACGGTTGCAGGAACTGGGTATGTCTAGTTTAATGAAAAGAAGGACTAGGGGAGACATGATAGCAGTGTTCCAATATCTCAGGGGCTGTCACAGAGAAGTGGGAGTCGGGCTGTTCTCCAAAGCACCTGAGGGTAGAACAAGAAGCAATGGGTGGAAACTGATCAAGGAAAGAAGCAACTTAGAACTGAGGAGAAATTTCCTGACAGTTAGAACAATTAATAAGTGGAACGACTTGCCTGCAGAAGTTGTGAATGCTCCAACACTGGAAATTTTTAAGAAAATGTTGGATAACCATCTGTCTGAGATTTATTTATTCATATTTTTTATACCGCCCTTCTCCGAAGACTCAGGGCGGTGTACAGCCAATAAAACGACAAGAATCCCCAAAAATTTAAAATACACTATCAAATTTAAAAAACTGATTCAATCGCTGTAACATTAAAATATTAGCTAAAATTTATCAAAACTAAAACCTAGGTAAAACCCTATAAAAACCCACTCAAATCCCCATACTAAAATCAATCAGGCCAGCCCCGCTTGGTGAAAAAAGAAAGTCTTGAGCTTAAAGGTCCGGAGATCAGGGAGGAGACGGAGTCCCACCGGCAGCTCATTCCATAAAGCCAGGGCCCCCACAGAGAACGCCCTTCCCCTGGGGGCCGCCAGCTGACATTGACTAGCCGACGGCACCCTAAGAAGACCCTCCCTGTGGGCGCACACTGGACAATGGGAGGTAACTGTCGGCAGCAGGCGGTCCCGTAAATATCCCAGTCCAATGCCATGGAGCGCTTTAAAGGTGATAACCAACACCTTGAAGCGCACCCGGAAGACCACCGGCAGCCAATGCAGCCTACGCAGGAGAGGTGTTACATGGGAGCTACGAGGAGCTCCCTCAATCCCCGCGCGGCCGCATTCTGCACCAGTTGGAGCCTCCGGGTGCTCCTCAAGGGGAGCCCCATGTAGAGAGCATTGCAGTAATCCAGAGGGGAAGTGACGAGGGCATGAGTGACCGTGCATAACGCGTCCCGGTCCAGGAAAGGGCGCAATTGGCGAATCAGGCGAACTTGATGAAAAGCTCCCCTGGCGACGGCTGTCAAATGGTCTTCTAAAGACAGCCGTGCATCCAGGAGAACGCCTAAATTGCACACCGATTCCCTGGGGGCTAACGATTTGCCCCCCACAGTCAGCGATGGAGTAAGCTGACTGTGCCGGGACGCTGGCATCCACAGCCACTCCGTCTTGGATGGGTTGAGTCGGAGCCTGTTCGTCCCCATCCAGACCCGAACGGCCTCAAGACACTGAGTCATCACATCAACGGCTTCGTTGGGGTGGTTCGGGGTAGAGATGTACAATTGAGTGTCGTCAGCATACAGCTGACAGCTCACCCCGAAACCACGGATGATCTCTCCCAGCGGCTTCATATAGATGTTGAACAAGAGGGGCGAGAGAATCGACCCCTGCGGCACCCCACAAGTGAGTTGCCTAGGGGTCGATCTCTGCCCCCCTGTCAACACCGTCTGCGAGCGGTCGGAGAGGTAGGAGGAGAACCACCATAAAACGGTGCCTCCCACCCCCAAGCCCTCCAACTGCCGCAGCAAGATACCATGGTCGATGGTATCGAACGCCGCTGATAGATCTAACAGGACAAGAACAGAGGAACAACCTCTGTCCCATGCCCTCCAGAGATCATCAACCAACGCGACCAAAGCCGTCTCTGTGCTGTACCCAGGCCTGAAGCCGGACTGGCACGGGTCTAGATAAACAGTTTCCTCCAGGTACTGGGGGAGTTGCCAAGCCACCACACTCTCTACAACCTTCACCAGAAAGCGAAGGTTGGAGACTGGACGATAATTAGCTAAAATAGCTGGATCCAGGGAAGGCTTCTTAAGAAGGGGCCTCACCACTGCCTCTTTCAAGGCGGCTGGGAAGACTCCCTTCCTCAGAGAAGCGCTGATAATTCCCTGGAACCAGCCTCGTGTAACCTCCTGGGT
The DNA here is from genome assembly GCF_028640845.1 of Ahaetulla prasina. Classification (NCBI taxonomy): domain Eukaryota; kingdom Metazoa; phylum Chordata; class Lepidosauria; order Squamata; family Colubridae; genus Ahaetulla; species Ahaetulla prasina. The sequence continues at coordinate 93,531,598 of NC_080544.1, read as the reverse complement.
AGCCAGTACTAACCAGGAGGGACACGGGTCCAATAAACATGTGGTGGCATTCAACCTCCCCAGTATTCTGTCCATGTCATCGGGAGTCACAGGATCAAACTCAGCCCAAACAATGTTCTCAAGACGTGCCCGCGTCATCTCGTCCGGATCTACCCAATCCGTGTCCAACCCATCCCGGATCTGAGCAATTTTATCGTGCAGATAACTTCCAAATTCCTCAGCCCGACCTTGCAAGGGGTCCTCCCGAGCCCCCTGAAACAGAAGGGAGCGGGTCGCTCTAAACAAGGCGGCTGGGTGGCTATCTGCCGATGCTATAAGGGCGGCCAAGTATACTTGCTTTGCCGTCCTTATTGCCACTAGATAGGTCTGAATGTGTGACCGTACTAGTGTTCGGTCAGATTCGGAGCGGCTGGCCCTCCAGGCACTCTCTAGGCGTCTTCTCCGGCGCTTCATCTCTCTCAGCTGCTCAGTAAACCAAGGAGCTGGTCGAGAGCAGCGCCGGGTCAGAGGCCGCATTGGCACGACGCGATCCAAAGCCCCCGCCGCCGCCCTTTCCCAGGCGGCGGCGAGTTCCTCGGCCGAGCCATGGGCCAGCTCCTCAGGAAATGGCCCAAGCTCCGTCAGGAATCTACTCGGGTCCATCAGGCACCTGGGACGGAACCAGCGAACTGGCTCCGTCTCCCTGCGGTGAGGGTCTGCGGTCCGAAAGTCCAGGCGAAGGAGAGAATGATCTGTCCATGGCAGGGTAGTAATGACTAAATCCCCCACATCCAGATCATTCAGCCACTGTCCCGAGACAAAAATCAAGTCCAGCGAGTGTCCCCCAGTGTGTGTGGGACCATTCACTAACTGGGTCAGGTCCAAGGCTGCCATGGAGGCCATGAACTCCCGAGCTGACGACGATGACTCACCTACTGACGGCAGATTGAAATCCCCCATGACCATAAGCCTGGGGGTATCAACTGCCGCCTCGGCTATCACGTCGAGCAGTTCGGGCAGGGCAGCTGTCATGTGGCAGGGAGCCAGGTACATGACCAGTAAACCCATCTGTACCCCATGGCCCCACCGCACAAAGAGAGACTCACAGCCAGCTGTCTGCGGGACAGAGACCTCCCTCGGATCCAAACTTTCATTTATAATAACCGCAACCCCCCCACCCCTGCCTTGAACCCTCGGCTGATGAAATGCACGGAAACCCGGTGGGCACATCTCGACGTGCCCAACCAGGTCTCAGTAACGCCCATCAGGTCCGCACCCCCCTCCTGTATCAGATCTGAAATGAGGGGGGCCTTGTTAATAACGGACCTACCGTTGCATAATATCAGTCGGAGGTCGCGGCCCTGAGGAGTCTGACCACTCGGGGAACGGGAAAAGGCAGCGGGACCGGAGCACGCAATCGCTTGTAAACAGCGTGGGCGCACTCCATGAACATGATATGGTCCCCTCCTTCCGCCATATCTGCCCCTCCCATAAATCGTACCGATAGAATAATACTCTTGTCCAGGGGCTACAGTCACCCCACCTAAATTATTCGAACCTATCTTCCTAACGTGAGCTCTAGAAAGGTCTGGCCCCCTCCCACACCCACCTACCCTCCCCTCCACCCTGACCCTCCCTCTCCCTAAAAGCCCCTTAAAAAATTTAGTTAAAAAACTCCTCAAACCCCTCTTTTCTGCATGCCACCTCTCGGGGTTCCAGAACCCGTCATTAAGGTAGGCCCTTGATAAATAGAGGGCCATGCCCGCGAGAGGGGAGCATCTCGCAGACCCAAGAGTTGTGCGGGTGAATATATCATAAAACCAAATAGCAGTCAGGGATCGGGGAGTCGTGCCCCGTCCAGTCCAAGGTAGTTTCTACAGTTCGGGTATCAAGATGAAAACCCCCGAGGATGTTCTGCCAGCTAGGGAAGGATGTATCAAGGAACCAAACCGAAGACCAAAAAGATGTCAATCAGCCAGGCACAAGAGGAGCCACCCATTGGTCCAAAATGTTCTTGCCGTCAGTCCCGGGTCGAAGATAGAAATTTCACCGGACAGTCCACAAAAAGGGAACCAGCAAGTCGACAATGGGTAACCAGAGACGTAGTCCAGCCCAGTCCAGGGGGGGACGGCACGATGGCCATCGCTACCGCCTCACTCCGTCCCTCTCACCGACGGAGCGGGCCATCACAATCACTGCCGACTGTTGCCCCAACCCACCCCGAGCTGGGTACAAACTGGTCACCAAATTTCCCAGCTAAAGTTGATGATTAACAGCTCCCTAGGGTCCTGGGTGACAGATCCACTGCCCGACGTTGTTCTCTCCCAGAGCTCAAGGTCACCAGGCTCCACATTCTCCGTCTCCAGGTTCACCAGGCCCTCCAGCGTGCAGCCGACCTGCAGCATGTCTCCGGCACTGCTCCTCCCGGTGCCCCCCCCAACTCAGGGGGAAGGGGGGGTGCCGCGACAGCCGGCACTGTAATCGTCGCCCCTCTCCGCCATCTCTCACCAGCGGAGGGGGCGTCCGCTGCCGCTGCCGCCGCCACGACCACCACCCACGCCGAGTCCAGCCAAGGGCCAACCCGTCGACTCTGGCACTGCTCCTCCCAAGGCCCCCCCAGAACACACCAGGGGGAGGAGGGAGGGGGGAGGGGGGGCCGTCGCCACGGCCGCCACCCCCACTCCACCGCTCTCACCGGCGGAGAGGGAGCCCAGCGCTGCAGCCGCGGCTGCCGCCCACGCCCACGCCGAGCTGATCTAGGCCGAGCCAGCTGTCCCTCTCATCAAACATCCTCCGGGACTCACGGGAGGGGGGGACCGTCGCCGCGACCACCGCTGACACCCCCCACTCCGCCGCTCTCACCAGCGGAGGGGGAGCCCGGCGGCGGCGGCGCCGGCCACACCCACACCAGGCCAGGCCAAGCCGAACCACAGCTGTCCCTCCGGCGCTGCTCCTCCCGACGTCCCCCCTCCCGGACACACCGGGGGGAGGGGGGACCGCCGCTGCAACCACCGCCGCCACCCCCACTCCGCCGCTCTCACCGGCGAAGAGGGAGCCTGGCGCCGGCGCTGCAGCCTCCACCCACACTCACGCTGGGCCGAAGCCAAGCCAAGCAAGAAAACTCTAAACACCACGGGACCATCTTCTCTGCCGCCACTCCCCGGGCCTCCCGAACTGGACCTCCCTCACCCAACAGATGGCAGACTCACCCCCAATAGAAACAGGGTGAGCAGACCCTACAAACCATCCGAAGGGGAAGGCTGGAGGGGGAAAACGACCCCCTGATTCTCCTCCGCTCATTCACCCCCCGCCATCTTGCCGCATGCGTGTTGTAAAAAGATGATGTAGGGTTTCCTGCCTGGGCAGGGGGTTGGACTAGAAGGCCTCCAAGGTCCCTTCCAACTCTGTTGTTGTTACTTTGTTACTTTGTTAGAAACCACAATCGCACATATAATAATATATATGACATAACTTAAAAGCAAAGTTTATTTATAATGAAAGGAATACAACTGTTAATCTGGAAAAATGTAGTGCCTGGGACCACTTGGCAAAATGTACATTCCTATCATAATGTATATTCGTTCCGCCTTACCAGCTGGTGGGATGCCACTTCCAATTTGGTAAAAGGCCCCATCTTCCACACTTCTCTGCTTCCCGAGGATTATTATTTTTCTCATGTGATCCTGAGGATTCATGCTGTTGAAGAATGTAATTGATCATCACTGGGAATCAGTGAAATGGAAATGTGCTGAGAGAAAGCAATTACCTTAATAGCACAAACATCAGAGAAATATAAATAATATAATATAAAAGGGCTAATATAAAAGGGCTCTACCTGTTTCCTTGTTCCACAACTCTGCATTGATGGGACATTTTTAGAGCTACCAAGAGTGTCTAAAAGGACTAAGTTCCTTTTTGTGTCTTACACATGTAAACCCCTGGCATTTTAGTCTGCAGGTTGCCATAAAAATAGAACTGTCTTCTTCCTATTAAGCCGCATCACTTAATTTTGACTGCCTGGATCCTTTTCCGACATTCAACATTATTTCCAGTACTTCAGTAGTTAACTTTTATAGTAAAGTGAACAGGTAACAGAAACGACTAGCCTTGTGGTGCAACCAAAACAATCTGGAACTGAACACACTCAAAACCGTAGAAATGGTGGTAGACTTTAGGAAAAACCCTTCCATACTTCCACCTCTCACAATACTTGACAACACAGTATCAACAGTAGAAACCTTCAAATTTCTGGGTTCTATCATATCGCAAGATCTCAAATGGACAGCTAACATCAAAAACATCATTAAAAAAGGACAACAAAGAATGTTCTTTCTGCGCCAACTCAGTAAGCTCAAACTGCCCAAGGAGCTGCTGATCCAATTCTACAGAGGAATTATTGAGTCTGTCATTTGCACCTCTATAACTGTCTGGTTCGGTTCTGCAACCCAACAAGAAAAACACAGACTTCAGAGGATAATTAGAACTGCAGAAAAAATAATTGCTACCAACTTGCCTTCCATTGAGGACCTGTATACTGCACGAATCAAGAAGAGGGCCGTGAAAATATTTGCAGATCCCTCGCATCCTGGACATAAACTGTTTCAACTCCTACCCTCAAAACGACGCTATAGAGCACTGCACACCAGAACAACTAGACACAAGAACAGTTTTTCCCCGAAGGCCATCACTCTGCTAAACAAATAATTCCCTCAACACTGTCAGACTATTTACTGAATCTGCACTACTATTAATCGTTTCATAGTTCCCATCACCAATCTCTTTCCACTTATGACTGTATGACTATAACTTGTTGCTGGCAATCCTTATGATTTATATTGATATATTGATCATCAATTGTGTTGTAAATGTTGTACCTTGATGAACGTATCTTTTCTTTTATGTACACTGAGAGCATATGCACCAAGACAAATTCCTTGTGTGTCCAATCACACTTGGCCAATAAAATTCTATTCTATTCTATTCTATTCTAAAAATAGAACTGTCTTCTTCCTATTAAGCTGCATCACTTAATTTTGACTGCCTGGATCCTTTTCCGACATTCAACATTATTTCCAGTACTTCAGTAGTTAACTTTTATAGTAAAGTGAACAGGTAACAGAAAAGAGCTCTTCAATTTTTTGATGTTTCTCTCTATGGATTAGGAAATAGTTAAGAATGTGAAGTAAAGCAGTGTTTTCCAACCTCAGCAATTTCAAGATGTGCGGCCTTCTACTCCCAGAATTCTCCAACCTGCATGCTGGTTGGGGAATTCTGGGAGTTGAAGTTCACACATTTTAAGGCTGCTGAGGTAGAGAAGCATTAGATCAGGGGTGTCAAACTGGCGGCCTGCGGGATGTATCAAGCGTAGGGAAAGCCCACCTCAGCGCCGCAAGGGGGGAAAAAACTCGCGATACATCACGTGACAGCAAGTTTGCTGCAAGTTTGACACTCATGCATTAGACTATGAAAAAACATAGGTACCAGCTGTTAAGGCCTGGCTTCATATAGGAGTTGTTACTAATCCTATTCTGTAAATCCTAGCAGTGCAGCACATTATAGGGATTAAATCAAGTTAATCACTCCTTTAGAGTTTTACCCTGAACAAACCCTTCTTGGCAGCAGGCAAAACCATTCATCCACTGGTAATTCTGTCACAGTTGGTTAAGCAAAGAATGGAAGGATGACATCTTTGCGGACTAAAACTAGTTGTGTACACTTAATCATGCTTTGCAAACCCAAGGGAGAATAAAGAATAGGCTGGTGCAAGTGCAATTATTTATTATTTATTGTGTGCAAGTAAAGGTCAGAAGTAAAAGTTTAAACTTTTGAAAAGCTTGTCCTTCAGTATAATAGTGCTGTTCAACAATGTCATTCAGTTCATATCTAATTTTATTGTGGTGAACTGAATACAGAATAATAGAGTTGGAAGGGACCTTGGAGGTCTTCTAGTCCAACTTCCTGCTTCTTATTCCTGACAAATCGCTGTCCAATATCTTTTTAAAAGCCTCCAGTGATGGAACATCCACAACTTCTGGAGGCCGACTATTCCACCGGTTAATTGTTCTCTCTGAACTATTGTTGGCAACTGGGAATCTGTAGAATGAATATTCCCAATCTGGCAGTTTCCATCTGTGGTGAACTTCAACTGCCTAATCTTTAGCCAACAGCACATTGGGCCAGAGAGGTTACTTAGATGACTAAAGCTCCATTTATGAAGTTAGAATATAGAGCAATTCTTGGTAATCTTCTGGTTTAATTCTTCTGGTCTACTGGTATTATAAATATCAAGTAAGCAAACTGGGCATCTTTATCTTCTGCCTCTTTGGATAGAGAGCACTAAATGAGGAGAGAGATGCTTTGGGGTTGACAATGTAGTAATTAAGGCAAGTAAAATTTTAAAATAAACCCACAACATACTGAACGCGCCAAGTAGCCAGCTATCTTTTAACCTAGCATGTTCTGTGAACTCATGAAAATAGTTTATATTTCAGTATGTTGTTTGAACCTAGAAAATTTAGATTAAATTAGATGGATTCAGAATTCATTTCAGAAGCAACCCAGAAAATAATTATATTCATGTGTGATGTGTATGTATGCACATTGCACATTGCACACGCACAAACACATGCACATATAAGGTTTATTTAAAACAGCTTGGTTTTGGTTTACCTTAGATGCATCACAGCAAGTTGTATAATGGGAATTGTATAATTTAGAAATGTGTGGTAGGAAAAGGATCTAGAGGTAAGATCCTGCTGGGAACCTATCCAGATATCTAGAAAACTAGCCAAAAATGGACTGCCAAATCATATCTGTAAGACTTTTCCAACAAAAAATGGCAAAACAAGGTGGGAATCATATTGCAAGGCTTCTGTGATGTGAAATGTTGCCATTCCTTTGTTAAATTATTCCTAACCTTCAAATCCATCAAAAATGAACTAAACATTTTTAGACTTGCTAACTGGATTTGCTTGCCCCTCTGCATGCTGGAGTTAATGTGCTTAAACCACTATCGCTAGAACAAAATCCAGATAAATTTGGTATATTTAATGCGTGGTGGAAAATGGTCATCTACTACAATCAACAGGTACACAGACATGTATTTAATTTAATTTATTTATATCCAATTTTGCCATTAGCATTAGTACTTAAATTACTTTGAAATAAAATAAAATAATAAAATTGTATTTTTAATTATTAAAACTTCCCTTATCAGCTGGGTGGCTTCAGCACTAAAACCTGAATAAAATATATATTTTCATATCAGCAAAAAAAACCCCAAAAAACAAAACGAGCAATGAAGCAAGTTTATCCTTCTTTGCAGGGAATACAAAAACCTTCTAAAAAGACAGAGGTTTAGAAGAAATTACGGTAATTTGTACAGAACAGACAATGGTGTCTGAAATATTTTATTTTCCGTTGTAAAAAAGCTTGTTTCCAAAAATATTGTATAGACTTTAAAGATTAAAATTAAACTATCAGGATAGCTAGAGAACAAGCAGAAATACAATATTTACACATGAACTTTTCTTGGGTTAAATTACATTCCCCATCTTTTCACATTTCATCAAGCTGGTTTACATCATGAAAAATAACACATATATTTAAAATGAGATTTCTGAAGTAGAGTCATTCTGTTGGTCACCTGGTAGATGCAAAGTTATTATCAATTTGTTTAATAAACAGAGACATTGTAATAATCAAAGAAAGATTCATGTGATTGAAATGTCTTTCTGTTGTAAAGTCCCTGGTGTGAAATAGACACTTTCCTGAGACTATGTTAAAATTACTGACATTGTTATTACATGGCTGTCCCACATGTAAGTTATGGGTGATTGCATGTACTTACAGCAGTTGTCAGTGCCTTCGTTTTGAAACAAGAGAAGTGTATCTAGATAGAAAAATGCTGGAGCTGTGCATTCACTCTGGTTGGCAGGATTGAAAAGTCAAAACATTCTGAACAGTGACTTTGATATAAACCCAAACTCAGCTTATTTGGATTATTCTCTATCCTTACCTTTAAGTCCTCTTGATTCTGACATCAGAAGCTCTTTTCCCACATCATCTCCTCAGCCAGCAGAAACAAAACAATATAATTATAAGTCAAACATCCCACTGATCTGATAAACCTATTTTGATATTTAACCTGTTAAGCTGTTAACAGCGATCAAAGCCCTTAATGCATTCATTGAAAATATTAATTGTTTCAGAAATTCTGCAGTCGGCTGCGGAAGAATGATCGCAGTGGCTTAGACTGTTATTTGTCTTGCACAGTTTTTCCCCCTTTAAAAAGAAAAACAGTGTGATTTGCCAAATGACAAGTCTGATGCCCTAGTTTGCTTATCCTATTGAGCAGGAAAGATTAAACTCTGGTTAAGTACCCTGAAAAACGAACAGAAACGGAAAGGTTACAGCTGTTTGCTCTTTAGATCTTATTGCCTGTTGGTTACCAGCTCTCTGAAGTGTTTGGGGAAATCTCTTCAAGAGAAAAAAAAATAAAAAGATTCGTCATAATGTCAAAATCTAAGATTAATAATGTTGAGAATCTATAAATGATGTAGGCCAGCAGTCACCAACTGTTGGTCTGTGGACCACAGGTAGTCCGCGAGAAAATTTTGGTGGTCTGCAGAAAAATTATTCTGACAGAATCAGCAAGATCCTCCACAAACACAACATCAAGACAACATTCTGTACAAACCGAAAAATATCCACCATCCTAAGAAACCCCAAAGACAAAATTGAGTTAGAAAATCAAGGAGTATATGAAATCCCATGCACCGCCTGCCCCACCACATACATTGGACAAACCAATAGAAGAATAAGTGCACGCATTGAAGAATACAAGAACTCAGTCAAAAAAGAGGAACCAACTTCTTCCCTGGTCCAACACCTTAAAGCCACAGGACACGATATTGACTTTAAAAAGACCAGAACTATCGCCAAAACTGAACACTTTAACAACAGAATAATCAGAGAAGCCATCGAGATAGAAAAACGCCCACACAGCATGAACAAACGAGATGATACCTCCCGCCTACCAGCCATTTGGAAACCCGCCCTTATTGACAAACGAGTCCCTAACACGAGGAATGACACCAGACCCACACTCACGAGGTCCACACAGGATGTCACCACCACACATCCACCCAGAAAGCAGACCCAAACCCACACTGATCATGAAGCACGACCAAGGACCAGAAGCCAGACCGCAGCTGCAACATTAGCCATTTCAAACCCCTCCAATCCATACATGCAGCAGACTGACACCCACTATGAAGATGTGGCACGACCGCGGGGCCAGACAGCAGCTATGCAGCTCACCAGCTCAAGTCCCCCTGCAGCTCAGACTAATCTGAGCGCAGACAAGCCCCCACCCAAACAGGACACACACCCAGCCAATCAGAGCACAGAAAAACCCCCATCCAATCAGAGCACAGCCAAGCTCCCACCCAATCAGTTCAAACCCCCACTAGCAGTTAAAAGGAAGAAACAGCTGCGATCACACATTGCTCCCAGAAGCACGAAGCTGAAGCCTGAAGATGACGAATGAGACTTCGTCGAAACGTCGCCAAGACACTTCCAATCTTACACGGGAGAAAACCCGAACAACCAAAGACCTATATACAAACACCCGTGAAAACCTCAGAAAACAAATATTGCACCTCTACGGGGAGGAAATCCACCATCTGACCAGGACCTATGAAAAACTAGAAGTCCAAAGAGCTTCCATTTTATGTGACCTCGCATTCCTACGAAACTGCCGCGATCAAAATTTAATCCCCAAATGCTTCCAATTGAAATTCCACTCCAACTCTGCAGCCACCAAACGCATCCTAAAAAGAACAGAATTGGCCTTAATCAGAAATGAACTTCACACAAAAAGATTCCTCCTAGATCAAATCAACAAAGATCTCCTCACACTTCACCTCAAACTCAGCAACAAGATGCACCCTGCACTTTGGGACAAATCCAAACAACTTGCCGTCTGGAGAGCCGAAACACAGACCACCCTCAAGACAGACACGCACACCAACAAACTCAAGACTACAAGAACGCCAGAAAACAAACCCCTCCACCCTCACAGCAACACATGAAACAAACAGTGCATAACATCTCAGATAGGATCCTCACCAAAGCTGAAACCGATGTCCTTTCCAAAGGATTCAACTTTGCAGTCACTCCCAAATACATCCCCACGAAAACATTATATGGAGTTGAAACCAGCCTGACCAAAATCAACCCCGATGGCGCTAACAAAATCAGACTCGAGATCTCCAACATCCTCTGCACCAGCAAGCCACCCAAAAGCAACTTACCCAAAGAGGAACAGACAGCACTACTTAACCTGAAAAAGATACCAGCATAATAATCCTACCAGCAGACAAGGGCAACGCCACGGTGGTTATGAACACATCTGACTACCAAACCAAATTAACCAACCTACTCCAAGACCCTGCATACAAGCCCCTAAAACAGACCCCACCACCTACCTAGAAAAACCACTAGATCCAAAATAAAAGCCTCCCCATCAGCGAAGAAATCCAACAAAGAATCATTCCCAGAGAAATCATCCAGATGCCCTAAGCTCTATGGCCTCCCAAGATACACAAAGAAGGAACCCCCACTCAGACCCATAGTCAGCTCCATAGGCTCACCTCTACAAAACCTAGCCAAATTTCTCGCCAAACAACTACAGCCCTATGCAGAATCCATCACCTCACACGTAAAAAACTCATTCCAGTTCATAGAGATCATAAAGAAACAAAACTTACAGCCCAGCGACCTACTCGTGAGCTTTGATGTCATATCCCTCTTCACCCAAGTGCCAATCAAAGAAGCCTTGACAGCTATCCAAAACAAATATAACCCCCCCAAGCACATCCTAGATCTGACCAACCACTGCCTATCCAACACATACTTCATCTATAATGGACAAAAATACAAACAAGTAGAAGGAGCACCCATGGGATCACCCCTCTCACCTGTCATTGCCAACCTCTACATGGAACACTTTGAAACCCAAGCACTAGAAAAATCTGATCACAAACCCAAACTCTGGCTCAGATATGTAGACGACACCTTCATAATCTGGCCACACGGGAAAGAAAAACTTGACAACTTCCTCACACACCTCAATAGCCTACACCCCAAAATACAGTTCACCATGGAAACAGAAGTTAATAACCAACTTCCTTCCTAGATGTCTTAGTCTACAGAAACCCAATGGCTCCCTAGGACACACCATCTACCAGAAGAAAACACACACAACCCGCTACCTGCATGCACTCTCACACTACCACCCAGCACAGATCAACTCCGTAGCCAAGACACTCATCTCTAGAACAAAACGCTTAGCTGACGAACAACACCTAAAACCCGAACTAGACACTCTCACTAACGTACTAACATCCAATGGATTCCAAAGAAATAAGATTACCAAGATAATCCAAAAAGAAGCCCCACTAAAATCCAAGACAGAGAACAAGAAAACGGCACAGCCCTCCTCCCATATATAAAAGGCACCACAGACAGAATCAGCAAGATCCTCCACAAACACAACATCAAGACAGCATTCTGCACAAACAGAAAAATATCCACCATCCTAAGAAACCCCAAAGACAAAATTGAGTTAGAAAATCAAGGAGTATATGAAATCCCATGCACCGCCTGCCCCACCACATACATTGGACAAACCAACAGAAGAATAAGTGCACGCATTGAAGAACACAAGAACTCATTCAAAAAAGAGGAACCAACTTCTTCCCTGGTCCAACACTTTAAAGTCACAGGACATGATATTGACTTTAAAAAGACCAGAACTATCGCCAAAACTGAACACTTTAACAACAGAATAATCAGAGAAGCCATTGAGATAGAAAAACGCCCACACAGCATGAACAAAGGAGATGACACCTCCTGCCTACCAGCCATTTGGAAACCTGCCCTTATTGACAAACGAGTCCCTAACACGAGGAATGACACCAGACCCACACTCACGAGGTCCACACAGGATGTCACCACCGCACATCCACCCAGAAAGCAGACCCAAACCCACACTGATCATGAAGCACGACCAAGGACCAGAAGCCAGACCGCAGCTGCAACATTAGCCATTTCAAACCCCTCCAATCCATTCATGCAGCAGACTGACACCCACTATGAAGATGTAGCACGACCACAAAGCCAAACAACAGCTATGCAGCTCACCAGCTCAAATCCCCCTGCAGCACAGACTAGACTGAGCACAACCAAGCCCCCACCAACACAGGACACACCCCCAGCCAATCAGAGCACAGAAAAACCCCCATCCAATCAGAGCACAGCCAAGCTCCCACCCAATCAGTTCAAACCCCCACTAGCAGTTAAAAGGAAGAAACAGCTGCGATCACACATTGCTCCCAGAAGCACGAAGCTGAAGCCTGAAGATGACGAATGAGACTTCGTCGAAACGTCGCCAAGACACTTCCAATCTTACACGGGAGAAAACCCGAACAACCAAAGACCTATATACAAACACCCGTGAAAACCTCAGAAAACATATATATATATATATATATATGTATGTATAAGCATGAATTGAATACATAAAATGAATACAGCTAAAGGGAACATTAGGACATGCCCTTAAAGCATGCCCCTTACAGACCTCTTAGGAATGGAGTGAGGTCAACAGTAGACAGTCTTAGGTTAAAGTTTTGGGGATTTTGGGATGAGATCACGAAGTCTGGTAGTGCATTCCAGGCATTAACAACTCTGCTACTGAAGTCATATTTTCTATAATCAAGATTAGAGCAGTTCACTTTAAGTTTGTATCTATTGTGTGCTCGTGTATTGTTGTGGTTGAAGCTCAAGTAGTCATTGACAGGAAGGACATTGTAGCAGAATGATTTTATGAGCTATGCTCAGGTCATATCAAAGGCGGCATAGTTCTAAATTTTCTAAACCCAGAATTTCAAGTCTGGTGGCATACGGTATTTTGTGACAAGCAGAGGAGTGGAGAACCCTTCTTGTGAAATATTTCTGGACGCACTCAATTGCATTAATGTCCGATATGCAGTGTGGGTTCCAGTCAGATGAGCTGTATTCGAGAATTGGTTTAGCAAATGTTTTGTATGCCCTGGTTAGTAGTGTAATCTTACCGGAGAAGAAGCTACGCAAGATTAGGTTTACAACTCTTAATGGCTTTTTGGCAATGTTGTTACAATGGGCTTTGGCACTTAGATCATTTGATATGAGTACTCCAAGATCCTTGACAGAGTGAGGGTCATTTCTACCTAGCTTGTATTTTGTGTTCTGATTTTTTTTGCCAATGTGTAAGACAGAGCATTTGTTGGTTGAGATTTGGACTTAGTATGATTCTATCTGATCAAGGTGTTTTGCTTTGAAGAAAAGGCACTTTCTCGATATATTTAACTGCCTGAACCAGTCTTGGCTTTGTTCAACCTGATCTCAGTTGGCTAATTGGCTTGTTTATGTTTGCTTATGAATCATAAACAAACAACATGACGAGAAAGTGATGTGTGTGAATAGGCCCACATCCTTGATGAATACATATCAAATAAAACACCAATTTATTCGGTTTTCAGTTGCAATTTAGGGCAGTGAAGAATTCAGACAGCGGGAGTAGCATAAAACTGATATGAAACCGAATCGTTATGTACCACTTAGGATGGACCAGAATATGAATAAATTGAAAATAAAAATCCTCCAAATAATTTTTTTGTGATTAAATGCAGGCACTATAGGGTTTCAGTGTTTGCAAATCCTTTTTGTCAAATCAACTTGTGGCATTAATCCTCTAATGGTTTTATTCCCTTAGAATATTTTCCTTTAGGATTATAGAGTCATGATGAGGCAAAGTACAAAAATCCACTTTAATCTTTGAATTGTAGATGTGTGGGAAGGAGCTAAAGAGATTGTCCTCGGAAAAAAGGTTGGTCTCCCTTCTATATTATCTTAATCCCTTCTCTTTCTGACATATTATTGAGACTAAGAATATATTTAGTATGGATGGTATGTACACAACTACACGGATTTCTGGATCAGCAGGTTCTTCTCTCAGTCCAGGGGTCTGCAAACTTGGCTCTTTTAAGACTTGTGGACTTCAACTCCCAAAGTTCCTTTGCTGGCTGAGGAACTCTGGAAGTTGAAGTCCACAAGTCTTAAAAGAGCCACGTTTGCAGACCCCTGTCTTAGTCGCCTGCATTTTAATCACCTTCTTTTTGAACTTTTGCAATTTATTGAAAATGGGAGTTATCACTTGCAGACCAATCAGAAACTACAGCCGGTCCAGAATATAGTGACGTAAGCTGTTACGCCTTTACTGCATGGCCCAAAGGTCCTTTTCCAAAAGGCAACTGAACTTTCTCTGGTTTTTTTCCCCTTGAAAACGTTTCGTTTGTCGTACAAGAAACTTCTTCGGTTCTGAACTTCAAAACTAAAAATGTTTCTTGGACGAGAAGCAAAATGTTTTCAAGAAAACCCGCCCCAAGAAAGTCCAGTTGTCTTTGGAGACGCATCTTTGTGACAACCATGACCTGGATGATTGAGAATCTCCATAGACTCCACTTTATGAGTTGTGCTGGATATCAACTGGTTTCTGAGTGCAGTTAAAGAAAGATGCATGTTTTCAGCTATGAATCCCTTCATGGCTTAGGGCTTGCAATTTATGGGCTCACCTGTCCCCAGTTGTCTTTGCCTGTTGTATAAAATCAAGCAGGGTTGTTGTGCTCTATGTCTCTTCAGCAGAATAGAGCAATCTTATAGGACCAGAGTGATGCCTTCTCTGTTGCTAGTTATTTCTCCTATCTGGAATGGAATTCTGCCCCCAAAGTACATTTGCCTTGAAATTATTGGAATTTACAGTAGAAGGGTTTTAATGCTTGTATTCAGTGGTGGGTTTCAAAATTTTTAACTACCAGTTCTGTGGGTGTGGCTTGGTGGGTGTGGCATGGCTTGGTGGGTGTGACTTGGTGGGCGTGGCAGGGGAAGGATACTGTGAAATCTCCATTTCCTCCCCACTCCAGGGGAAGTTTACTGCAAAATCCCCATTTCCTCCTGATCAGCTGGGACTCGGGAGGCAGAGAATAGGTGGGGGCGGGGCCAGTCAGAATTTTTACTACCGGTTCTCCGAACTACTCAAAATTTCCACTATTGGTTCTTCAGAACTGGTCAGAACCTGCTGAAACCCACCTCTGCTTGCATTCCCTAATGTACGCTCAGGGATTCTGATGGGTGGCAAGTGATCAAACCTATATTGGGTATTTGCAAACCAAATAAAACATTTGCCAGTGTTTACCCAACATGTCAGTTTGCAACTACATAATTCTAGAAACAGTTTTTTTTATCATATTTAGTGCTCACACCCTTGATGGATTGCTGTATTTACCCAACAACACCTGTCTTTGTAGCAGACTGCAATATGCTAGCTCCTACACACTCATATTGCAGGGTTAACCATTTTTGAGTCAATTACAATACAAAAAGATTATTCAGGAAATGTAAAATATTAACACAAAGATTTGCAGCATAAACTCTTCCTTAGTATCTTACCTGGTTACCTTTTCCGGAATTAAACCCATCAGTAATTTGATATGTTGCTCTTTGGTTCCTATTCTGTCTTGTGGCTGTATAATAATATACTGTGGAACCTAAATAATTCTTCTGAGATTTATCCTCTTCCCATTGATGTGTTGCAGTTTGGAATTGAATGTAGTTCAATAAATTGGCCTGAGTCAGGAATTAAATTGAATTAAAGAAATAAATAAAAGAATCAATTGATCAATTCATTTAGCCAGGGTTATCTTTACTTTTGAACAAGGCCCTAATTTCTTAGGTTTGATTTCAAATCTATAAAATGAAAATAATCATTTGCTCAGTAAAATAGTAAATGCAGGCACAATGAAGTCTACACAGATCTTTTTAAATTAAACACATTGAATAAATAGCAGACTTTTTTCTGAGATCACTTCCTTTTACTTATATTAATTTTTTTAGCTATTTGGTGCCACAATTTCCTCAAAGTGCATCAATTTATCCTTAAAATTAGAGGGAGCGGAAGGTTAGAGAACACACTGAACTTATTCTTAAAGCATTGTAATTTGAGCTATAAATTGACTCAACCTTTGGAAAACAAAACGCAGCACCAGGCAAGTGTCACATGTAGAAAGCTGTGGTATCAAAGTCTACAAAATTATTCTCCTTTTAATTTTGGAACTGCAGAAAAGAAGGAAGGAAGGAAGGAAGGAAGGAAGGAAGGAAGGAAGGAAGGAAGGAAGGAAGGAAGGTTGGTTGGTTGGATAGAGTGGAGTATTTAATGAAATATCTAAGCAAAAATATTTACTAAACCTTTGGCAAAATTTGCAGGAACAGAAGACAACCAAAACCAATTGAGAAAAAATCTGCTTGGAGCAGCATCTCTAAGTTTTTGAAGTCTGCCACAGATTTTTAGAATAGCAGTAGTTTGGCATCATTCTCCCAAATTTTCCATTTTTCTCAGGGAAGTTATGTTAACAGCTGTCGGAGAAGAACTAAACAAAGTGAAGCAGTTAAAATGATCAAGAACCCATTGCCAAGGCTAATTTGATTCATAAGTCAGAAAACAATTTTACAATGGATGACAAAGGTAAGTTGCTTGATTTAAAATGTGTTATGTGAAGTTGTTTAACTTTGAAAGAAAAAAACCTTTAAAAATATGTCTTATTTTTGGGTATTTTTGTACATATAAACACTGTTCTGATGGGAGATGAAAAGATTACAAGTTCATACAATGTTTATCTAAGAGATCACATACAGCTGATAATATTTCTAGATTGAAGTTATCATGTCTAGAGTTAGAGTTTAAAAAGATCTAAAAAGATCACAGAGAGAGAGAGGGAGGGAGGGAGAGAGAGAGAGAGAGGGAAAAAGAGGGAGAGAGAGAGGCTAAGCATAAATGCTTTCATTAA
Organism: Ahaetulla prasina; assembly: GCF_028640845.1. Lineage (NCBI taxonomy): Eukaryota > Metazoa > Chordata > Lepidosauria > Squamata > Colubridae > Ahaetulla > Ahaetulla prasina. The sequence goes on along the minus strand of NC_080544.1, from coordinate 93,514,673 downwards.
TGTTTAACAAATTCCTATTTTGCTCAGATTTCTACTGGAATTTTTTCTTCCATCCAGCTTATACACAGAACAAAATTTATTTGCTGCCTTTTCAAATTCTGTTCAAGCATAGACTAATTGTTTCACATATGTAGATCTCACTAGGTAATTTGCATTCAGGGGCATCCATAGCAAACCGTGATTATGCCCAATGGTGATGTGTGCAATGACATCATCATAAAACTTTACCATAAGATGCTGCATTTGCAAGATGACATCAGTGGTGCGAAGCGCACACAAAGCGCATGCGCGAAGCGAACCGGTTGTTACACCACTTGAAACCCACCAATGAATGACATGAATGTGAATACTTTCCCTGCCCCATGAGAACCCGTATCTGCATGAGAGCAAGTAAGATATGAGCTATCTTGACCTATCGCTTAGGTCTTTATTCCAGTTCCCACTGAAGACATTATCAGTATGCGAGCAACATGGAACTGTATTTCTTCCTATGTCTTAAGAGGTGTGTTTTAAGATTAGGCAAGAGAGCTTGCAAAAATAATCAACAGTCAATAGGTCCAATGACCAGAGGTCAAAGAGGCCATCTAAATTAAAATTGAACAGCCCTCTCTCAATAGAGGGGGAGGAATATGACACCACCTATGCCCTGTCTACCACACAGTTCTTTCAGCAGTCCCAAGAAGGTGGCACACCCATTTGCCCTCTAATTCAGGTGACTCTGTGGGTACAGAGAAACCAAATGGCCTCAATGACTCTCAGAGAGCTAATGACTGACTCTCAGTGAGCTAAAAACCAGACGACTGCTGAGGAATATAAATCATTCCATTCCTCACCATTCAGCCAGAACTGAAGATGCTTCCTGGATGAGAAGCGAAATATCTTCAAGGAAAAAAAAAGGAAGTCCAGTTACCTTTTGAAAAGCACCTTTGGGACTATTGGGCTAAACATTTTGGTTTGTCTTCTTTGAAAGTTAGTTGCCAGCAAAAATATTTGCACCAATAAGAATGAATATATCTAATTGTTCCATTTCAAATAAACTCAATCATAACTCATATATTATTGTGCCTGAATGTAAAAACTATAAATTCAAATTGCCTTCTTTCTGTGAAGTTCACGCGTATAGCTTTTAGACATACTATCACTCAACTGAAGTGTGCAATTCCTTAGAGCTTGAATGAAGTCCCACTAAATGTATTAGACATTCTCTCAGCGAATCAAAAGGACATTGGGTCCAATTTAAGTAGACTGAGAAGAACAGTTTAAAACTGATGATAATCTTAGCCAAAGCCATTTAGATCTCAAATGTTGCATGTGCAAATTGCTGTTTAGAAAAGAGCTTGATCTTCAAAGAAGTCAGCCCAGGGGTGAAATGCTCCCGGTTCTGAATGGATCTGGCGATCTGGTAGCGATTGTGGCTGGTGATTCAGCAATCTGGTAGCGATGGCAGAGCAAAGCTCCACCCACCTGTCCAGGTGTCATTACTTCCTGGTTTTAACCAGGAAGTAATGTGTTTTTTACCTTCTGCGCATGTGCAGAAGGTTTTGCGCATGTGCAGAAGGTTTTGCGCATGTGCAGAAGGTTTTGCGCATGTGCAGAAGGTCTGTGCGAGCCTATGACGTGCGGGCAGGCAGCATGTGCACTTCCGAACCAGTAAGAAAGGTAAGTAGATTTCACCTCTGGGTCAGTCTAATAACCAATAATGACGTTGGTTCTGGTTATGCTTGTATGGTGCCATCTCTTGCTTATCTGGGAAAGCTATGGACCATTCACAAGAAACAGCATGAGGTCAGACAAAGATGAGAACAAAGTAGATCACAAAAGATTCTCTCTTTATCACACAACTGTTAGTGTTAACCAATAACTAGATAAGCAAGTGATGGCGTCAGATGAGCAAACAAGAACCAGATAATAACACCCAATAACTTATTTCACTTCATGGTAATAACAAATATTCCAAGATTCCTGTATAATGAAACATTTGCAAATATAAAAAAAAAGCTCAGTGAACCCCCACAACCCAACATTTAAGCTTTTTCCTCCAAAGAGAAAAATACGGGTTTTGTAATAATTCATACGTTGCATGAAAAAGTACATGTTTTCCCGAAAATAAGACCCTGTCTTATATTTTTTGAACCCCGAAATAAGTGCTTGGTCTTATTTTCGGGGAGGTCTTATTATTTTGGGTCGCATGGAGAGCAAGACGGGGCTCCTCTTGCCATCTTACTTGATTTCCATCTCTGTCTCCCTAACCCTAACCCGAGGGAATAGTGGGGACCGGCTGCACATGCACTTAAATATTTTTGGGGAGGGCTTATTTTTGGGGAGGGCTTATTTTTGGGGAGGGCTTATTTTAGCGCATTTGCCCAAAACCCCAGTTGGGCTTATTATCTGAGGAGGTCTTATTTTCAGGGAAACAGGGTAATCTGACCAAATATACTTTAACATATTTGGCAGACACATTTTTCCAAACGCACTAAAATGAGTCAGCAAAACTGTGTCAACATTTACACTCAACAAACTTGTCTGACTGTTAGTGTGTTAACTAAAGTAACCAATGGCATGCTTTTACGTCAGTTTTGATTCCTGGTGACTTCCTGGACAATTTTCTGCAGTTTGCTTGGCAATTTTTTTGGAAGTGATCTCCCCTGTCTTTCTTCTACCTAGGCTTACCTTTGGCTTAGAACCACCCACCTGTGCCTAAGGCAGAACTGGAACTCACAGCCTCCCAGTTCCCAGTCTGATGTCTTTCATATTCATAGTTGGAGAATTGGATCATTTTCACCAACTACATTCGGCAAGGATATCTTTGTATTTCCAAAACTAGGTCAATTAGGGGCCTCACAAAGAGGGTTAGTCGGTTCATGCTGCCTGGCTTGGCTTTATTGGTAGATGCTGAAGTGGTACCTTCCTAGTTTGTTTGTTCTCCAGATAACTTGCTAACTTCTACTTCTCCAGCAGAAACAATGTCGTATCATTGGCGAGTTCAGCAATTCTGGAAAAAAATTGGCAGATTGCCCTCTGACAAGAATTTGGATTTAAACAATTGTACGTTGAATGCAGTGGATATAATGGAGCTGAGTGAGTATACTTCCATGATACTTCTTTTCACACACATACACACACACATAAACTATCTTCTCTCTGTAAGTAATATTTGCATTTGTAAAAATTTGGAATATCTCATTCTGCTCTTCTTATGTGGAAACTCTTTAACTTTTCAGCCAATCCCCTTTCTTACTTCAAGCCCTTTCCTAAAAACCGTTTTTTAATAATTTACAGTGGTCAGCGACTTTAAGATCAACTTCAACTCCCAGAATTCCCCTCACCAGCAGGCTGTATTTCTTGCATTGTATTGGACTTTTGTTTTCAATTTTTCAATTTCTCCTTTCCACCAAACGCCAATGCATTTAATGAATTCCATCCTCAGAAATTTATTCCACATAATATCTGCTCATTTTTAAGGTTCCTTTAGACAAGGGGTGTCAAACTCGATTTCACTAAGGGCTGCATCAGGGTTGTACTTGACCTCAGGGGGCTGGAGGGGGCATGGCCGGGGTGGGCATGGCCAGCTCAACATCATTCATCAAGGCTCCATTTTTGGCCGTGACAGCCTCCTGAAGCCCCCTGCCAGTGAAAACGGAGTCCAGAGAGGCTGTGCATGGGCCCACCCAGGCTCCATTTTCACTGGCAGAGGGCTGCAGGAGGCAGTCGCGGCCAAAAAGAAAAGCTTGGGTGGACTGCGCGTGGCCCTCCTGAGCTCAGTTGTCACTGGTAGAGGCACTAGGGGCTGGTCCTTTGCTGCTTCCAGGGCGGGCCCATGGGCCAGATCTAAGCACCCCGCAGGCAGGATCCAGTCCCCTGGCCTTGAGTTTGACACCCCTGCTTTAGACTATATTTTGCTCCAATAGACCTGTTATGAGGAATTGCCATTCATACATTCAACTGATGCATTTCCACAAAACAATAGATAATAATAATAATAACAACAGAGTTGGGGGGACCTTGGAGGCCTTCTAGTCCATCCCCTTGCCCAGGCAAGAAACCCTACACCATCTCAGACAGATGGTTATCCAACATTTTCTTAAAAATTTCCAGTGTTGGAGCATTCACAACTTCTACAGGCAAGTTGTTCCACGGATTAATTGTTCTAACTGTCAGGAAATTTCTCCTTAGTTTTAAGTTGCTTCTTTCCTTGATCAGTTTCCACCCATTGCTTCTTGTTCTACCCTCAGGTGCTTTGGAGAACAGCTTGACTCCCTCTTCTTTGTGGCAACCCCTGAGATATTGGAACACTGCTATCATGTCTCCCCTAGTCCTTCTTTTTATTAAACTAGACATACCCAGTTCCTGCAGTAGTTTACATTATGGGTAGTTTACATTAATGGGAATTGGTGTAAGGCTAGGTTTTTACACTTTTCTCTCTCTGCTTCTTTTTTAATGGGGACCCAGATTGCTGGGGGCCATAGACTGACTCTGTAAACCACTTAGCGGTATATAAGTCTAAGTGTTATTGCTATTGCTATTAATGCTATTGAGAGCTGTAAATCAAAAGAAAGACGATCTACTTATTATTATTTTTATTATTACTGTGTAATAAGCAATTTGACATTGTGATTTACTGTTTAATAATTTATTAAAATAAGTCAGCTTTAACTTCCCATTTACAAAGCAGGCTTCTTTGAGCAAGATATAGTTAGAGCTATCTTCAGTTTGTAACATTAAATAGCGTTAAATAGAAATGTACTGTAAAGCTTTCCATCTTCTTGTGGTTGGAGAGGAAAAAAACCTCAGGAAAATATATATGCTCAAGGCTTCATCAGACTTGTTTTCTTAGTGCTACATCATAGCACTTATGTGAGAATCATTGTGTGAAAATATAGCCAAGGGCAGTTCGCACAACCTACTTCACTCTGGTTAGCTGTGACATTGCTGTTTCAACTAAACAGGGAATAAAGAGGAGCACATTTAGCTACATGAATATACAGTAGAAGATATGTAGATTGCATTGGTGTGGCTTAGTATTAGCCATAAACTAATAAACTCTGATGCAGGAGTTGGATTTAAGAGAAATAATAACATTCATTCATGTTCTAGCCTTGCTGTTCGTCAGCAATTTTTCTCTGTTGCTTGGCTGCCTTTTAGCTACTGTAATATCATTGCTGCCGGATTTGGAAGAGATTGATCTTTCCTGGAATGACTTCATAGGAGGAGCACTAGAACCTCTGGCCCTTCAGTTCAAACATCTGCAAGAGCTGAAAATCCTCCAGCTGAACAGCTGCAGGCTCGCAACCAAGGACGTGGTGTGTTTAGGTACCGTTTAGCAGTAGTAGATTCCAATAAGTCATCCCAATTGTCTGCGTTATTAAAGAGATTGATGGATGACACTAAAGACATATCACTACAGTAAAATTGCAAAATCTAGACCTGCTGATTCTTTGAATTGTCTCTAGCATTTACCTGGCACCTTCCTGATGCTAAAGCAGGGGAAGATATTGGATTTGATCTGAAGTCTAAATTCCACTCCTTCCATATCTCCATGAACCAGTCAGGCCCTGAGGGGAATCAAAGGCTTGCCTTCAAGGCAGATGCTCTACCACTTGTGTCTTCTGTTTTCTCCAGATAAGGTTTTTGTTTCCTGGATGATAGTAGAAAAAAACAACTAAAAGCTGCCTCAGTGATTACTGATGGCAGAGAAATTTACTCTGTTCATATTTGATCCTCTAATTTTGCATTTTTGAGCCAATACCTCCAAAAGAAACTCAATTATTCTTCAAAATTAAGATTGTTGTCTCAATATTGAAATGCATTTCCCCAATATATCCCTATAGCATATTACACTTTACATTGAAACCTATGTCTAAAAAAATGGCGCAACGATGCATATATTCAGGAAAGTTGGATTCTGAATGGCATTTGATTAGACAAAACAGTTTGCAAGGTATAAAGAAGTATGCAAAAATAGACACATTAGTAAAAATTAGTTCTCCAGCTACTATGGAAATAAAGAACAGCAAAACAATTGAGGGAAATTTACAGATTCATTCACACACACCCCCATCAATGACTGAAATTATTTTTCATTTTTCAATAGTTTCGTGTATATATATGATATTTTCCACATATTTAGTTCAATATCTGAAACAGTACAAGGAAACCCAAATGGTTTTTTAAATTATTATTTACTTTATTCATTAAAAATGAAACTCAGTCAACTGAACATTCAAAAATACATCACAAATAGCATTGACTGGTGCTAATGGTTGATATGGGTTGCTGCCAGCATCCTAGGTATCAATCAAGTACCTTCTTGAGATGTACGATGTTCCAAGTAGCACAGTTTTTTGCAGTTCCGCTGGTGTTATTGCAGGAAGCTGCAATTTGTTGATGTATCTTATAAAATTCTTGGACATAGTACCAAGTGCCCTGATGGGTATCACTGTTACATGTTTCATCCATAGCTGTGTAGTTTTGATTGTTGTTGTTGTTGTTGTTGTTGTTGTTGTTGTTGTTGTTGTTGTTGTTGTTGTTGTTATTATTATTATTATTATTATTATTATTATTATTATTATTATTACAGGAGAAGCACTAGAAGGAATTTCTCACCTTGAAATACTAGATTTATCATGGAATCCTGGCATTGGGGGAAGCCTTTCCCTTCTAACCTCCAAAATCCTCAAAGGCTCTAAACTCCATACATTAAAAATAACAGATTGCTGTCTTACTCAGCAAGATGGCAAATCACTAGGTAAGATTTTGTGGCAGAGAGAGATTAATGTCTTTGGAGTGTTCACTGTATCAGCTTATTCTTCAAACTAAATGTCTGATGGAATGAACTCATGATTTTTCCAGCTCTTCTAAGTGGTCCAGACAGGAAACCAAAATCTTGAGGATTAAATAATGCCTTTGCTGTAGTGTTATAGCAACAGTAGAATAGAATAGAATAGAATAGAATAGAATAGAATAGAATAGAATAGAATAGAATAGAATAGAATAGAATTTTTTATTGGCCAAGTGTGACTGGATACACAAGGAATTTGTCTTGGTGCATATGCTCTCAGTGTACATAAAAAGTGTATGTTCATCAGGAATTCTAAGGTACAACACTTAATGATAGTCATAGGGTACAAATAAGCAATCAGGAAACAATCAATATCAATATAAATTGTAAGGATACAAGCAACAAAGTTATAGTCATAGAATACATATCAATGATTTTAGGGTACCTACAAATGGAGCACTTGAAGATCTAGCTGCTGTAATGGTGTTATCTCAAGACTTAATGACTATTGTGTTATGTAACTTTTTATATTTAAATTTGATCTGTGTTATTTACAAGGACTCGGAATCTTTAGAATTGAAGCAGCATATAAGCCAAGCAGAGCAAATGGTTTCTAATGCTTTTCCTATGGGGTTTCTTTGTTAAGATGACCTATTTGAGTCTGTCAAACACTTAACACATTTTATTTCCTTCATTTATAGTTATAAATGGTATTTGGTGATTTGTTCCTGAATTCTGAGGATCTGCTGCTAGGCAGATCTGGGGATTGGAGGTTGGGGATTGCACAACCTAAAAATTGTCTCAGATGTTAGTCACAAATGGTCAAGAGAGCATTCTTGTTCCAATATTGTAGATATAGTTTCTCAGATACATGGAATCCCTTACAAGAATTTTCAGAAACTTTATTAAAATGTCTCTCTGATATTTTTTTAGCGACCGTAGTTCAAAAATGTTTGGGGTGATTTCCTAAGCAGTAAACTTTTTTTAAAAATTCTTTGCAACTGTCTGCTATCCTGTCTTCCAGTGTTCTTAACCACTCTGCATCTGTCTTATTTTCAGCTGAGCTTCTAAGTAGGATCCCCAGCCTCAAAATTCTGGACTTGTCAATCAACGTAAAGTTGGGATGTAGCCTTAAAAATATTGCTCAGGAATTACGGTTTGTCTCAAGGTTGCAAGTATTAAATCTGAATGCATGTGGATTAGAACAAGATGGCTTCCATTCCTTAGGTAAATACAGGTGTTGTTTGGGAACTGAGATTTTTTTTTTTTCAAATTTGTATCCAATCTTTTTTGGGTGAGATTGAAAACTACATGTTGAGGGAGATGATGAAGATTAGTATGGTCAAAGCACAAAAAGTTGGAGCCTGAAGTCAAAACATTTTGACTTAAGCCCACATATAGTCATTCCATTTGAAGGAAGACCAACAAAATTAGGATCTAGCCCATCAAGCTGGAATACAGAGTTGCTCCGTTAGTGTAATTAAAGCTGAATTGTTCATAAATTGAATTGAATTTTACATTTTAGACATTTTCAGATTTCTGGTTTTTTTAAAAAATGATTGTTTAGTTAAGATACTGATCTTAAGCATCATCTTCCTAATTCAGCATTTGAAATCTGATTGCCTGAAATAATGTAAACTTTGTTAACATTCAGAATACAAAATCTTGAAATAAATGCAAGTTATGAACAGAAAATTAAGTTATATGTTTTTGCTTAAGAATATTTTAAATGTGCTTAACCTCTTAGTGTAGTAAGTTGGTATAGTAAGTTTTATAGAAAAATATTGAAACTAAAATCTCATAACTTAAGGAATTCATCAATTCAAATCTTAATTCTGAGCTAATCAAAATTATGATTATGCTTCAGCCACATTTCTGACAAAGGAAAAATAACATAAGTTAGTGAATATGATGAACAATCATTTAAACAGCTTTTATCATTTTGGCTGTGTAAAGTCAGCATTGTTGTATTAGGTTAATCTTTTTTTGTATTGTATACATCTTTTTGGATGAAATATGATATATCTATTGTACAAATGAATATGTTATGTGCATGTAATGGTTAGAAAATATATAATTAGTAAAAACTTACCTATTTCAGATGCTGCTTTCCAATATTTATCGGAACTGAGAATATTAGATGTATCATGCAATAAATTGATTGGAGGAGTTTTCCAGTCTTTGGCTGGTCATTTGGCCAGTTTAAGTAACCTTGAAATCCTGAATCTTCACCAGTGTTGTATTACAGAAGAGGACATGTTGGTTTTATGTAAGAAATATGTGGAAATGCCTTATAATGAATTGTAACATCGTTTAGCTGGGAGAAGCAGTGCTTATCAGCCTATGCAAAAATGGAATCATCAATTCTCCCAGGCTTTTAACAAATCAATTCAAGCAATTTATATCTCAGAACAGTAAGCTGAGAGCAGGGCCATTATTGAAAATTACAGCAGAGAAATAGATTTGTCTGTTTGGCTAAGTGAGATAAATATCGCAGTCTAGTCAATTAATTCATCTTTAATGTATTGTCAAACACAATGAGATCATTACTTCAACAGACACTCTTCAAGTGAGTGCTTTCTTCAATTTTGGTTATGATGGGTCAAGTTGCATTATCTACTAAGATTGATATTGCTCCGTTTCTTATCACTTTTAAAGCTGTTTCTATTATTCCATTTTTCAAAGAATTTATAAACGTTGTGTTCAAGCAAGTAAGGGAAGCAAAGAGTAAAAGAAAGACTCACAGGTCAATCAATACATGGAGCTGGTTTTCTATTAATGGATTCAAAATAAATTTTTTTGATTTTAATATTTGTTACCTTTTCCCCCCCAGCCCAGATAATACCTCTTTTGTCAAATCTTCGGGAACTGAATTTATCCTCAAATACAAATGTAGGGATATCCACCTATCATCTTCTTAGCAGACTCCGATTTTTACCAAAACTGACATCTGTGCTCCTCAGCAATTGTGCCTTGCAACATGATTCATTTCTGTCTCTAGGTAAGAACACATTAAAATTCTGTCTTTGACTCCTTGCGTCCTCCTCCTCCTCTTTCTGGTAGAATTTGTTCCTCTTCCATATATAGTCTGCCTATATAGGCAGATGCTCTTAAAATTAATTTCTGGGTCCATTATTAAAAGATATTCTTCAGTATATCCAGTGTTAAAATATTTTGCTTTGTTCTGCAAATTGAAGTCAAGTTTGAGTGTTCTTTAATCAAAATCTTTCATTCCTTTTAGTTCCTTCTAATGGCCAATTTCAAAACAAAATCCTTTGGGAAGGATTCTTTATGATTAATTTCCAAGCCTTTTAAATAAATTTAAATTTTATTGGGCCCTTAGTCCATTTGTACATTTCTCAAATCTAAAACCGTCATAAAATGTGATCAGATGACTGTGGGATGATGCAAATGGACATCAATGCAGCCGTGTTGCTGAATGCCAAAGTGTGATCATGTGACTATGGGGGCGGGGTGACCATTGGAACTTTGGAACTGTGTCATAACTTCCTTGTTCCAGATACAACATAACTTTAAACAGTTGCTAAGCAACTGGTTGCAAGTCAAGGACTACCTCAGTGATGTCAGACTCGCGGCCCACGGGCTAGATGCATCATGCGCTGGCCACAACCATGGCCATTTTAGCGAAGGGGGGAAAGTCGTGATATGTCATGTAATGACAATGTGACAACACGAGTTTGACACCCCTGGACTACCTGAAAAGGGTTTTGTTCCTTAGTAGTAATAAAATAAGGTTCCAGAGGAATAAAATGTTGGAAAATATTTAGATGAAATCTAATTTGGATGCATAGGGCTGCTTTTCTTTGAGAATATACAAAGGATTGTTGTTAATCTTTTCAGCTGATGCTGTCTCTCATCTTCCTGAACTGAAGTTACTAGACCTTTCTTGGAATAAATGTGTTGGTGGGAACTTGAAGCTGATTCTGAAAGCTTTAAACCCTGATTCCAAGATCCAAATGTTAAGGGTGAGCAGCTGCAGTTTGGTGGATAAAGATATGATTGATTTGGGTAGGTACAGAATTGTATCCATCCCCTTCCATTCCTTCACACCTGTTCTGTAAAAACTACATTTCACTTTTGGTTTGTTCATTGGGTATAACATATCTCCTAAATATCACAGGAAGTTTGGTCAGGTGGATAGTGTCAAACAGCTCCCTTTTTATTGTGAACTAATCCTTAGCAACAATCTTTCCCAATCTAGTGTCTTCTAAACTGGTTCCCAGAACTCCCAGTAGTAAAGATAAAGACTCAAAATAAAAGGATTAACATTAGAATAAGCAACATAGAAATGACTCTGCGGTTTTCCAGATTTAGTTTAGAAAGATGGGGATTACTTAGAAAGCTAGCAAAAAGTCTTCAGTTAAAAGAGACATTATAGTGCACAGGTTTGTTATAGAAGATTGATGTTCGGAGGCAACTATCAATCGCTTTAGTCATGAAAGGGACCTGATATTAACTAAAAATGGCAGCCACTAATAGCAAGAGAGCACATAATTATTATAAACTGTACTAAAAGTTTTAAAAACAACATAAAAAGCCAATAAAGCTAATACAGAATAAAGAAAGAAGTGAGTGGGGAAGCAAACGTGCAGAAAAGAAGAGAATAAAAAGAATTAGAAAAAGATACCTTGGCATTCTTGGAAGGAAAGAAAATGTAATAGACCTAGACTCTTTATGTTTAGCTTTTGTGTGTGAAGCACACAGGAATTCTATGACAAATGGTTAGGGCTTCTTCACTGGTAACTCCATGATTGGGAAAAAGTTCCCTAGCAACAGCAAGTTACAAGACATTGACATTTATTTCTTATAAATTGGGAGCTCACATGAGTCTCCCCACCCAATTTTATCCTCGTAATGCTGTGAAATAGATTAGCTTAATAAATAATCATGTGCAAAATCCAACCTGAGAGTACACGTTGTATGTTTTTAAACCTTTTATTTAGAATAAAATAGAATGGAATAAGAGAGTTGGAAGGGACCTTGGATTTGGAGATCTTCTAGTCCAACCCCCTACTTAGGCAGGAAACCTTGTATTGTTTCAGACAAATGCTTATCCAATCTCTTTTTAAAAACTTCCAGTGTTGGAGCTTTTACAACTGCTGGAGGCAAGTTGTTCCACTGATTAATTGTTCTGTCAGGAAATTTCTCCTTAGTTCTAGGCTGCTTCTCTCCTTGATTAATTTCTACCCATTGCTTCTTGTCCTGCCCTCTGGTGCTTTGGAGAATAGCTTGACTCTCTCTTCGTTGTGGCACCCCTTTAGATATTGGAACACTTCTATCATGTTACCCAGTTAGACATACCCAGTTCTAGCAACCGTTCTTTATATGTTTTAGTCTTCAGTCCCCTGGTCATCTTTGTTGCCCCTGATTTCTTTGATTATTTCTTTCAGCTTTGATCATCCCTGATGGGCATCTGGCTCAGCTAAAGAACCTGGACCTCAGCTATAATAACAGTATTTCAGACCAAGGATGGGAGACCTTCTGCATAAGCCTATCTGCTCTCGGGCAACTTTCTGAATTGGATATTAGCTGTCGTCCTTCATCCCGGCGTGGCTGTGGGGAATGGCTTGGGAAGCTGTTGGATGCCCTATCTCAGATACTTCTGTTCACAGACCTAGAACTAAATGGTTGGCTTCTTTCTGCAGCTCAGCAAAAGCTACTTGAAGATTCCAGGTTGAATAAGAAACGAAATGCCCATTGCAACCTGTGATACGGAGCCTAAAATTTTGGAGTAGTCTACAAATGGTTAGTTGGTGGATTGATACCGTTTTCTCCAAATTTACCTACAATGCTACAACAGGGAGTCTCCAGACTTGGCAGCTCTAAGATTTGTGGATTTCAACTTCCACAATTCCTTAGCCAGCCAAAAGGTTAGATGGGAAAGGTGGAGAACTACGTCTAATATCTAAGATAAGGGTTCCTAGTCAGTTGTGTCTGACTCTAGAGCAGGGGTCTACAATCTTGGCAACTTTAAGACTTGTGGACTTCAACTCCCAGAGTTCCTCAGCCAGCTTTGCACTCTGAACTTGAACACTTGAACTCTGAGAGTTGAAGCCCACAAGTCTTAAAGTTGCCAGGATTGGAAACCCCTGCTCTAGAGGATGGTGACTGTCCATTTCTTGACCAAGGAAGCCAGCATTGTCTGAAGACAATTTCCATGGTCATGTGGCCAGCATTATTATACATTTACTTGAGGATTTCAGATTAGGTATTAGACATCTAATATTTAGTCCTCACCTATTGATGGGTTGGAGAGTCAATTCAACCTCTCTTCAAGCTTCCCATCCCAACCACATGCAATGTACTTTGACCAGTTTAAAAAAAGGAATTTATTTACCTCTAAAGATAAACAGGGATTTTTAAAAAAACAATACTTGTTTGTGTTTATTCCTCTTGTTCTTTTTCTTGCAGGCTTTCCAAAGACCCTGTACAGCCCCAAGTAATAATTATTTCTTCTTGTCTTTGGGTTTTTCTTTCTCTTTGCCTTTCTTCTCTTTCTTCTCTTTCTTGACCTTCTTCATCATTTTCAGGATCTCTGAATAGGCTCCAACTCCTTTGCGCACCCTTAGGCCACGCCACCAAGCCTGGACCTGTGGGAAAGAGGGAATAATTAATGCCCTAATGTGGTTAGCAGTTGTTTTGTTCCTTTGCAGATGCTGGACATGGTATATCTGTATACTGCACTAGTCAAAAAGAGGGCTGTGAAAATATTTACACACTCCTCACATCCTGGGCATAAACTGTTTCAACTCCTACCCTCCAAACAATGCTATAGAACACTGCACACCAGAACAACGAGACACAAGGACAGTTTCTTCCCTGAACACCATCACTCTGCTAAACAAATAATTCCCTCAACACTGTCAAACTATTCACTAAGGCTGCATTACTATTAATCTTCTCATCATTCCCATCACCCATCTTCTTCCACTTATGACTGTATGACTGTAACTTTGTTGCTTGTATACTTATGATTTATATTGATATTGTTTCCTGATTGCTTATTTGTAGCCTATGACTATCACTAAGTGTTAAATTTGTACCCTATGACTATCGTTAAGTGTTGTAAGTGTTGTACCTTGATGAAGGTATATTTTCTTTTACGTACACTGAGAGCGTATGCATGCCAAGACAAATTACTTATGTGTCCAATCACACTTGGTCAATAAAAAATTCTATCTATTTATCTATACTGAGGTCCTCCTTACTAAAAGTGGGTTTGTTCATTGATTCAGACATAAAATATTACAGAGAATGCAACTCTTCTATTTTTTTCCGCAAATCACTCAATATCCTGTCCCTTTATTTAAATCCATGTTTCCTTTATGATAACTAACATTATGCCTTTCTTTCAGCATTATTGCCCTAATTTCCACACTAATAAAATTATACTGTTTATATTGATCATAATTTCTGAGGATGTTGTGATGATTTAATCGTACTTTTCAGTAAGAATTCCTCGGATTCTTGCTTTTACAGAAAAAGAAGAAGAAGCTAATTACCAAACATCTTTAAAGTGTAATTTCTTACAAATCCATTCATTACATCCAATGAAATTACATCCATTCAGTTTTTCCAGTAGAAAGTTGCTGGAGCATATTCATGGTTGCCTTTTTATACAAATAAGATACAGATAACCCTGACTTACAACAGTTCATTTTGTGACTGTTCGAAGTTACAACGGCACTGGAAAAAGTGACTTACGACCATTTTTCACACTTACGATGATTGCAGCTTCCCCACATGATCTAAATTCAGGTGCTTGGCAATTGATTCAGCTTTATGACAACTGCAATGTCCCAGGGTCATGTGATCACCTTTTGTGACTTTCTGACGAGCAAAATAAATGGGGGAGCCAGATTCATTTAACAACTGTGTTACTAATTTAATACCTGCAGTGATTCACCTAACAACTGTGGCAAGAAAAGTCATTAAAAAAATGGGGCAAACTTCACTTAATAAATGTCTCACTTAGCAACAGAAATATTGGGTTCCATTGTTGTCGTAAGCCGAGGACAACCTGTAGTAGCATGAAGTCAGCCTTGTGAGAAGGAATGCAGAAATGTTAACTCTGTCTTTACTGAAAGGTTACATTAAGCAGAATCTTGCAAGTCTGAAAGTACATCTTTCCTCCCCCTCACCTTCACAGTCCAAGAAACTAGGGACGGTCCTGTCAGGGTTCCAAGTAATACACCCATAGCAAACAGAACCCTGAGGCAGGTAGATTCCTCAAAGAACAGATATTGGCTATATCATATTGGCACAAACCGGTGGAAACTGACTCTGAATGTTCCCGTGGTTTTCACCTAATTAAAAGTAAAAGTTTTTCCCCTTCCCTAAACAACCAGTCACATGGTCCAATCAAGCTGTCGTCTGGTCGCCTGGTAACTTCATTCCTCCTCTCTCCAACCACCTGTGGGAATATCCTTGGTTCCCAAGAGAAAGGATTTTGTTTTGGCTACAAAACCCTATCTATCTCGATTCCCCCTCCCTATCCCTTAGCTCCAGTCTGGCAACACTGAAGCCTCAAAATGGCTCCAGTCAGGTCAGATCAGCTTCAGTGCTGAGAGGTCCCTTCTGAGAGGTTTGCTACGCCCCCATTCCTTTTGTGGACTCAGCTGTCTTTTGCAGGTAGTCCTCAACTTACAACTTGGTTGCTTAGTCTGTGTGACAGACATACCCAGAGGATCTGAATTCAAAGTTCCAACAGTTGCCCCCCGTTCCTCCCACAGGTCACATGACCACATGTGCTTGGCAACCAGGCAGAATTTATAGCCGTTTACAGTGTCCCACAGTTACATTACTGCATTTTATGGAAGTTTTTTCTGTTTTCAATAAAATTACACTCATAGCGAACCACTGATTTGCTTAATGACCATGGATTCACTTAATAACTACAGTGATTTACTTAATGTCCAATGCAAAAAAGGATGTAAAAATCAGATGGGCCATGTAACCGACCCACTCTATGACTGTCACGTGTGACAATTGTGATGCGCATTAGGGTAGTAACCCGAGGACTTCCTGCAATGCCAATAACTGCATTTCTTCCTCCTATCTCTCCAAATCATTCCTACATGCCATTGCATATAATTATTTATGCATGATCATGCTGTTACATTCTTATGAGTGTAATATGTAGTTAGAACAGAATCGAATAACAGAGTTGGAAGGGACCTTAGTGGTCTTCTAGTCCAACCCTCTGCTTAGGCAGGAAACCCTACACCACTTCAAACAAATGGTTATCTAATCTCTTCTTTAAAACTTCCAGTGTTGGAGCATTCACAACTTCTCAAGGCAAGTTGTTCCACTGGATTAATTGTTAGGAAATTTCTCCTTAGTTCTAAGTTACTTCACTCCTTGATCAGTTTCCACCCATTGCTTCTTGTTCTACCCTCAGGTGCTTTGGACAATAGCTTGATTCCCCCTTCTCTGTGGCAGCCCCTGAGATATCAGAACACTGCTATCATGTCTCCCCTAGTCCTTCTTTTCATAGCACTAGACATATCCAGTTCCAGTTTGATCATCAGAATTAAGGATCGTTGCATTTTTCCAGGAAAGACATTCTTGATCCAAATCATATTGCTCCAACTGTTTAAAAGATATTAAGGATTAACAACGTTTCATTAGATGTTTAACCTGTTCTCCTGTATGCTTTCTGACTGTCCTCCTTCTCCCAACGTCATACCTTTACAGCCGTCTCTTTTGTTTGTCTCTCCTGTCGTAAATATTCCCATACGGCTGGCAACCCTTGACTGAACACCTCCACTGGTGGATTCATCATAGGATTCCCTTCCAGCGATAGAACTTGCAATTTTTCTAGGCTGTCCAAGTCCTCTGGGATTTGAAATAATTGGTTGTTATGGAGTAATAGCTTCTGCAAACCTAAACAAATCAGAAACAAAAAGATGAAATGGCATAATGAGCTACGTTGGCTAAAGAAGCCAAGAATTTTCTTTGTGTCTGTCTTTTCCTTTTTTACCTTGTAGTTGGCATATGGAGTCAGGCAGTTCTATAAGGAAGTTGTTATGAGCGTCAAGTATTTCCAGGTTATTCAATAATCTTATGCTTGATGGAAGATACTCCAAGAAGTTGTTTTCGATGTACAGTTCTTTTAAATTCTAAGGGGGAAATGCACATGTCCATTTGGCCAAATGTGGCTACTGATTTGTCCAGAAACTCAAGTAATCTTCAGAACAATGTAATGTGAAGCCACATATAATTTTAAATGGAAAAAAAGACAAACTTGAATCTGCAGGCCCTTCCGCAGAACTGACTACTGAGGATGTTTCGCTCCTGAATTCTTGCCATCTCCATTCCTTTGCTCCAATGAATCTTAGAGTCTACCTGCTAAGCAACCACTCAAGTAAGTCAGCAATCCTTCCTTCTCCCTAGAAAGCCAGTTGAAAAGTAGCACCATCAGCTGGCATTCTGATGCCTGCCAGGTGGCTGCCTTGCTGTTTGTTAGAATAAACTATCAAACAAGTGGCTTATTTGATAGTTTTTTCCGACAGACGAGCACAATTCAAAACCCACTGATGATGTCTCCTTGAATGGTGATGAAATGTTTGCAACCCAATTTCCAAGCTTGGAGCTCAAACTAACAGCCTCACTTAATGGCTCTCTTGCTTAGCAGCAGAAATGTTGGGCTCAGTTGTGGCCATAAGTGGAGGACTACCTGTACCGAATCCCCTGACTGATACCAATCTCCATTCTGCACAGCATTTGCAGCCAAAGCATCCTATAACTTCATCAGGGTAGCCTTTGTTTTTTTTAAAAAAGAAGCATGCAGCTCACATTTGAACAGTGAAAACCTGCTGACTGCTTAGCTTCAGTGGCATAATCAGAATTTTGTCTTTCTGCAAACAATGACTAATAAGTATGCATATGTGTCCTTTATTTTTTTCTAATTACTGCAGTGAACAATAACCTGAGAATTGGGGAAAAATGGAGAACAAGTCAGATGAAAACTTTATACAATTTGATCTAGAGGTGGGCTGCTGCTGGTTCAGACCAGTTCGGGAGAACCGGTGGTTCCAACCAGTAGCTGGGCCACCCACCCGCCCTGGCGCTATCCCGTCCTATATAATCACCATTTTTTCGATGCTGCACATGCACGCTCACATTTTCGGTTCTAGGTGAACTGGTTGTTACAATACGTGACACCCACCTCTGTCTTGATCTTAGCCAAAAGAGGCAATGAATTGGTGTTTCTCAAACTCACCAACTTTAAAATATGTGGACTTAAATTCCCAGAATTCCCTAGCCAATATGGCTGGGGAATTCTGGGAGTTGAGGTCCACATATCTTAAAGTTACTGATACAGATAAACACTGTCTCAGTGAACAGTTTTCTAGGCCTGCTGTTTACATTGCAAATGTCTTTACTTCAGTTTGTATGTTAGTACTTTTTCTTACCTGCAATTGGCTAATATTCTCTGGCAACACTGTTAATTTGGTCCCTCTATCTTGTCCCAGGTAGAGTGTCTCTAGTGATGCAATGTGGAATATTTCCTCAGGGAATGAGATGAACCTGTTGCCGGTTAGACCAAGGCTTTTTAGCTGATAAAGCTTATTTACGGCTGGAGGTATCTTGATGTTTTCAAAATACAGATTTGGGAAAATATATATTATTCAGTTTGTACATTTTAAATGGGTTCTAAAAGTTGAATGAATTGCTAATTGATTACCAAGTACCCTTTTATATGCCTGTATCTTCTAAACCAAGGAAACCACCGAGGTATCTACAGGTGATTCACAAACATCAATGTGACAGCTGTGACCACCTGATTATGGTCCCCCTCTTAACTTTCTTCTGGCAGACATCCCTGGAGACTACAAACAAAGTTGAATTCTTCAAGATTCTAAAAGTTATTCTCTTTCTCCTTTTTTCAACTTCTCTTTCCCTCATCACCCTCAGTATGTAATGCCTGTTGAGTCTTCTAGCACCTTAAGAAAAAAGATAATAACTCCACCTGAAATATAATAATAAAAAATGATGTCCTTTTAGAAGACCCCAGGATATTTTATTCTGCCTGGAAATGTGAATCAAGTCACTAACCACCAGAAGTGCTATCATTCATTCAAGTGAAAATTACAAATGTGAACAAGCAAAATGAAAATAAATTAAAATGTGATAGTGACAATAGGTATGTTAGTGCACTTATGCACGCTTCCTTAGGAAGTCCCAAAGGTGCTTTTTCAGGAGGCAACTGGACTTTCTTGTTTTTTCTCTTTTGAAAAAAAAAAAGCTCTGAGCGGAAGAAACTTCTTTGGGAACAACCATGACCTGGATGACTGAGAATCTCTACAGGCTCCCTTAGGAAGTTCTTAAATATGGGGTGAAGTCCACAGAAATTAAATTAGAATTAAAAACTAAAAGTAGTTGAGACAACTACATTGGATAAGATATTCCAGACTTTGACAACTGTTGAATTTTTTACAATTGAGCTTAAGATGGTTTACTGTACATTAATTTTAAAGCAATTGTTCACACACATTACATTACGATTAAAACCAAAGAAGTCATTTACAGGTAAAACGATATTATGTACAATTTTATATGCAATACTTATAGAATATGTTGAGATCTCAAGTCAACCACAATTTTCAACTGACTCGCAGTCACAAGATTTGTTGCCTTAATACAGGGCTGCCCAACCTCTGGGCTGTGGCCCATCACTGGGTCGTGACCTATTTGGATTTGGGCCGTGTGAGTGGCTGGCTGGAGGACGTAAGCAACAAGCCAACAGGCACTCACAGCAGGCCAGCCCGCTGCTTGTGCAAACTGAGCTGTATGCATGCGCACCGGCCTGCCACTCACGTGGGCTAGTCCCCCTCTCACTCCCTAGCTGGACCACCAAGCCACAAAGATTGGGGACCGCTACATCTGGAAGAGATGCAAATGCTCTTGGGACAGGTTTCTAAAAACACATTTCATGGAGGTCCACCAAGGTGGTGTTGGAAGGAAAATCCATCTGGTTCAGTTCCAAGCTGGGAGAAAGGCGCTGGAAATAAAATGGAAGCCGTAAGTTGATTGGAAAGAAGGTTCATTTATTGATGAACAGAACCACCAGGGTTGTGGTACTGGGGCAGCTGACCAAAATGGAGTTGAGAGTGGGTTGGTTTTATACCTTTTGTATCCCTGCAGATGGATTTTCCTTCCAACAGTGTACCACAGGCTGAAGGAATCTGCAAGGTATGATCCAAAGCAGGGGTCTCCAACCTTGGTCCCTTTAAGACTTGTGGACTTCAGCTCCCAGAGTTCCTCAGCCAGCTCTGCTGGCTGAGGGACTCTGGGAGTTGAAGTCCACAAGTCTTAAAGGGACCAAGGTTGGAGACCCCGATCCAAAGGGTTTGCAGCCATAATGGCACAGTGAAAGCTCCACCAATTTTGTGTGTTCCACATGAAACACATGTAACCAACAGCTGGAGCAATCTTGACACTCCTGCACAGGCTCCTGTGGACACTTCCGCACAGGCTCCCCACACTTATTGACCCAAGTCTGCATATTTCCTCAGCCCTATGTGGGGAGAGAAAGCTGAGCTAACAAGCAGATCTTGGCCACCTGAGCTCAAGTAGTAAATAAAAAACATTAATTTCTGACTGCACTTTTAAATACAATATTTGGTTATAAAAGGTCTTTTAAAATTATGGGGATAGAAAAGCACACAAATTGCAACTATTATTATCATTATTTTACTTCCCAAAAAACATATATAATCTATCTGTATATGTTTATGTGTGTAGAATGGTTGATTTAACTGAGTGGCCTTATATTTTCTAAATGTTTATTATGTATTTGACAATTTAAACTTTGCGAAGTGCCCCTAGCAAGTAAGGTTCTGCACTTTTACCTCTATACATCTTGTATACTTTTAGGCACACCCCACAAAACATATCAGTGGTTTTTAATGATAGAATAACTAGACACAAGAACGATTTTTCCCGAATGCCATCACTCTGCTAAACAAATAATTCCCTCAACCCTGTCAAAATATTTACTAAATCTGGACTACTATTAATCTTCTCATCGTTCCCATCATCCATCTCTTTCCACTTATGACTGTATGACTGTAATTTTGTTGCTTGTATCCTTATGATTTATATTGATATTGTTTCCTGATTGCTTATGACTATCATTAAGTGTTGTAAGTGTTGTACCTTGATGAAGGTAACTTTTCTTTTATGTACACTGAAAGTATATGCACCAAGACAAATTCCTTGTGTGTCCAATCACAGTTGGGCAATAAAAAATTCAATTCTATTCTATTCTATTCTATTCTATATAAATCTGGTAACAATCTACAATTATTGATCCTTTTAAAAGTATTTAAGGATATTTTAAAAGGAATTTCAATTTACTATGGGAGGTGATCTGACTGGGAGAAGTAGGATAGGATAAATACCTTGCTTATCTGATTGTCATCCAGGGACAATATCTCCAGATTTTCCATTGTACAAATCTGTGCTGGAAATTCTTCCAGAAGATTTTGACTTAGATCTAAAATTATTGTATTGGTTAGTTTTCCAAAAGAAGGGTGTAACGCTTTCAGGCCACAGTTCTTCAGATAAATTACAGTAAGGGATTTCCAGTGCCGTAATGGACGTGGAAAACCAGCCAGGGTGTTCCCCGATATGCTAAATTCCTTCATTTCTGTCAATTGCTTTAAGCTTCGAGGGAGTTTGTGCAATTGATTTGTTGACAAATCAAGGAGAGACAGTTTGCAGCACTTGCTCAGTGAATCAGGCACCATTGTCAGCTTGTTACAGGCGAGATAAAGCTGAGATAAATTCTGCAGCAATGAAATTTCATCTGGAATGACACTCAGATTATTTTTCTCAAGGTCTATAATTTCTAGATTATGCAGTCGACAAATTTCCAAGGGGAAATGTTCAAATCCATTTTCTTTTAGATAGAGCTCTTGAAGTTTGGTAAAATTCACTATTTCCTTGGGAAGACATTTTAGATTGTTGTTAGAGAGCCCCAGCAGCTTCAAGTGATGAAGACGTCTGCAGATTTCCAGGGGAAATTCATCCAGATTTAAATCATAGAGTCTGAGATGAGAAAGGGACTGTATTTTACTGATGACTGTAAGCGAATCGAAAGGAAGTAGATTACCGCTCAGATCCAGACTTCGGAGAAATTTCAGTTCTCCCAGTTCATCACATAGCTCTGATATCCTGTTCTTATTCAAATAAAGAACCCGTATATTCTTAAGTTTACTTATTGCTCCTGAGATGCTACAAATTTCATTTCTTTCCAGATGCAGTTCCTCTAGGTCTTCCAGCTCAAACACTTGCCATGGGATGGTTTTCAATTTCCTGTTGGCTAAATCAACGAAAAAAATTCGGTCTGTGATCTGCACTGGAACCAGAATTTCCTCTTTCGATTCTTTGTTTCCCAAAACTTCGTATATTATCCTTTCAACTTCATTCAAATCCCCTTCCTCTGCTGTTGCCAGGTTCTCACATTCTACAATGGTAGGGAAAATTTCAGACCGGAGAGCAGATACTTTTGCAATGTAAGAGCTCTTGCAGGCACCAATCGGAATGTAACTGTTTTCCCAGAAGGAGAAAGAGAAATAGGTTTTCAGCCATGTCTTAAAATACAGGGGGTCCTCAACTTACAACTATTTGTTTAGCAGATATTCAACGTCACATCAGCATTGAAAAAAAATGAGTTATGACCAATTCTCACATTTACAATGGTCGCAGCATCACATGATACAAATTCCGGCACTTAGCAACCAGCATGAATTTATTATGGTTGTTACAGTGTCCCAGGGTCACACACTCTCCTTCTAGGCGACTTTTCCCAAGTGATTTTCAACAAGCAAAGTCAACAGGGGGAAAATGAAGTCATTTAATGACCATGTGATTTAGTGAACAATGGCAATGTTTTGCTTAAAGCCATGGCAGAAAAGATCGTAAAATTGGTCACGACTCACTAAACTGCCTTGCCTTAGCAATGGAAATGCTTTCCAATGGTTGTCGTAATTAACATATTATCTGTACCTAAAATATTGCATTACTCCATTCTACACAGGAAAGGAGTACTCTAAAATTAATGAACCCAGTAACCAACGAAAGAGATTTTATAAAAAGAGATTTCAACCAATTTTAAAAATATTCTGTGTATCATATAAAAACTGAGAAGTGCAACAATTTTTGACATATTTTGCCTAATGAGGAAGACATTTTTTCCCTTTCTAGACAACCACAAATTTAGGTTCAGCTACTCAACAATAGAAAAAACTACTGCCTCCTATGTAAAAAGAAAAGTAACTTATTTCAGATATTTGGAGCAGGTTATGCTTAAAACCTTCTGCAATGGGTGTCTACTTTACTTTCAATTGTAGTTTGATACCAAAACAAAGAATATTGATTATTATGTTACTATATATACTTCTACTCCTCTGGACAGAATAAAGTTAAAATTTTAATGGTTTCTGGGTTTTCTATGGAGGGAAGTATATAGTATACTCCCAAAGGTGTTGTTCAAAGGCAACTGGACTTTCTTGTTGTTTTGCTTAAAAATGTTTCACTTCTTATCCAAGAAGCTTCTTCAGTTCTGGCTGAATGGTGGGGACTGTATGGGTTTATATTCTTAGCAGTCATCCGGTTGTTAGCACTCTTAGCTCTGCAGTGTCATTCAGGTGATCCTGAGGGTGTAGATAAAACGCCCAAGTGGCCTCAACGACTCTAAGAGAGTTAATGACCAATCTTCCTAGTGCTAATACTGTACAGCAGTGTTTCACAACCTTGACAACTTTAAGATCTGTGGACTTCAATTCCCAGAATTCCTCAGCCAGTGTGGTAGAACCACTGATTGAAGGAGGGGGGGGCTCTAAGGGGAGGAAAAGAACATTCCAGCATGGAGTTGATATGAGGGAGGATACATCTGAGAGCGAACTATTAAATCTATTTCTGCCATTTTCCAGGGGTCAATCTGTCAATCTTGCAAGATTCTCCTAAAGAGGTGGTTTGACAATAAAGGCATGCTTTGGCCTATTCACAGAATTTGGGGAATTGAAGCCCACAGATCTTAAAAGCCGCCCAGGTTGAGAAACACTGTTGTAAAATATTGTTTCACAATTTTTATAAACAAAATAATTAGGAAACAATACCCCAGATTTTTATTTGATGTGAGACCATACATAACTGGGCTCAATTGAGACAACAGTGTGATGAAATGACATTAAAAGAGGAAAACTCTTCTTCTTTTCTGGAAATAGGAACAGTAATTATTTTTAATCCCTGCAAGTTTCCACTTGCTTCCTGACATAACTGCCGGATTCTAGGACGTTTGCCTTTTTCAAATAAAGGTCGAATCTGATTCGCTGATGTACCTCTGATGTCATAAACTAAGCCGTTAACGGTCAACATTCATACTAAAGACTAAGGCTAGGCAGAAACCGATATTAAGGAGGTAGAAAAAAGAAAAAAAATGATCTCCTCGACCTCGGCCCAACTAAGTTCCCCCATGGACAGTTCCATCTCAGAGTCAACCTCAGCTTCCAAGGTATCGTTATAGAAAAACTCTGGAAATAAAGCCAGTAGATCAATAGAAGCTTTGCATATACTCAATTATTTAAATGTTGGTTTTCTTGAGCTGATATACAGCACCCAAACTTAAGAGCTAAACCATTCCTAAGGTAGCGTATAACAGTACAATTGTCCTGAGAAACTGACAGGTAGCATCCCAAAGGTGCTTTTTTTCAAGAGGCAACTTGAGTTTCTGGTTTTTCTTTGAAAGTGTTTCACTTCTCATCCAAGAAGCTTCTTCGGCTCTGACTGGATGGTGGGGAATGCTAGGATTTATACTTCTTGTGTTTATACTCCTTGTATATACAGCTATATCCAGCTGTCTGCAAGGAGTATAAATCTTTCCATTCCTCACCATCCAGTCAGAGCTGAAGAAGCTTCTTGGATGAGAAGTGAAACGTCTTCAAACAAAAAACAGAAAATCCAGTTGCCTCTTGAAAAAAGCACCTTTGGGACAACCATGACCTGGATGACTGAGAATCTTTAGACATTTTAGACATAGACAGTTTAGACATAGACATTTGACAGGTAGCATTGGAAAACTGTTAGGAATTCAGTTTCCACAGGAGAAAAAAAACTGATTTCATTTAATTTTACTCCGGTTCACCTTAGATTTTTACAACCATGTGACGTTGAGGTGCACTGTGATTGCAATTCAAAAATAGGATTTGCACCAGTGGTTTAGAATTAGATGGATGGACAGGCTTTATGTCAGTGCTGGATGATGGCCCTGATTCAAAGGGGAAACGTGGTCGGAACCAGGGGTGAAATGCTCCTGGTTCAGACTGGATCGCCTGATCCGGTAGCAATGGCAGCGGGTGGTTCAGAGAACTGGTAGCAAAAATCCCTGCTCCCCTCTCCCCCCCCCCTCCCGCATGCCCAGCTGAGCCATGCGATCATCAGAGGTTTTTTTTTATTTTTAAAAGCATTTTTTCTTCAACCGAAAAAATGCTTTTAAAAATAAAAAAATAAAAAAGCCTCTGATGATCACACTTCTCAGCTAGAATCATCAGAACCTTTTCAAAGCATTTTTTCTACAACCTCTTTGGTCGAAGAGGCTGTAAAAAATGCTTTTAAAGGGTTCTGGCAATCAGGCAACTCAGCTGGGATTGACAGAACCCTTTAAAAGCATTTTTTTCTACAACCTCTTCGGCCAAAGAGTTTGTAGAAAAAATGCTTTTAAAAGAAAAAAAAAGTTGGCCACACCCACCCAGTCACATTACACCCCCCCCCCAAGAACCAGTAGTAACAAATTTTACATTTCACCCCTGGTCTGAACCATACGTGGCCAAACCATCGGCAATTCAAGAATCAGTGTCTTTTCCGGTACGAGGCCAGGAAAGGATTCATCAAATTTCAGGAGGGCAATTATTTCCTTTAATTATATGAAAGGTCCCTAGCAGATCTGACAGTTCAATACTGAGATAGGACATTCTCACAGAGACACAGGACAGAATTATACATTTGGTGCATATTACCAGATTGGGTAACCTATTACCTTCTATCCGTGCATTAATAAGTTTTTTTTTTTTTAAAAAAGTTTTCTCTTTTCAATAAACTGACAGCATAAAGCAAGAGTTAAATTTGGACTTGCATCTGTATGGAGAGCCAACAAAATTACAGTTAGGTAAGGAATGGTTGGAAAGTATTAACAGCTACTGAAATCCAGAGATCTTACTCTGTTGATCGGGCTTTCCTGTAGGCTGCTATTTTAGACTGAGTCACTTCTGAAGATCTATTTGTAGTGAGTTTGATACTTCCCTCTGAAGCACTGGTCATGTTCATAAATTCTTGTAATTTCTCTGTGGAAGTAGAACCAATAAAAAGCAGACAGTTGCTTGGCTTACTGCTTTTCTTAAGCCTCTGGTGCATCACTTTTGTGTATCCTCTAATTATTACAAAACAAAAAAGAAATCATGACATACATCAATGTGATTTTAGCTATTGTCACTGCAGTTCAGCCAATGGGAAATATATACATATAAATGTAATGGGCAAGGAGAGTGATCCAAATAAGTGTTTGCGGATTTTCCAATAGATTTATCGGTAAAAAGTTCAAAATTTAAAATTATTCTGGCAATTGCCGGGTTTTCTCAGCTTGTAAGACAAAATACTGGGAAAAAAAATATTTGCCAGGATCCAAAGATACAGATAAACAGATTCCTGAATGCCATCACTCTGCTAAACGAATAATTCCCCCAAAACTGTCAAACTATTCCCTAAGTCTGCACTACTATTAATCTTGTCATCGTCCCTATCACCCATCTCCTCCAACTTATGACTGTATGATTGTAACCTTGTTGCTGATATCCTTACAATTTATATTGACTATTTCCTAATATGATTGCTTATTTGTACCCTTTGACTATCATTAAGTGTTGTACCTTATGGTTCTTGACGAATGTAGCTTGTCTTTTTATGTACACTGAGAGCATATGCACCAAGACAAATTCCTTGTGTGTCCAATCACACTTGGCCAATAAAAAAATTCTATTCTATTCTATTCTATTCTATTCTATTCTATTCTATTCTATTCTATTCTATTCTATTCTATTCTATTCTATTCTAACTATGAAGCCATTCCAATAACTGTTACATATCAAATGCTAGCTCTACTTACACTGTGATCAATATTCGGTTCTTGCGCTTCTTTCCTTTTAGTAAAGGGCTAAAGTGATCTTTTCAACATATGTTGAAATTTTCCTCTGTTCTTTGTTTTTATCTAGTACTAGTTTACTGATCTAGTAATAGGTGGCTTAGTTTTGAGAGTGTGATGGCTCACAGATAGTCTCTACATTGCAGAAGCAGAGAATTCTTGAAAACAGACATGAATGTTTTCTTCATCAGAGAAGACCACAAAAACAGGGATCTCTTGAAAAAATAGGAAGGAAGGAAGGAAGGAAGGAAGGAAGGAAGGAAGGAAGGAAGGAAGGAAGGAAGGATTGGAAGAAATGTCCATCTGGCTTTAGTTCCAAGTGGGAAGAAAGACAATGGAAACATGGAGATTAATGGTGGACAGGACCACATGGTTTTTTTGGGTCCTGGGCAAATGAACACATGGGTGAGAGAGGGAGAGAGATTTATAGCCTCTCTTGGGCCCCACCTTGGAGCTTCCTGTTCCTGAGGCAAGCTACTGGCTGCTGTAGGGACCATAGCTAACCTTGTAGGTTTTCTGAGTCAAGCTTGGTTGAACTGTGCTAGGTGATGATGTAATGAAGGGGCTTTGGGCAATTCCTATTATGGCTTAATGGCTTTGTCCTGGTTTGGATCTTGAGTGAGGGCTAATCCTATCATGTCCTGAGGGCCACGTCTTTTGTCTTGTAGATAGATTGGCACCAAAATATCTGCTGGAGGAGTGGGGAGGGAGCTGAGGCTTTGAGTCTGTCTTTAGAAACATGTTTTTCCTTTAGGAAAAATATAATATTCTGCCTTTTTAATATTTCCTAAAATATTTCATTTTCCTAGGAGATGGGAAGGAAGGAAGGAAGGGAGGGAGGAAAGAAAGAAGGAAGGTAGGGAGGAAAGAAGGAAGGAAAGAAAGACCATATTTCTTCAGGCTCTACCAATATCCTGTGCAACAATGATCCTATATAGGGGTGAAATCTACTTATCTTCCCTACCGGTTTGGAAGTACACATACCATGCGTGTCACATGCATACGTGGCCCCTCTGTGCATCCCCAAACCCTTAAAAAACAGTTTACTTCCTGGTTAAAGCCAGGATGTAATGACAACTAGGCGGGTGGGGGGAGCCTCGCACCACCATCACTGCTGATACTGCAAAATCCCCATTCCCTCTCTACTCCTGGGGGAAGGATATTGCAAAATCTCCATTCTCACCCCACTCTGGGACCAGCCAGAGGTGATATTTGCCTGTTCTCCGAACTACTCAAAATTTCTGCTACTGGTTCTCTGAACTGCTCAAAATTTCCGCTACCGGTTCTCCAGAACCTGTCAGAAGCTGCTGGATTTCACCCCTGGTCCATACCCTTGGTAGAAGTGCCCTCAGACTACATTAATTGAATTAGTATCTAGAGAGGGGAAATATATCTATGGAGATTTTGAAAAGGGGATGAGACAGACATTTATTGAGAACTCTCAACCTGAGAACTCTTAGGTGTTCTCCATTAAGCCATGGCTTAGATGGCCAACCTCAGTTGATTCCACAAATAACTATGATAAAGTCAGACTTGCTTGGGAAATTAAACGGAAATTGCAAAGCTGTAGTGCAGACTGGGAAATGGAAGCCTATTCCAGAAGACAAATCTTTCAGTTGCCATGAAAACTCCATAGATACCTACAAAGTCATTTGGAGTCAACCTCAACTGAAAGGACGCTTTATTTTTGTTTACTCCAGAATTTATTGATTGTTTCCTGATTACTTATTTGTAGCCTATGACTATCATTAAGTGTTGTATCATTAAGTGTTAAATTTGTACCCTATGACTATCATTTGTACCTTAGGATTCTTGATGAATGTATATTTTCTTTTATGTACACTGAAAGCATATGCACCAAGACAAATTCCTTGTGTGTCCAATCACATTTGGCCAATAAAAAAAAATTCTATTCTATTAATGGGCCATTGTAATCTTTTGTATTTAAAATGTTAAATAAGATTTTTCGGCTGGTCTGAAAATAGTGGGTTACCAGAAATTATTACTTTTAGTTTCACTAAAATGTGGAGGTCATTGTATTTAGATGTATTTAACTAGGCAAGGAAAGATGTTAGACATCTTGTCACAGAGCTAAGGCTGAGTTTCAGTGGAAGCGAATAGGCCAAATTCCAAACCCTGCAAGAGTTAAAAGACAAAACGATTGATTGATTGACTGACAGATTAATATCCTCCCCCTTTTTTTTTCCATGCAGGGGCTCAAAGTACTGCTCCTTCCTCCTGCTATTTTTTTCCACCTAACAAACCACTGGCAAGGCAGGGCATCTTGGCATTTTGACTCAGAATTTGCGAATGTGGCCAACCCTGCAGCTTTGGCTGCTTTGCAGGAAAGGAAAGGTATCAAATCGCATCCCTGCCAAATCTCTAGAGCAGGCGGTCTCCAACCTTGGCAACTTTAAGCCTGGAGGACTTCAACTCCCAGAATTCCCCAGCTCCAGGCTTAAAGGTGTCAAGGTTGGAGACCCCTGCTCTAGAGACGATCACAACGGGGGGAAAAGAAGGGGGGGAAGCCGCGCATGCCCATTTCGAAAAGCGTGTGTGGTCGCCATAGCAACCGCGGTCCGGCCAGCGTGTGTTTCTCTCGAGCAAGCCCGATCTTTGCAAAGGAATCGCCTCGCAGCCACGGAGGGAAGAAGGCAGCGTCAACAAAGGTAAGCGGTAGGAGGCTAGACTGGCGCTGCAAGGGTCTCCTGCTCTTTGTCATGCGCTTCTCTCGCGGTCGTATACTCGGAAATATGCAAATGAACACCTGTAACCGTGAGAAAATGCCCAAATATGTGGATTTTTAAAAAGTAGAAGAAAAGATGTTCATTAAGCATCAGTAGTTATGGTATCCCAAAGGCTCACACTGGGTCTGGGCCGGTACTGTACAACGGTTCGTTTAATGACCGTTTGAAGTTGCAGTGGCATTGAAAAAAGTGACTTAGAGCCATTTTTCACACCGTTGCAGCATCCCCCATGGTCATGTGATATAAATGGGGACAACTGGTGCAGACCAGAACAACTAGACACAAGGACGGTTTTTTCCCCATGCCATCACTCTGTTAAACAACTAATTCCCACAACACTGTCAAACTATTTTCTAAGACGGTATAACTACTATTCTTCTCAACCTACCTATTTCCTTTTCTACCTATGACTATAACTTTGTTGCTTGTATCTTTGCCATTTATATTGTTTATTAGTTCCTACTATGATTTATGTTGATTGCTTATTTAGTATCCCATGACTATCACCAAGTGTGATTCATGATGGATGTATTTATGATGACTTCTTGTTGTTAGTTGCGAAGTTGTGTCCGACCCATCGCGACCCCATGGACAAGGTTCCTCCAGGCCTTCCTGTCCTCTACCATCCTCTGGAGTCCATTTAAGCTCACGCCTACTGCTTCAGTGACTCCATCCAGCCACCTCGTTCTCTGTCGCCCCATTCTTCTTTTGCCCTCAATCTTTCCCAGCATTAGGCTCTTCTCCAGTGTTATGATGACTATGATCAGGATTTTTCATTTATATCTTTTATGTACACTAAGAGCTTATGCACAGAAGACAAATTCCTTGTGTCTCCAATCACACTTGGTCAATAAAGCATTCTGTTCTGTTCTGTTCTGTTCTGTGCTGTGCTGTGCTGTGCTGTGCTATTCTATTCTATTCTATTCTATTCTATTCATCATGTATTTATTAGGACAATTGCAGTCTCCCAGGATCATATGATCACCTTTTACAGAGGAATTATTGAGTCTGTCATTTGCACCTCTATAACTGTCTGGTTCGGTTCTGCAACCCAACAAGAAAGACACAGACTTCAGAGGATAATTAGAACTGTAGAAAAAATAATTGCTACCAACCTGCCTTCCATTGAGGACCTGTATACTGCACGAATCAAGAAGAGGGCCGTGAAAATATTTGCAGATCCCTCGCATCCTGGACATAAACTGTTTCAACTCCTACCCTCAAAACGACGCTATAGAGCACTGCACACCAGAACAACTAGACACAAGAACAGTTTTTTCCCGAAGGCCATCACTCTGCTAAACAAATAATTCCATCAACACTGTCAGACTATTTACTGAATCTGCACTACTATTAATCGTCTCATAGTTCCCATCACCAATCTCTTTCCACTTATGACTGTATGACTATAACTTGTTGCTGGCAATCCTTATGATTTATATTGATATATTGATCATCAATTGTGTTGTAAATGTTGTACCTTGATGAACGTATCTTTTCTTTTATGTACACTGAGAGCATATGCACCAAGAAAAATTCCTTGTGTGTCCAATCACACTTGGCCAATAAAAATTCTATTCTATTCTATTCTATTTTGCAACCCTCTGACAAGCAAAGTCAGTAGGGAGGTCAGATTCACTTAACAGCATGTTACTAACCTTAGCAACTGCAGTGATTTACTTAACCACCATGGCAAGAAAGGTTGTAAAATGGGGCACATCTCACTAAACAACTACCTCGCTTAATAACAGAAATTTTGGGCTCAATTGTCATAAATTGAGGGCTACTGGTATTCCCATTTCATTCTTTCCAGGTGATCATTTAGAGAAATGTTTCAAATTTGGTAACATGAAGACACATGGGACTTCAATCCCCAGAATTCCCCAGCCAGCAATTGAAGTCCACAGGCCTTCATGTTACCAAGTCTGAGAAACACTGATTTCGCTTCCTGGATTGTGGGCTCTGGACTGGTTTCCAGAGGCCAAACGTATCTGCACCACAGCTGCTGCAAGTTCCTTCCAATTTGTGGGAAGATTCCATAAAGATATATCCAGAATCAGCCGAGGGTTTCTTGTGAGTGTCTGTACATGATGACGCTGCTCATAGATGCTATAGAGCCCGTGACTGTTTTCTCACCTTCCTTTCCATTTTAGGGAAGCATGCTAGCATGCATGAGCCTGGATCAACAATATTGTGAAGCCTGCAAAGAAGTAAAACAACCTGTGAACCCATTCATAAAGCGCGTTCTCCAAGAAGTGAAACTCCATGATGAAGCGTAAGGCAATATATTTATTTATTTATTTATTTATTAATCGCATTTATATACCGCCCTATCTCCCGAGGGACTCAGGGCGGTTCACAGGCAAGTAAAAGACATATAAATACACACTAAAACCGCATTTAAAAAACTTATTCTACAAAGCCGAATTAAAAAACAATATAAATAATAAAAACCCATTTAAAACCAATATAAATTTAAAAACTAATCCAGTCCTGCGCAAATGAATAAGTGTGTTTTAAGCTCGCGACGAAAGGTTCGGAGGTCCGGAAGTTGACGGACTCCTGGAGGGAGTTCGTTCCAGAGGGTAGGAGCCCCCACAGAGAAGGCCCTTCCCCTGGGTGTCGCCAGACGGCACTGCCTAGCTGACGGCACCCTGAGGAGTCCCTCTCTGTGAGAGCGCACGGGTCGGTGAGAGGTATTCGGTAGCAGTAGGCGGTCCCGTAAATAGCCCGGCCCTATGCCATTTTACAATATAGTAAAACTAAGCCAATAACTTATTAAATATCACATCCTCACATCCTGGACATAAATTGTTTCAACCTCTACCATCAAAAAAATGCTATAGGACCCTGCACACCAAAACAACTAGACACAATGACAGTTTTTTCTGAATGCCATCACTCTGCTTAACAACTAATTCCCACAACACTGTCAAATAATTTACTAAGACTGTATTACTATTATTCTTTTTTCCTTACTAGTATCTATTTCTTCCCGCTTATTACTATAACCATGTTGCTTGTATCTTTCAATTATACTGTTTTTATTTGCTTCCTAGTACGATTTGATAGCTTATTAGTAACCTTGACTAGCACTAAGTCAGTGGTGGGTTGCCCCCCGGTTCGGACCAGTTCTATAGAACTGGTA
Source organism: Ahaetulla prasina (assembly GCF_028640845.1). NCBI lineage: Eukaryota > Metazoa > Chordata > Lepidosauria > Squamata > Colubridae > Ahaetulla > Ahaetulla prasina. The sequence continues at coordinate 93,481,776 of NC_080544.1, read as the reverse complement.
GTAAAACCGGCAGGAGGCTCCACCCACTGACCCAAATGTCATCAAAAGCTTCTGCACATGTGCAGAAGAAAGCACACATGCGCAAGCGGAGCTTACACGCGAGCACGGGCACGATGCAAACCAGTAGTAAAGGTAAGGAGAACCCACCCCTGTACTAAGTGTTGTATCTTTTTATTCTTGATGAATGTATTTTATTCTCCTTCTGTACACTGAGCGCATATACACCTAAAACAAATTCCTTATGTGTCCAATCACACTTGGTCAATAAAAAATTCTATTCTGTATTCTGGGCATACGAAATGCTTTTGTAAATTATGATTTTGCAGCAGAAAAATCTGGATTCTGCAAGCTTCAGGGCACATATAAAGTACAGGTAGTCCTTGCTTAATGACTGGGAGCTTGGCAACTATTTGGAGGGACTACCCCCCCCCCCGCCAAAGGTACTTATGACCTGGTTCCAAGAGTGACACTCCCTACAGTCATATGACTGCATTTCAGGCATTTGCCTTTATAGCTGGCTGCAGTGTTCCACAGTCACCTGATGTAATTTATGACATTTGTTTGCAAAAAAATCTCCCTAAGAATGCATTGACTCGCTTAACAACCATCACATTCACTTAACGAAGGTTGCATTTGCTTTACAACTGCCACAAATGTTTTTTTTAAAAAATTGAGCCAATCACATGGGTGCCTCGACTTATGATTGTCATGACTTAGAACCATAACTTTGGCTCAGTTATGGTTGTAAGCTGAGAGTGACTATGGAAGTTCTCAGTCATGCTTGTCCCAAAGGTGTTTTTTCAAGAGGCAACTGGACTTTCTGGTTTTTCTTGGAAGACATTGCACATCTCATCCAGGAAGCCTCTTCAGAGCTGAAGAAGCTTCCTGGATGAGATGCGCAATGTCTTCTTGGATGAGCTTCTTGGATGAGCTGATGAAGCTTCTTGGATGAGAAGTGAAATGTCTTGCAAGGAAAACCAGTAAGTCCAGTTGCCTCTTGAAAAAAACACCTTTGTAAATTGAGAAATACTTGTATGCAGATGTGTCTCTATGTATTCATATTGTGCAATGAGGTAGAACAAGGAAGGTTAAGAAACTTTACCCTCCAGTTCCCAAGTAACTACTGGTGAGATTTTTGAGATCTTTACTAGGTGTTGCTTCCAGAATTCATTTGCAAAGTCACAAGAAAATTGTGAGATTCTGGAAATTGAAGCAGACATGTAGAATTATTTGTCCAATAACAAAATGCCGTAGTAGTTCAATGCAGAATTGTCTGTATGCTTCAAAGCATGCAACTGGCTTGGAGTTATAGCATTGGGCCTTTGAGGCTGTTACGCATTGCTCAACTGAAGAGCACATTCTGAATTAATCCTGTGACACAATAAAACAGCTTTTCTGCCTTCCCGCCAAAGCAAAGAAATTAGTAAGATACTAGGCAGGAAATTCTGAGACAAGCTCCCTAAATGCTAAATAGAATCTATTGCATTGCTGATATTAAGGACAAGGAGGATTGCATCATGATATCATTTACTTCGGAGCAAATTGAGTGAGACTTATCGTTTTTAAAAATCCACCTGCATGTTCTGACCTAGGCTTCCTTAAGTAGCAAGAAGCAGAGTCTTAGTCCCGATAAAACCCCTTTTATTTACAAGACTGTGAATTACGTTCATTCACAGTCAGCACAGCTCTGCAAACAGTCTTTCAGAGGCATATTTATTAACATACCTTATCTCACTGGGAAAGTTGCCAAATAACTAGTTTCCAACTGCAGAAAAGGCAAAACTTGGCACAGAGTCTTTTAAAGTCACAAACAGAACTTTTCCACTTTGGCAATGACCGATCGAACGAATTGTTTCCTGCAAAAACCCACTTCCCGTTTACTCCTCTTTTGTTTCCTATGGGAGAGCCAATCACCTCCAAGGTGTGGCTTTACTCCTGAGTCGACCCTGCTTTCTTAGTTGTTTTTGTCTTCTGGCATCTCTGTGCATGTGCACACTGGGAACAGGCTCCAGCTCTTCTTCTGACTCACTGCTGTCTAGCTCCCACTCTGCCTCTGATGCAGAGTCCTCGCCCGTGTTTTTCCAGCCCCCAGGGCTGGCCCATGTTCCTCCCCAACCTCCACACTGTCTGACTCTGCTGCCAGTTCTGCAGGCTGCCGGAAGGCCACAACACTGCATATGCCTGGATACATTTCAGATTATGAATCACTTTTTCCTCTCAATGAAAGAGAACGAGGACACTCTGCAAATCCATGAATAATGTTTAAACCTCCTTTTAATTGGAGCGAAATAAAATGGAACAGCGGCAACAAACAGAGCTTCTTTTTATGTTGTTCACAGGTTGGCCAAAAGGATAACCGTTAAAATAGCTGGGAATAACCGCTTGATACCTGTGCAGAAAGTGACCGATTCTGATTTTCAAATCCTTGCGTCTGTCTTTATGAACAATGTGTTTCTTACAGGTATGTGTCCTTATTTGAGCCTCTGAAACACAAACTCTAATGCATTAAAGGGACTCCTCTACAATCAGATGGTATAACTGAAGGAAGACTTGATGTTTAGATTTTCCCATTTATCCCAAAGGTGCATTTATTTTAAAGGCAATTGGACACTTCTGATTTTTCTTTTAAGATGTTTTGCAATACCGAAAAATATTCTTGGATGAGAAGTGAAATATCTTAAAGAAAAATCAGAATGTCCAGTTGTCTTTAAAATAAAAACACCTTTGGACAACCCTGACCTGGATGAATGAGAACCTCTATAGAGATCTCCCCATTATGTCACAAAAGCAGAATCAGAGAATGCAACCGTTATTAAAGCCCACTTTCGACCCAGTGTAATATTCAGATTAGGTCTTGGAATAATGCAAGATTAAGCTTTGTGAATGAATTTTGCAGTTAGAGAAAGCCAATGGAATAGAATAAAATAACAGAGTTGGAAGGGACCTTGAAGGTCTTCTAGTCCAATCCCCTATTTAGGCAGGAAACCCTATATACCATTTCAGACAAATGGTTGCCCAATCTTTTCTTTAAAACTCCCAGTGTTAAGAGCATTCACAACTTCTGGAGGCAATTTGTTCCAGTGATTAATTGTTCTACAAAGGAAATTTATCCTAAGTTTTAGGTTGGATATCTCCTTGATTAGTTTCCATCCATTGCTTCTTGTCCTGCCTTCAGGTGCTTTGGAGAATAGCTTTGTGGCAACCTCTTATATATTGGAACACTGCTATCATGTCACCCCTAGTCCTTCTTTTCATTAAACCAGACATACCCAATTTCGTCAACCGTTCTTTATATGTTTTAGCCTCCAGTCCCCTAATCATCTTGGTTGCTTTTCTCTACTCTTTCTAGTCTCAACATTTTTTTTTACATTGTGGTGATCCAAACTGGATGCAGTTTTGGGACAGAGAATGCAATGGGAAGTGTTAAGGTATTGTTAGAAAAGTGATTACAACTACGATCTGTTCATTTTTGCATCCATTGGTTTTTTTCAGGGCTGGACCTGAGATACAATCTCTTAACTGATGCTGGCGCAGCCCACATTGCTGCTTTCATTCAGGTATCTATCAAGCAGACTAGAATTTATTTATTTATTTATTTATTTATTAAATTTTTATACCGCCCTTCTCCCGAAGGACTCAGGGCGGTGTACAGCCAAAAGATAAAAAACACAGAAATGTACAATTAAAACGACAATTTAAAACCGAGCATATTTAGAAAAAAAAAAAATGGCCACATTTAAAAGTTTAAAATTTAAAATTATAAACCATATAATAATAAAACCCCAGTTAAAATTTTAAAATATTAAAAATATTAAAAATATTATAAATATTAATATTATGCCAGTCCCGCTTGAATAAATAAATGCGTTTTCAGCTCACGGCAAAAGATCCGAAGATCAGGCACTTGACATAGTCCAGGAGGAAGTTCGTTCCAGAGCGTAGGAACTCCCACAGAGAAGGCCCTTCCCCTGGGGGCCGCCAGCCGACATTGTTTGGCAGACGGCACCCTGAGAAGACCCTCTCTGTGAGAGCGTACGGGTCGGTGGGAGGCATGCGGTAACAGCAGGCGGTCCCGTAAGTACCCGGGCCCTAAGCCATGGAGCGCTTTGAAGGTGGTAACCAAAATCTTAAAGCGCACCCAAAAGACCACAGGAAGCCAGTGCAAGCCGCGCAGGATTGGTGTTACATCCACTATTACCCGCGCAGCTGCATTCTGGACTAGCTGCAGCCTCCGGGTGCACTTCAAATCCCTGTTCCTTGAAATTCTTGGGCTTGAATTGCATTTGCCCTTGCAAATGCAATTCAATGCATTTGAATTGCATGCCTGTTGCAATTAAAACTCTCAGTTCTTGCCTTGTAGGCTGGAGATTCTAGAATTCATAAATTCATACAGTAGCTACAGAGGGTTGTGGATAAGATAGGGCCAGCCTAGTTCAGGTTGTCCTCAATTTATGTCCACGATTAGGACTAGAATTTCTGTTGCTAAGCAATATACTTGCTAAGTGAGTCACGCCTAATTTTGCCGCCTAATTTTGCCACTTTCTTTTGTCATGTTTCTTAAGCAAATCACTGCAATTGTTAAGGGAATCATGCAGTTCTGAAGTACATCCGGCTTCCCCCAGTGATTTCCCTTGTTGGAAGCCAGCTGGGAAGATTGCAAATGGTGATCACATGAAGTTTAGAATAGCAGAGTTGGAAGGGACCTTGGAGGTGTTCTAGTCCAACCCCCCTCATAGGCAGGAAACCCTACACCTCATGATCCTGGGGCCCTTTCAATTGTCATAAGTACATGCTGTGAATACAAGGACTTTTTGTAGGTCACTTTAAGTAAGTCAAATGCTGTTAAAAAGTTGAGTGGTAGCTAAATGATGGTTGTAAGTCAAGGACCCCTTGCAATACTACTTTTGTGTTGAAGGAGAATTCCAGGAAATGGCCTGCAGGCTCAGGCAGCTTATATGAGTCCCCAAGCTGTTTCTGTCACTGAATTCTCCTACGTCATTTAGAGGTGTGGTATGGCGCAATCATATCATTTGCAATGTCCTTGCTTCCCACCATTTATAATTGTACATCATCTTCTCTGACCATTTCCGGTTTCGGAAGAGTTGTTCTTAGTACCAAACTGAAGTGAACTGGTGTCACGCGGTTACAGAAATTCTTCCCCAAATCTGTACCTGAGATGGGAGATTACGTGGAGCCATGTAACTGTTGGGTCCTAACGCTCAGCCATGTGTTGCAAGTGTTGGTCTCTCGACCAAACTGGAGTATGCATTGTGCATTCATCCTCAGGAAACCAATCTTTGGAAGGCTGTGAAAGAGACCCAGCGAGAACAACATTAACAACACACCTCATGTCTTTGTATTGTAGGGTAATCGGACCCTGCTCTACCTCAATCTGATGTTTAATGACATTGGTACCCTTGGAGCAGAATTCATAGCTAAAGCAATGCACGTAAGTGTGGATCAGTCTGGGAGAAAGGCACAGAAAGCCACAGGAGCTTCCCACTTGGAGCAAGGCACGTTGGGATGTAAAGTTTTTTACTCAATGGACTCAAACTAGGCAGTTGGGGTGTGGATTCAGTCTTGTTACAATGTCTGTGCAGGACCAGCCTTTAGTGGGCCCTTAGTTCCCCAAAAGTGGGGAACTATGGCCCCTTTATGATTTCTGGACTTCAACTCCCAGAATTCCTGAGCTGGCTGGGCAGATGCTGAGTTCTTTCTTGGCTTAATTCTTTGCTAGAGGGTAAAAATCCAGCACTGAATCCAAATGAAAAATTATCCCTAAGGACACAGACAGGGACATTATGAACAAGATAGCCTTTAGGTACATGATCTGTCCAAGCCTTTCTGCTTCAGCGCTTCAAAGAAAGCTGATTTGCACATGCAAACCCAGTTTAGGAAGCATTCCTTTCAAAAACTTTGCACAACCCTGTTGCTTATTTTGAAGCAACGCTTAATGAAATGGGCTCTTCCGTGCAAGAAGCAGAGGACAGCAGGTGAATGATAAGACGTCATTGCTATGGAATTATTTTTAATAATTAATTTATTAAATTTATGTGCCACCCATTCTGCCATCAGGTGACTCTAGGTGGCTTAAAACACTGTAAAAAACAACAATATAAAGCATTAACAGTAGTAACAGTATAACTGAGTTAAAAGGGATCTTTGAGGTCTTCTAGTCCAACCCCCTGCTCAAGCAGGAGACCCTATATACTATCTCAGACAAATGGTTGTTTAATCTCTTCTTTAAAACCTCCAGTGTTGGAGTACCCACAATTTCTGGAGGCAAGTTGTTCCACTGATTAATTTTTTTCATTGCCAGGAAACTTCTTATTTCTGTGTTGGTCCTCTCCTTCTTTAGTTTTTATCCATTGCTTCTTGTCCTGCCTTCACGTGCTTTGGAAAATAGGTAGACCTTCCTCTTCTTTGTGGCAGCCCCTGAGATACTGGAACACTGCTATCATGTCACCCTTAGTCCTTCTTTTCATCAAGCTAGACATACCCATTTCCAGCAACCGTTCTTTATACATTTTAGCCTCCAATCCCCTAATTATCTTTGTTGCCCTTCTCTGCACTCTTTCTAGATTCTCAACATCTTTTTTTAAACATTGTTAAAATTATAATATTAATTTTAAATTAAATTCAAATATTAAATTCAAATAAAATAAAATATTAAAACGATAAACTTTAAAATTAATGAAGATTGCTAAGGAAGGAAGGAAGCAGGATACAAATGGGACAGTGGTAGAATCTTCTCTCAGTCCACCAACTACCTTCAGTATGGAACTTCCTCCCTGGGGGCCCAAATCAATCGGCAGAGCTAGGCTTTAAGGCCAAGAAAATGGCGGGGGATCTCACCTCAAAGGGCACAATGTTTCAAAGAGCAGGAGCCACTACAGAAAAGGCTCTGCTGGGCCCCAGCAGCCAGAGTCCTCAGTATACTCCTTCTGCCAGCATGGGTCAACCCATTGCGGTGACACCATTCCTCAGGTAACCGGCAGCTATAATTCCACTTTCAGCAAGCTTTCTCCCTCTCTTAATGGCAATTAGATGACTTTAGAAAAAAGCCTATGTTTCCAAATGTATAGAACAATGATTCTCAGCCTTGACAACTTTAAGGTGCACAGGCTTCAACTCCCAGAATGCATCTTGGTTGAATTCTGGAAGTTGAATTCCTTCACACATCTTAAAGTTGTCAAGATTGAGAAACACCCTGATATAGAATGTCAGGGATAACACCAGTCTCTCCTCAGCCTGACTTCATCCAGGAATGGTGTGTGTGTGGTTAAAATATTTAAAATTCCCTGTGGAAATTGTGAACATTAATGTTGTAGCATATGCAAAGGATTGGGAAAGAGCCATGCTGGCTAGGGATTTTGGAAGGTTCCAGATGGGGACCGATTTAAACTATTGCAAATAAATAATTGAAGTTTTCCTTCTAGAGGAACGAAACACTGTGTTACTTAAGAATGACGGGCAACAAGATTGAGAATAAAGGAGGAATGTATTTTGCAGCTATGATACAGGTGAACAACACAATACAGAAGTTAGATTTTGGAGACTGTGACCTGGTAAGTAAAGTTAAAACAAAATTATTTGAGAGACTTATCAAAAAAAAAAAACATAACTCAACCATGTTTTACATGGCCAAGAAAGATTTACCATTATGGTTTTGAACAGAACATAAAACTTAATTTTAAGTGTTAGCTTAAATTGTTCAAGTTTAACTGTGGAGCTGAGGTGACTTTTTCTGGATTTGTTATTTTTTATTTTCAGGGTACACAGAGCATAATAGCTTTGGCAACTGTTTTGAACCACAATGAGTCAATTAAAGCTTTAAATCTCAACAGGCCAATTCTGTACAGTGAAGAAGTGAGTATGCTGGGTAGTTTTAGTAGGAATGACACATGGCCATGAAAACACCCCTAAATTTAAGTTGATTTCCCTCCCTCTGGGGAAGACTAGATGGTAACAATTATAAACATGGACCAAAATCTTAGGCAATGTCGAGTTTCCTTCTCCTTTGAATCTACACTAGCCAAACCCAGATGAAACCTAACGTATCTCCCCTCTTCACACTTGGAAAGCACTAGGTTGGGGAAGGCCGCGGTTAGGAGCCATGGTGGTGCAGTGGTTAGAATGTAGTTTTACAGGCTAATTAAGCTCACTGCCATGAGTTCAATCCTCGCTAGCTCAAGGTTGACTCAGCCTTCCATCCTTCTGAAGTCGGTAAAATGAGGAACTAGATTGTTGTGGGCAATAGGATGACTTTGTAAATTGCTTAGTGAGGGCAGTAAAGCACTATGGGGCAGTATATAAGTCTAAGTGCTATGGCTATTGCTACCTGGAATAGATTCAAAATCTAATTTAATAATATGGAACTTCAGGAAGAAACCACCATCCACATAGCTTCTATGCTGAAAGTCAACTGCACCTTGGTGGAATTGCATTTATGTAAACATGGAATGAAGAATTTTGGGATTGAACGTCTGTGTGATGCCTTGTATGACAATAGCACCCTCCGATATCTTGATCTCAGCTGGTAAGAGAGTTTTGAACAATATAGGTTGCTTAACAAAGAATAGGGCTTCTTTTTTTAGCACTGGGCTTTTTTTTTTTAATAGGGCTTCTTTTTTTAACACTGGTAATTCTGAAAACTTCTGCTGTCTAGTTGTTCCTCATCCTCCTTCACAAGTCTGCTGATATTCCCCCTTTGTATGGAGGTAGAGAGAAACAATTGCACTTCTCTTGCATTAATACAAGCTTCCCTAGCTTAACAGGTTTTAGACAGGGGTGGGCTTCAAAAATTTTGGCAAAGGGGTTCTCTGCCCAGTTGCTGGATGGGTGTGACCTAGTCGGCCTCCTACACCATAACAGGGGCGGGGTGTTTTTGCCATCCACAGGCTCCAGAGGCTTTCCTCGAGCCTTCAGGAAGGCGAAAACAACCTCCCCAGGCTCCGGAGGCCCTCTGGAGTCTGTCTCTGGGTCCAAAATGGGTCCATTTCTGGCCTTTCTGAACTTCTGGTAGGCCCGTTTTTTGCCGTCCCAGAATCTCTGCACACACCCTGCACTTACCTGCATCCAAAATGGGCTGTATGGGGACTCCTGGGAGGAGCGGGACAGGGCAGGGTGGGAAGGGCCAGCCGGGGTGGGATTTGGGGGTTCTCCGAACTGCACAGAATCTTACCTAGAGATTCTCCTGAACCCTTGCGAACACCCAGAGCCCACCCCTGATTTTAGATACGTTGAGATTTCTTGAATGTCCAATTGTCGCATGTGGGTACATACATTTTGAGAAATACGATTTTTGAGATATGATGGCAAATTCTACTGAAATGGATGCAATTAATATTTGTAAAGTTCTGGTTTTTACCAATTTTGAACCACTGTGCTAGGAAAGAAATCATATTAATAATATTGGATAATAGTTAAAGTTATATTGCGGGTTTCAAGTTTTATATCCAAATTCAGGTCCAGATTAAAGTTGTGATTTTGTATCCCATTTCCTAGGAGTAAAGCCAACTAATGACAATGGGATTCACTTTGGAGTAGAAATATAAAATGAAATGGTTGGAAAGATCTAGAGCAGGACTGTCAAACTCGCAGCCTGCAGGCCGGATGCTGCAGGATCTAGAAGATCATCTATTACTGGTGTTTTCCAATCTTGGCTATTTCCAGATGTGTGAACTTCATGTTTCAGAATTCCAATAGTCAGCATGGCTAGTGGATGAAAGTTCTTGGTGCTCAAGTCCACAAACCAAGTGTGGGAAACACTGATCTATTCCAACCCACTTCCTAATACAGAACTCCACCATAATTGTAGATGACTGTCTGGTTTCTATTTAAATTTCCTCCAGTGAAGGAGGAATCATTAATTCCTGAAGTTTCATTGTTGAGCAGCTCAGATCTTTAAGAGGTTCTTCCTAATATCCACCAGAGTTCTACTTTTTTTGTAATTTCAACTTATTCTTTCTTATCCTGGCTTGTGAAACAATGGTGGGTAATTCTGAATAGAATAGAACAGAATTTTTTATTGGCCAAGTGTGATTGGACACACAAGGAATTTGTCTTGGTGCATATGCTCTCAGTGTGCATAAAAGAAAAGTTACGTTCATCAAGATATAACATTTACAACACAATTGATGGTCAATATATCAATATAAATCATAAGGATTGCCAGCAACAAAGTTACAGTCATACAGTCATAAGTGGAAGGAGATTGGTAATGGGAACGATGAAAAGATTAATAGTAGTGCAGATTTAGTAAATAGTTTGACAGTGCTGAAGGAATTATTTGTTTAGCAGAGTGATGGTCTTCGGGAAAAAACTGTTCTTGTGTCTAGTTGTTCTGGTGTGCAGTGCTCTATAGCGTCGTTTTGAGGGTAGGAGTTGAAACAGTTTATGTCCAGGATGTGAGAGATCTGTAAATATTTTCACAGCCCTCTTTTTAATTCGTGCAGTATACAGGTCCTCAATGGAAGGCAGGTTGGTAGCAATTATTTTTTCTGCAGTTCTAATTATCCTCTGAAGTCTGTGTTTTTCTTGTTGGGTTGCAGAACCGAACCAGACAGTTATAGAGGTGCAAATGACAGTCTCAATAATTCCTCTGTAGAACTGAATCAGCAGCTCCTTGGGCAGTTTGAGCTTACTGAGTTGGCAGAAAGAACATTCTTTGTTGTCCTTTTTTAATGATGTTTTTGATGTTAGCTGTCCATTTTAGATCTTGCGATATGATAGAACCTAGAAATTTGAAGGTTTCTACTGTTGATACTGTGTTGTCTAGTATTGTGAGAGGTGGAAGTATGGAAGGGTTTCTCCTAAAGTCTACCACCATTTCTACGGTTTTGAGTGTGTTCAGTTCCAGATTGTTTTGGTTGCACCACAAGGCTAGTCGTTCGACCTCTCGTCTATATGCGGATTCGTCATTGTCTCGAATGAGACCAATCACTGTTGTGTCATCTGCGAACTTCAGTAGCTTAACAGATGGATCATTGGAGATGCAGTCATTGGTATACAGAGAGAAGTGGGGAGAGCACACAGCCTTGGGGGGCCCCTGTGCTAATTGTACAGGTATTTGATGTGATCTTGCTTAGCTTCACCTGCTGCTTCCTGTTTGTTAGGAAGCTTGTGATCCACTTACAAGTCTGTTCCGGTACCTGTAGCTGGTTTAGCTTAGTTAGAAGAATGTCTGGAATGATGGTATTGAATGCTGAACTAAAGTCTACAAAAAGGACCCTTGCATAGGTCTTTGGAGACTCAAGATGTTGTAGCATATATAAGCATTTAATGGATGTATCATTATAATATTTTATTTATTTATTTTATTATTTATTTATTTTATTTTATTAAATTTTTATAATATTAACTAATCTTTGTGGACTGCAATACAGTTCCTCCTCTGGAACATAATATGTTTTTTAAAAAATGAATATTTATGCTTTATCTTTTCTCAGTAACAAAATTAGCCGAGATGGCATGAAGTTTCTAGGACAGCTATTAAAACAAAACAGTACCCTCGAGATTGTGGATCTTAATTTTAACAGGATAGAGGATGATGGTGCTTTTTACCTGAGTGACGCTCTTGCTACACATAATCGGACCCTCCAAGCGTTAGTATACAAAATCTTTATTCTTAGACATGTGGATGTGATAACACAAGAGTATTGAAAACTGCAGGTATGGATGAAACAGCAACAAAAATGGGAAAAAATTATTCAGGCTATTTGAAGCACAATAGCCACCTTTAGAACACTCTGTTAAAATGTTGTAGATGGAACATCAAAACCCCTCCCAGCATATTTAATTATTGCTTTCATTATTTGCTATGGTTTTTTTTTAAAGGTCCTAAAAATTATGCCTGTTAGATTTGATGATGGAAGAGATGGACACAGCTCTTTCAGTAACAACAGCTCTTTATTAGTAGACCAATACAACCCAACAACTTGCTTGTCTGGCAGTGTCCTCTTTTATAGAGGGCTGACCAATGAGCTTCAAGTATTTTCCCGCCTTTTTGGAGGACCTGAGTGAAGCCTATAGCTCACTCCTTATATGGTACATAACAATGCCCATAACCAATTTTATGAAGATTGGGTTTAGAATAGATAAGTAGTTTGCATTACATAATATCCACCTACTTTTGTGAGTCTAGGATGAGAAAGTAAGTGGGCTGTTTCAAGTTTCTTTAAACAAAACTGAACAAAATTAAACTTCAAACAAAATTGAGCCCATCTGAGTCGGTATGATCACCGCTGGTGGAACAGCTTAAGCACATGTCTCCTGGTGCCAAAATCTTCCTGATCTTATTTCATTTGCCTGTAATCACCCTTCAGTGTGCTGATACCTGAGTCTGTGATGTAGACTTTTCATATGTCGATTTAGGCCACCATTTGCTTAGCTGCAGTTTGCTGAAAGCCATAGTAGTCTGGTTCATCAACAACAGTTCTTAAGATATCAGAGTATAGATAAAAAGCCCTAAGGAAAATGGAAAGTGACATTTTCCAGGTAGTTCCTAATCATCAGACAAAGGAGAAATTAGCACCAGGAGGTGGGCCAGAGACATAAACATGGTCATGTGTAAAAAGGGATAAAAAGCAAGATGGACTTTGTGGTTCTGGATAATGATAGCAGATGTGGTTATGAATGGAGAACAAAATATAGAGTTGCATCTAGTACAGGGGTCTCCAACCTTGGCAACTTTTAAGACTTGTGGACTTCAACTCCCAGAATTCTGGGAGTTGAAGTCCGTAAGTCTCACAAAGTTGGAGACCCCTGATCTAGTATACAGATATTTTCTCATGCAGTTTGAAAAAGACTAAGGCTGGTCAACTTTGCTCCAAAACTTTGTTTTCTGCTTTATATCCTTTTTCTTAGGCTAGCAGTGACATACAACAATATATCTGGACCAGGACTAGTGGCACTTTCAGATGCCATGAAAACAAACCCTGTCCTTTTGTACATCTACATCTGGGGAAACAAATTTGATGAAGATGCTTGTGTGGTAGGTCCTTCTGCTCAAAGGTTTCTTCAGATATAGTGAACTAGTTGTCCTTCGTGATAGTCATCCTCATCACTTGTAAAGCAAATCCATCTGCCAGTCCCTTGCAGAGAAAGGATGGTGGTGTTACCTGTTACCATTCACCTTAAGGCCAAATATCTTGTCCTCCTTTCTGGTGACAACTGACATTTGGGCAATAGAGTTCACACATTGCATAAACCCAGGTTGTGCTTTTTTAAATGAAGGAACTGTCTGAACCCAGCCATTGAGGCTTTCTCAATGTGCACTTCAGTTCCTAGCATGGGAAACTTGTAAATGACAGTTGTTCGCTTCAGTGTTTCCCTTTTTATATATTATTAAAGAAACTTGTTTATTTAATAATATGAAAAATGGGAAATCAAACAACTAAGCCAGCAATTGTCATTTAAATAATTGAGTGATGAAACATAGATTGGTTCACTTAGTATGTATATATAGTGGGCCTCTTTTCTTTTTCTCCTCTTGTTGCATATAATGTAGACAAATACTTTTAAATAAGAGGATTATAATAAATTATTGCTTAATGGGCATATCCCACCACTCTGTTTTTATATTCCTGCACATGGGAAGAAGTTCCTCTCACCTGATATGAAAGCTATTAAAAAAAACTTATTGAACTCTCACACTGAAATGTAGCCCAGAATATGAAAATTAGACATATTTTGTCCATTATGTTGACAACCAACTTCCTTTCACACCTGTCTTCTCCTTTTTCTTCCTCCTTTATCTTTAGTCTGTCAAACTATAGATGGCATAATGTCCACAGTAGGGATTATCTTCTGCATTTTGTTCCATTATTCCAACCTGTGAAATTATTGTCAATCAATTAAGATAACCATTATTTTTTTAAGGAAAGTGCAGCCAAGATTGCTAGTGAGATTAGTGTAGATCTGCCTTCAGTATAGAGAAAACACCACAATATCATCACTTACTCACTGATTCTTTCTACAATGACCATTTGTCCCAGAGCAGCAAAGCATCTAGGATAAGGTGATGGGCTTCATTTGAGATGACAAAGCAGACATGGTGTGGAAGAATGGCTTGGTTGGTTCCCTACCACTAGTAGCTCTTCAGAGTAGGAAACCAAAGTCATGCAGACCAAAATTGCTTTTCAACCTATGTATAACAAAAGTTTGCAAGTCTAAATGCACTTCTTCTCTCCTTTATCTTTGTGAGAATTAGGGAGGGTCAACTTGATGTTTTTTCAGATTACAGTTCTGCTTTTGGCTCAGGTTACTTGATTACCATGATACAAAAAAACATGTTGAGACCCTAGAAAGAATATAGAGGAGAACAAAGTTTAGGGGGTGGAAGCTAAGCAGTAGAATGAATGGTTGAGAGAACTGAGTATGTCTCGTCTAAGAGTATTAGAGGTGCCATGATCACACTTTCAATACCTGAGGGGCTGTCACAGAGATGAAAGGGTTGAACGATTCTTCAAAGAGGTAGGACAAGAAGTAATGAGTGGAATATCATTCCTCCAGAAATTATGGGTGCTCCATGAGTGGAGGTTTTCAAAAGACTGGACAGCCATTTGTCCAAAATGGTATAGAGTCTCCTGCTTGAGCAGGGGGTTGGACTAGAAGACCTCTAACCCTATAATTTTATGTTCTACAATATGTTCTACTTTCATTTGACCATTGTCTTTGTGGCAGTCTCTGCCTGTCCCTCAAGATCTGTCTTTCTACCCACTTTCTACCTACATGTATTGTGGCCATATCCTGCTTGCTGCATTTTTTATTTTTTTTTCTTGCTGAAAATATTCCTGTGCCACTGCTTATTGCAAAAATGGTCAACTTCATATTTTGTGGTTTTTTAGGCATTTGCAGAATTGCTGGAGAGTGGCCGTTTGAAGCCCACTGGAACAGATGTTGAGCCTTACACAGTGGATGGACGTGTATATCTTGCCGAAGTCTCCCATGGCCTTAAGCGTCATTACTACTGGACACCAAGTTATGGAGACCCAGATAATGAAGTTGAAAATGCATCTTTAGCAATAAATCCTGTTTCAGAACATTTATGAATATAATTCCCCCCCACTTTCAGGAGTGTTTTCATATGCGTACCTTGCATTTAACTCACATGAGCATTTTTTTAGGTGTTTGTTTCATAATCACGACAATAACCAATGCTGGGAATCTGGTTTATTCCAACAGTTGGGATCTCAATGCAGCAATACCTAATCTGATTGAAAACATTTCTTCTGTAGCTTTTGTGTTTGCGTGTGTGTATGTTGTAATGATCATCAATATGTTTTTTATATGATTTGAACTCTCAAGTAGATTTCAGACCACTCTATTAGCCTAAAATCCTTCATGTTTAGGTCATTGATCATTGAATAAAGCCTTTTTAAATCTCTTCTGTGTCCCTTTGTATCCCAAGCAACAATAGAAGGGCAGAGCCCAGAAGTGTTACAAAATCAGTTTATTCAAATCTAACATTAAAATATTGCAGCCTCTGCACGGGTACCTCAGAGGGATGTACAAAAAACAGGAAGTCAGCTACACACACATTTTACCCATGAAACAAAAAAGATTTGCAAATACATGAGAAAAATATTTCAGAAATAATTTAAACTGGCGGGGGGGGGGGGGAGGTGTCACAAAACTCTTCAGAATGCCCACAATCATGCAACTCATGTGGTAAAAATAATTTAAAATAATAAACTATTATTTTAATAGTTTATTTAACAAATGTTTAGAGAATGTTTATTTAATAAAAATAAACATTCTCAGCCAAGAGCTCAACAGATGAAGGACATCCCCTTTCTTCATGAAGGCAGTGTTCCATATCAGCATTAAAACCTCTGTTTAATGGCTGGTGAATCACAGCAAATAACTGGTCATCAACCAGAAGGTTCATTTAAGTCCAAAATGCAGTTGGCTCTTCCTTCCATCTCCCCCCCAAACTAGAAGGGGAAGCTTTATACACAAAATGTAGCACACCCCTCGTTGTGACACAATCCCTACTGCACCCCGCAAATTCTCGCAGCTACTACTTTAATACCAGTAGAAACCATGATCTGTGAAAAAGATAAGTTATCGCTCAACAGCCCAAGTTTTCCAACTATCACAGTAGAATCTTCAGACTGGGAATTTAAAAAAAGTTGTGTAGTCAATTATTGCTCCAATAATTTTCAGCTCTTCCAGAGCCTAAGTAGTGTATAAGATAAAAATGGCCTTTAAAAAAAATTGCTTCGTGTACAAACCACAAAACGTAGAAAGGAAAAAAAATATTTATAAATATTAAATAGTCGAATACAGTTCAATAAAAAAAAACCCCAGGGACAAGATTTTTGGAAATTCTGAAACAGTATTCAAGAGTGAAATACCTACATCTGAAATACCTATATTCAACTGTTTTCTCCAGAAGGTAGTTTATAATGATATTATAAAGAAATATATCCAAAACCTATCTTCGTACAAGTTTTAGATTTTTTTTTTGTGCTAACAGAAGCTTAGTATCACCAGCACTAAGCAAGATTATA
Source organism: Ahaetulla prasina (assembly GCF_028640845.1). Classification (NCBI taxonomy): domain Eukaryota; kingdom Metazoa; phylum Chordata; class Lepidosauria; order Squamata; family Colubridae; genus Ahaetulla; species Ahaetulla prasina. Next base: position 93,465,259 of record NC_080544.1, on the reverse strand, counting down.
CCACAAAAGTCTGATTTGAATGTATCAGGAAAATATCTATCAGAAGAAAACAACCAGATTCTCTTCATCTTCACAAAAGTAAAAAGTGGTTGCCAAGCTTCACTGAGATAACGCTCCTTTCCCTCTTCCCTAAACTATAACTCCTAAATGTAGGCTAACAATGCTAATTATGTTCTTGAGTAGTGGGGGAAAGAAATAGGTACCAAATTGCTGTTAGGACAGCAATTTGGCTGCTGTTAATAAGGGCAAATTCCTTCTCTTTTTACCGTAGTTTTTGACGATTCAGAAAGAGATTATTATTCAGGCTGGATTTACCAAGCAACACATCAGGCTAGGACCATAGTTCCTAAAATCAGAATGACTGAATCTCTAGCTCTCCTGGTCCTGAAAAATGCATGGAGATGCCTTTTAAACTCTTCTCTTTTTCTTGGTCATGCCAAAATGTCTGCACAATCACACCCAATGGCAATGTTCGTCCATCACATACAGTTCTACAAACTTCCAGATTCAATACTTGGGACACAGCTCCACACAGCACACCTTTTAAAGATTTCTTTCCTGCAGGAACTGGAGGGCAAAATGCACAATACATTACTTCCTTTTAGATTATGCAATGTAAGGAACACAGTTCATTCTGTCCGAATCTGGTTTCCTAGTTACTGGATTATATTTAGTTTTGCACATAAATACCATACATACACCTATGTAAGCCTATCTGAGTGGGTACTACAAATCTTACCTGAATCAGAATTTGAATTTGGTATAGTTGTCAGAGAGACGGTACAGGTTGCATTAGTGCTAAAACTGCTATACATTTAATAATTGTACTTTTTCTTATGACACAATGAATTTGCTTTTGTTGCATTGGATAAATTTGTAAAAGAATGGAATCCTATTCAAATATTTCTCAATCTCTTTCAATATTCCTGGCTTGTATTTCCTAAGGTCTATAAAGAAGAATAAAAAAAGGAAGTGAAATAGTACAGCTAGGTTTTTTTTGTTTTGTTTCTTAGGAGTTTGAGCATAGCTTCACATATGTTTAAGTTCACACGCTGTTTAACTTAACAGCACAAAGAGACATGTTTTTAAAACATGTTTTTATCAGCAATTCCTTAAGGGCACCTCCTAGTCAAAATATGAAAACAGAATTCTAGATAAATTGAATCTTTGGCTGAAACTAGCAGGTGAATTCCTTTACAAAACAACAGTTCCTTAAAACAAATATTTTTTGGCAAGGAGCGACTGAAAAAAATAGTAAGCCACTTGGCACCTCCTCACAGAAACACTTGGAATTACTAAATGAAAAACATAACTGCCATCAAGGACATCAAGGGCTTAAAAAAAAAAAGATTTGTCATTTTTTCTTTTACTCTTCTGTGGAAATGGGAAGGAACCACTTCTAGAGCTTGTCTTGAATTTTTGCTAAGAATTTCAACCGGAAGGGAATTGCTTTTCAAGGAAAAAAAGAACCCAACAAGCCTTTAGCAGCGTAGAAATGGTCAGTGTGGATATTGTATAGGTTTTAGGTCAGCTTCTATTGCACAAAGATGTTATAATCCATCAGAAAGGATAGATCAGAAGTCAGCTATGTATTTAGAAACTGATCTGGTATGCACAAATCACTCAGAATTTAAAACTACGTGAGTACAGAAGTGATCAGGTAGTTTGCCAGAGAAAAGATGGAATGCCAGTATTTCTTCTTCAGCCCTTCATTTTTTTGATAGTCGTGGAGGAAATAAAATTCTTTTTCTACAACTAACATGACAGATCAAACCAGAGGTGGGTTTCAGCAGGTTCCAACCAGTTCTGGAGAACCAGTAATGGAAATTTTGAGTAGTTCGGAGAACCGGTAAATACCACCTCTGACTGGCCCCACCCAGTGGTGGGATTCAGCCAGTTCACACCACTTCGGGAGAACCTGTTGTTCACTTTCTGAGCAGTTTGGCAAACTGGTTGTTGGAAGAAATCACTAGGGCAGAGAACTGGTTGTTAAATTACTTGAATCCCACCACGATCCTGCCCCCATCTATTCTCTCTACCTCCCGAGTCCCAGCTGATCAGGAGGGAATAGAGATTTTACAGTATCCTTCCCCTGCCACACCCACCTAGCCCTGCCCACCAAGCCATGACCACAGAACCAGTAGTAAAAAATGTTGAATCCCACCACTGGATCAAACTAACAATCTTCTCAGAAAGCTACTAATTTTTGTGAGATGACTGATAAACCCGAAGAGCTTTTCTTAAATCTGTAACCAAGCCGTTCCAATGTTTTTTCAAGCCAGGGATATCTGAAACTGGAAACAAAAGTCCTGGGACCAAGTCATTGGACTAGCCAAATCTTATAAAATAGATAGCAAGTCAGAAAAAAAATTACTTTGGGTGATTCTAGCTTTGAATTTTATCCCCAAGACCTGAAATCTAGCTTCAAGGACATCATAATTATATTATTAATTATCAATGGAGCCAACATACAGCACCATGATGGCGAACCTAGGGCACGCGAAGCCATGTCGCCTGGCATGCGCAAACTTGCCTGTTTGTCTTCTGGGTTTCTGGCACCGCATGCGAGCGTGACAATCAGCTGTCCTTCATACTCATGGCAGTGCTAAATACTGGTGTGCACATATGCACCAGCCAGCTGATCATCGTGTGCACATGCGCACGGGAACCCAGAAGTTTGGCTTTTTTGGAGCGTAGACCCATCAAATGCACACATGAAGTTTCTGTGCAACCTTTTCAGCACTCGGTACTGAAAAGATTCGCCATCACTTATATAGCACAATCACTGATAATAACTTATCAGGCTATTTCACTGATATAGACAACTTTGCAAATTTCTGTTTAGACAAGAAATTCATCTTGTGGCCTACATAGCAAATATCACTGCAGCTTCGTATATCCACTGACTTAAATCTCTCATTCAGATTTATCTCTGCTTCTCGACACACGGCATCTTCTTCAGATAGCCTCCTCTGTCCCAAGATCCTAATTTTCCATGACAGAAAAGTTGTCATCTTGGAAATGGCACAACTTCCCCCCCCCATCTTTTGTCCAATGGCATCCAGTTGTATCTGTAACACACTGTGGAACATACTGGGCAGCTGCTGCATCTATCTTGGCTGTTTTCAGAGTTGCTTTCAATTATTGTTGGGTGTGTTTATTTTAAAAGCTAAGTCATTTATAGTTAAAAAAAGACTCTAATTTCAGTTCAGTGTTTTTAGCTTGAATACCTTGACTTAGTTTCTGCATGAACACTGAAGGGTCTTCCCCATGTTAAATGGTTTAGGGTTCTTAAGGCAAATGTTGAAGAAGAAAAAAAAATTTTTTTTTATCTCCTAGAAAATGCACTCTTGATTCTTTCAGGTGAAAATACACAATCTTTGTTCTAGAGTAATAAAATATTAGAGAAAAAGCTGAATTCAAAGCAAAGATGCATCACCCAAAGTCCACAGTGGAAACTGAGATGAAATCTAGCTCACCCGCAGCTCCTTTCGATCAGAGACGCTTGGATTTCTAGAGTTTTCGTCACTCAACAGTTGTCAGTACAATTGCTGGAGGAAAATAAACTGAGGTTCTGAATATCCCGTGATGGAAGATCTCAGAAGTGTGTCGGATGGGGAAGACTGACCATCCGTGACAGGCAGCAATACCTGATGGTCCTCTGTGCCAATGGGCAGAGGCAATATATCTGAAGGCTTCACATCAACAGATTCCAGCAAAAGGCCTTTCTCACTTGGAACTGAATCTTGCTCGCTGAAGGAAGAAGGGTCAAGTGCGATGGAATCCAATGGGTTCTCGGAATCTGAAACGTCAAACAAAACGGAAGTATTACTCTTGAAAATAAAGACCTATTTAACAATATACCATGTAGATATCCAAAATTTTTATTCATTTTACTACAGCAACACAACACAAACATATATAACACAAATACATAATGTTTTCTATTTACCTGTCAGTTTTGTTCCACTACTTTCTGCTTTATGTATTCTCTATTTTTTTCCCCTCTTTTCTTACCTTTACCATCCCTTTATATCTAGTTTTATTCATTTACAATATTTTATGCATTTATCATCTCTTCTCCATCGTTTATTCATATTTACTCTGAATGAAGTATTACTCTTGAAAATAAAGACCTATTTAACAATATACTATGTAACATGGGCCCGAGAAACATTATATTTTATTTATTTTACATTTCTATTTATTTTATATTTACACACACACACACACTCCCATCTTCCTCACAGAGGAGCTCTGGCCAGTGTACAATGTAATCAATGCGATAAAACATTTCAACCAAATAATTTAAGATTAAAAATGTAAAAACAGCACTATAAAGCTGCAAGAGATAGAGAGATCAAAAACCGGGAGACTAAAGAGCTGTTAATACAGGCCAGGGAGAGGTTCTCATGGCCAGGCTACACAGCTAGGTTTTGTCCCCCCTGCAGAAAGCCAAGAGATTGGGGGGGCTTCCTTACCTCCAAGAGCAAGATGTTCCACACAGCAGGGGCAGTGGCAGTGGTTGAAATGTAAAATTTGTTACTACCGGTTCTGTGGATGTGGCTTGTGGGGGGGGGGGTAATGTGACCGGGTAGGTGTGGCCAACTTTTTTTTTTTCTTTTAAAAGCATTTTTTCTACAACCTCTTCGGCTGAAGAGATTGTAAAAAAATGCTTTTAAAAGGCTCTGATGATCCGAGCTGAGTTGCCTCATCGTCAGAGGCTTTTCTTTCTTTTAAAAGCATTTTTTTTGCCTTTAAAAGAAAAAAAAACCTACAACCTCTTCGGCCAAAGAGGTTGTAGAAAAAAATGCTTTTAAAAGGTTCTGACGATCCCACTGAGCTGGGTGATCATCAGAGGCTTTTTTTTTACTTTTAAAAGCATTTTTTCGGCCGAAGAAAAAATGCTTTAAAAAGTAAAAAAAAAAAGACTTCTGATGATCGCGTGGCTCAGCTGGGCATTGGGGGGGGCAGGGATTTTTGCTACCAGTTCTCTGAACCACCTGCCATCGCTACCGGATTGGGTGATCCAGTCCAAACTGGGAGCATTTCACCCCTGGGCAGTGGCAGAAAAGACCCTCTTCCTTGACCCTACCAGTCGGAATTCTCTGACTGATGGGGTTCCTAGCATATTTTCCCTGCCTGAATGAGCGGGATGGGCAGATGTGATATATACGGCTTTATAGGTAACGACCAACATCTAGCAATGCCTAACATAGCTTCTAGATTGATAAGAATATTTGAAAAGGTTGTTGCCCTTTCTTTTCCAATCAACCCTCCCCACACCCCAATAATACTTAGCTACCATAGCCACTGGCACAAACGAGAATGGGACTGCAACATATTATTTATTTTTTTAGAGTTATATCTTATCCTTCATTCAGGAGATCAAGGCAGCACACCACAGTGCTCCTTCTTCTGGTTTTCCTCACAGCCTATGGGAGAGGTTGAGCTGAGAGGGCAACTGGTTTCAAATCACCCAGTCAGTTTCTGTGGTTTAGGACCGACTAGAACCAGGAGCTCTCAGGTGCCAGTCTAAGACTTTAACCACTGAGGCACACTGCCTCTCTTTTTAAAAAGATGTTACTGAGGAACAGCTCTTCTGAACCTTCATCAGAAAAGCCAATAGTATAATTTTCCCTTACAAATAAATTAATACTTTCCACCTCATAAGCTTTTATCTATTTAGGGCAGCGATCCCCAATCTTTCTGGCTTTGCGGACCAGCAGGAGGAGGGGAAGGAGAGGGAATGGTTATACGCGAGTGGCTGGTGAGGAGCTATGCAGCCCCAATTTGCACAAAGGGTGGACACACGCACCTGCCACACAAATAGAGTTGTGCACGCTCACCCACCGCTTCCATGGTCCAGTTCCAAATGAGGCAAGGCCCAGTAATGGGCTGTGGCCTAGGGGCTGGGGATCCCTGATTCAGGGCAATGCACTGTTAATTTCTGATAAAACTAGAGTTTGAAATTCATGTTTTGTTTTTAAGGATTCCAGCAACAAGGTCATAAAGATCTATCCACTGATGACTAAGATCCTCAGTTTCAAGGGAAAAAAACTGCAAAGAGGCGGCAGGAAGAGGAAGAATGTTAAAGCAGTATGCCTGAAAAATAATCACGTCTTTACAAATGTATTAAGCCTTCACATGCCTGTACCTAAAAACTACACAATCGTATTGTCTTTTGCACCCACCACCACAACACCCAGAAAGATACCCAAGCACACATATTGTAGCTGGGGGGTGGATGGGTGGAACATGTCTGACACGGATATCACCATAAATCTTCCCAAGTATTTGATTGTAATATAAAACCCAGCATTGAAATAATGGATTTTTGTTAAGAACCATAAAGGAAAGACATGAACTTAGTTTTTACAAGTTACATGAGATTCAGCCCTGCATTAAAATAAAAAAAAGCTAATGATTAACCTGTATAAACAAATGGTACAGAGGGATGGGGAATCATTTCAACTAAAGAAAAGCAGTACTGAAAATGTGATGTAACACTCCTAGATTTTCCTGCCCATTTATCCTTTCCTGGTTCCAGTTTGTTTTCTTAGTTTCTTTCAATATTTTATGCAGGGATAAATTAGCAATAAAGAATGTCAGGACGTTGCTACAAAAAATCCAGCATTTAACTTTGTTAGCTTAGAGAACTGAGGCACAGATTTCTCTGTTTTGAACAGAGACTAAGTAAATGCTTTTGATTTAGCTAAGGATCTCCAACCTTGGCAAATTTTAAGACTTGTGGACTTCAACTCCCAGAACTCTGGGAGTTGAAGTCCACAAGTCTTAAAGTTGCTAAGGTTGGAGACCCCTGATTTAGGCTACGTAACCATTAGGTATTAAAGTCAGCACTTACCCGAATGAACTTTCAATTTGTGCTTCTTTAGGTTCTTGATATCTGTATAGGAGTTTCCACACAGCTCACAGATAAATGGTCTTTCCCCTTAAAGCAAAATTTCTAGTCAGTCTCACCAAATTCCAATATAGATATTTCAACAGGAAGGGGGGGGGGTGAAATCACCCTTCAATTAGCAAATGAGCAGTAGTATAGCATTAAGCAACATTTCATGCATAAGTAATAGATTTGCTTCAGATTTTACCTGTGTGAGACCGGAAGTGTTTGTTAAGTTCTCCTGAAGAAATGAAGCTTTTGCCACAAATGCCACATATATAAGGTTTCTCTCCTGCAGAGAAAATATGGGATAAGTTATCAGAAAACGCTGCCTTTCACCTACACCCAGGGTTCTGCAAACTTGGCTCTTTTAAGACTTGTGGACTTAAACTCCCAGAGTTCCTCAGCCAGCTTTGCTGGTTGAGGAACTCTGAGAGTTTAAGTCCACAAGTCTTAAAAGAGCCAAGTTTGCAGACCCCTGACCTACACCATAGTCTCTTTGATACATAGAACAGTCTTAATCAGATGCTTGGTCTCCAAACTTTTTAATCTCTTATACTTTCCTACTGAGGGCAAAGGACGTATGATTCCATGTTTTGCCTTACAAAAGTTCCCTTTTTATAGCTACACCAACCCCAATGAGGCCTCCCTAATTCATTTTATTACCTGTATGCTTTCTTGAGTGCGTGATGAGTGAACTTGAAACGGCAAACGTTTTCCCACAGGTGTCACAGACATAAGGCTTTTCTCCCGTGTGTCGTCGCACATGGTAGGTCAACGTGCTTGCTTGTGCAAATCGCTGCCCACACCGATCACAGACATATGGCTTCTCTCCACTGTGTTTCCTAAGGTACAAAAGTAAAACCTTTTGTATCCGTGGCCCAGTGGCTGGCTTTTCAGGATACAACGTTATCTTTAGCCAAGTTTCAGCTGATGCTCATTATTCACTCACCTGGCGTGAATTTTTAGATTACTCGAAGTTGCAAATTGCAGATTGCAGGCGTCACACTTGTAGGGTTTCTCCTCTCCGTGATGCATTCGGCTATGGAAAACAAGCTGGCATTTCTGAACAAAACCTTTGTCACAGAGATCACATTTGTATGGCTTTTCACCTGCAAAAGGAATTAAGGTGTTACTTTAGCCATGCCTTCTAAAGCAGGGGGTCTCCAACCTTGGCAACTGTAATACTTGTGGACAACTCCCAGAATTCCTCAGCCAGCAAAGCAAAGCTAGCTGAGGAATTCTGGGAGTTGAAGTGAACAAGTCTTATAGTTGCCAAGGTTGGAGACCCCTGTTCTAAAGGATTTTTTCCCCGTTCTGGACAAAAAGGAATTGTGGACAGTGACAGGGAGATATGGCTGAATTTCAGAGAGTGGGCAGGATCCCGTCTGGTGACATCATTCAGACCCTAGGAGAGGTCCATCTCCTTGGCTGGCTCTCTCTTTATTCCAACTTAATAGCACTTCAATCTATTGTCAGTAATAGATGCAGTGGAGAGAGGTTTTTCCTGATTATCCAAAATAATTTAGCTGTAACTGCCCATGTAACGCTGGAAAACGTTTTGCCACAAATCAACTCCTTAGCAAATGAATACATAAATAAACTTGGAATGTCAAATCTGACTTGATAAACAATTGCAAAACCATGAAAGGAACGCATACACCGCTACCTATGTCTTCCTTCCTATGAAAAGTGACACCATTCCAAGTGTCACATTTCATAGGAAGGAAGACATAGGTAGCGGTGTATGCGTTCCTTTCATGGTTTTGCAATTGTTTATCAAGTCAGATTTGACATTCCAAGTTTATTTATGTATTCATTTAAAAGCCACCCATCTTACTAGCAAGCAACTCTGTGTGGCTTACAACGTCATAAATGACATCATAAAACAATCAGAAGATTAAAAACATCGACCATTAAAAGTTAAAACACAAAGTTGCAACTTTGTACACTACAAAGACAATTCAGACCAACACAGTTATTTGTTAGTTCTGGAAGATTCCGTGGCAAAAAATGCCATATAGAATAGAATAGAATAGAATAGAATAGAATAGAATAGAATAGAATAGAATAGAAGTGTGTAGAAAGAGATGGCTTAATTATCACAAAATCCTCACACACAACAAACCAATAAAAGGAACTGTGACAACCTTATACTGTCACTTATTAAGATTTTAAATACCGTGCATAGGAGCCACACACTATAACCTCCATAGCAAACATTTTTTAAACACTGCCAGAAAAGGAGGACGGAAAAAACTGTCTGTTTTCTTTTACAATGATCAGTCTGAAGGATTACAAGAATCCCTTTCTGGTGAAGGAAAAGCTTACTGGTTTACAGCCAACATGATACCAAAGAAAAATGACTTTTCTCACCTCTTCTTCCTCCTAGCTGTCTTCAGCTTTCAGTTTTAGATTCTGGGCATCTATCCAGTTAGCACCTGGCATGTCTTTCTAGCCAAGCAACGTGACCTTGGATGTCTTCCCAAAACACTGCCCGTGAAAAACGAACCCTTCTTTGCCACTCTTTCAGTTCACGGACAGCTAAGAAGGGCATTACTGTATTCCTTTTCGGTTTTTTTGTTTCTCTCCTGTTTACTGGCCTAGGGATTCCCTGCCTTAGCACTTAGCCTCCCAATTGCCTGGTACGGCCCTTGCCAGTTATTATCCTGACAGGGAGACAACTGCTTGGAAGCAGAGTTTGGCAGGACCAATGTAAGAGCTCTCTCTCTCTCTCTGTTTCCTATTTTAGCACTCTCTTTTACTGCTAGCTGCTGTGACTTTGGCTGATTTGATGCCTGACCTGGTTTTGTGGCTGCTGTTTGGACCAGATCAGGAGTTGGCACTTAGTCACTGTTCTTCCCACTGGACGGGACTTCCTAGCTGCTAGAACCAAGCAGAACAGGAAGTTCTCTCCTTGACTTACCAGACAGGTCACTTACACCAGTCAATGTCCTTGGAAGTCTGACCGTTCCATTACTGGACACCATCTTTCTGGTATCACTGCAATTCCTATAAACTTCAGCTGCTACTTTAAAGCTGAGCTGCCAGGCCACTCTCTGAAGCCCCGGTCTGTTTCCTCCTTATTGAGCCCCACAATGTATGTTCTCATCTGTATGTACTTCATCTGAGTCTTTGGTTCTCTTCAGCCTTCTTCCACTAGCTCTCCACCACATCAGATCTTCAGCTACCACTATGTCGTGTTATGCCATCAACACACCATCATCCAGTTGCCACCCCAACTTCTCTGAGAATTAGCAATAGCATAGACTTATATGCTGCTTTACAGCCCTCTTGAAGCGGTTACCAGAGTCAGCATATTGCCCCCAACAATTTGGGTCCTCATTTTAACCACCTCGGAAGGATGGAAGGCTTAAGCCTGGTGAGATTTGAACTGCCAAATTGCAGGCAGCCGGCAGGCAGCAGAAGTAGCCTGCAGTACTGCACTCTACCCACTGCGCCACCGAGGTTCTAGCCTTTTTAAATAGCCAATTAGCCTTTTTAAAGTCTTTTTGCCTCACACATGTCCTGCCCAGGTAAATGTTTATGTGCAAGACAAGTAAAGGGCAACCCGGTATTTTCACTCAACTGTCTCATTATATAAACCATAAAATTCTCTAACTTTTTTACAATTATGGCAAAAAACCAAACTTATTGCTTACATCGAAGTAAGTCAACCAGAACTTGTGCACCAGAAACCATTTGTAATAAGATTTTGCAGAAGATCTAACTATGTTTTAGTAATGCAATGTGGGCATCTCTCTCTCTCTTTTTTTTTTTTTGCTTTACTTTTCCTTTACTCACTTGGAAGAACTTTTATAATTTCTGTACCTAAATAGTTTTGGCAAGAAAGAAGGGTTACAAATATTACACAAAGGGTAGAATAAGGCTATAGCTCACAAATCAGTAGACCAGTGTTATCAGGACAAAGTAATACACCTTCTCTGAAAATGCCCAGGACTGAGCTTTCTGCTCACAAACTATATTTGGTAAAACCTTCTACCACTCCTTGCAGCTTATAGAACCAAGAAATACTGATATATCTAGTTTCATTTGATGAAACTGCTTCCTTGATGCCTGCTTCCTTGAAAAAAAAATAATAATCTGAAAATGAAGAATGTTCCTGAATCCTACTTATATTATTATAACTGACAACTGAAGTTGGCAAAGGGAATTTATTTGAAAGACGGGTAACCTTTCCTGTTCATTGTGACAGGATGTAATCCTCAAACCCAAACAGACAGCCTACCTGTGTGAGTTCTTACATGCGTTTTCAGCTGGTTGCACTGGGTAAACGCCTTGCCGCACAGCTGGCACACATATGGTTTGACTCCCTTGTGAATCCGCATATGCCGTCTCAGGCTACTAGATTCAGAAAATACCTTCCCACATGTATTACACACTGGCTTGGCCTTGGGGTATTTCTGATCCAGGTCTTCTCCCGAGCTTTCCAACTGATAGGAGTTCTTGGTAATGTTTGATAAGCAGTGCTCTTTCAAAGCACAATTTTGATGTGGTTTGCCTTGTTTTGGCTTCACGGCCATAGTCTGCACAAGGATTTCTTGAGCAGCAAAAGTTTCACTCTCCACCACAGGGGTAAGTTGCAGTTCAGAATTATCGCCCCCTTGGGCAGCTTGTTCTGTTATCTCGGTGGCCAATTTATTTGCGTCTAAAAACATCTCCATGGCAGAGTTTTCTGCAACATCACCTGGATATTGTACTGGCTTGCTTGGTGGGTGTTTGGGGGAACTGAAGGCCTTTTTTCGTTTTTTGGATTGAACAGATTTTTTTTCCAAGGCTGCTGTTAAGACTGGAGATTGAGCTATATCCACGGAAGGGGCATCTGATTTCTCCTGGTTATTGTAGTCAAGGAGTGTTAGCAGGCAACTCTGTTGGTTCAATGCAATATTCCCAGTGATACTAGACGTTTCTGTAGAAGAAGGATTAGCAATAAAAGCAAAATCTTCCATTTTAATTTTACATTTAGTGACTACTTCCTCCACTTTAAGATAGTCGGCAGCCTGGTGAATTTCTTTAACATTCCAACTGCAAGAAAAATATACACGAAGAAAACTGATGGTCTTAAAAATGCACGAATATTAAATTGAGAAAACAGGTACAATTTTTAAACAAGATTTTAAAAATCTAGATCAGAAATAAGACTTAGAATATGCTCCCTTTTCCTCTTTTGAAATGGCCATTAAATCACAAAAATAAGCATCAGCCATAAAAGTTATGTCACTGCTATATAAGCCCATTTTACCGATCAGTTCATCTGAACATGTAGTCTAACACTGTTATTCAGATTGACCAAAGCAGATACTGGACTTTAGCTGACATGGAGCATGTCACAACAGAAGTACTGCCACATAAAAATATGGTTAGGGTTAGATGGTTAGATGGACCACCAAGCAAATTCTAAGCCTGAAAAGGTTGAAGTCAGTTTAGCCTACAAAATGTTGAATAGAAAATAATCACCAACAATTTTTATATATCACCAAGTGATACTAACTGAATTATTCCTTCAGTCACCTCTGTGAAAGACAGAGTGATGTAGTGGTTCAAGTATTTGGACTAGAAGTGGGGAGATTCAAGTTCTTTCTATCCTCAGACATGGAAAATCATGAGGTGACTTCAGACATCCTCACATGCACAATGACAGTAAAGGCTGCTGCTATTATTATTATTTTTATTATTATTATGATTATGATTACATGGTAGTCCTCACAGGGACAAGAGGAGCAAATACTATTGTTGGCTTCTTGAATTCCTGTACAAAGACAGGCTATAAATCTAATATCTCAATATACAGCAAGCAGTATCAGTTCTAATTCCTTGCAACAAGCTGTTGTCATACAATCTGTTAAGATGTTGCTTGTTATGACACTTCAATCAAGACATTTTCCCCCACATTCCTTAATACTGATTTTTTTAAGTACACCACTCATATAACAGATGATTTTGTACCATGAAATGAGCAGCTTGCAAATTGGATTAAACTAATCGTCATGTGACATTGCACATCACCTTGCATATACTAGTTTCCTCTTCTGTTCCTGCCTGCTTTATTTCTGTGACATCTTAACTTACATTGTAATTTATATCTTCAACAGCTTATTCTGTTTAGTTCTCTGTCTAGTATTTCTTTTAAACACTAAATAAATATCCAGCCATACCTATCAAGGTATAAATCTCCTGTGTATATGAATTCCAAAAGTTTCTGAAATCCGTCAACCTTCACTTGATTCTGATCCAGAAATATATTACTCTCTGAAGTATCCCTGTAAATAGCCCAAAAGTACTCGCTAAAAGATGCAAGAACATTTCGATGAGCTTTGAACTGGAATTCACCAATAATGATGGTGCAGTCACAAAGGAAGCCCGCTTCACGCTGCCTGTTCAGATTTTCCAGGAGATGCTCACAGTGATGGGAACACTGCATTTTGCGTAATGGTGCACAGTTTCTTCCCTTTGGCCTGAGAAGAAAAACAAATATATAAACATCAAAGTTCCTATGGTAGTTTCAGCAGAATAAAAGAAATAACACAAACCCATCCAAAGATTTGTCTGTGTCTACTGTTTTTGTATTATTTAGACAACAGAATCTAATTATTATGAAGAAAAGCAAAATGCTCAGACAAAACTAAAACTATTTCATTCACCAAATACAATATGCCCACAGGTGCTATAGCTCACAAAACCATTTGCTGGGAATAGATGTTCTAGAAAGTATGAGCATTCCCTTTCCAAAACAAGCAAATTTAAATCACATGAAAAAGGAAGGAGGTTAAACACTATTTTAGGATGTAATGAGAGATTCTGAAAACTGGACTCTCTTTCGGTTTGTCAACCAGAGGCTGAATTGGGTGGGTGCCTATCAGATTTTCTGCATCATCCGAGCAGGTTTTCCCCACAACCTCATGCACGTATATTTGGCAGAATAAATTCAAGAAGCCAAACCTAAAGGTATATCTCAGTTGCAGAGCTCAACGGAGACTCTTCCCATTTTATGCAAAGGGTATTATATCTTACTGCTCAATGCCTTTACGCAGAGATCCAGATACAAAGGGCAGAATACGATTTGGAGTGCCAGTAGGCACAGGGACCATCTGCAATCCCCCAAAGACACCTTTACTTTTCCGTGTTCGTGTTCTTAACAGGAACGGATAGAGATAGCCTCTTTATTGATTATGTGTATTGGCCGTGCATCTTACCCCAGGATAACTCTGGGGCGGCTTACAATATTAAAAAGAATAAAACTAGACAAATAAAATACTAAAAAAAATGTGATAGACAACCCTGGCTGACAGATAGGGAGGGAGCAGGATGAGCAAAGGGGGGGCGGGGCGGGGAAGGTGGGATGTGTTATTCATCTCATCCATTTTACAGGGAAGTGGAAAGCTGGACCTTGCAGGACTGGAGAGACTCAGATTCTAGGGACACCACCCCCCCAACTTTCATTAAAGAAACTTGACCGGTGATTTGAGCTCAGTCGCCCTTCCTCACCCAAACTTCCCTAATAAGGCTGTTAAGGGGTTCCTCCCTCTGCAAGATGCATGGAGCCCCCTAATAACAAGCAAATACATTGGGGGGGGGAGTTTTGGGGCAATACTGCAGAGTGGCATCTCCTGTAAGAGCAGAGCACAAACTGGCACCAGCATCTTTCCAGCTTTCCCTTTTGTCTGAGGTTTGGCTGAGAGGTGGGAGGGGGAAGAGCTTCCAAATCTGACCTCCCCAAATGCCGGCTCCCTCCTGTCACACACACCCGCCAGCTGGGCTTGCCTCCCACCCACTTCTTCGCCTCGGTCCTTCGGATTTCTCTCCAGCAAGCCCGGGTGTCCCTTCTCCCCCGCCGCCGTCCCCCCCCCCGCCATCCAGCCCAAATGGTTCCGTCCTGTCCCGCTTCCTTTTCTCTCTCCCTCCCTCCCTCCCTTCAGAATTACTGGGCAAACACACCTGGCAGGGGTGGCAACTCGAGAGCGGAAGCCTCTTCCGCTCAGGGCGCCATTTTGCGATGACGCGGGTTTGAGTCCGCCTCCTTGGTTGGTGGCGGTTCAAGGCTCACTTCCGTTCATTCCGAGCCATTCCAGCCGGGAAAGAATGGCGATGGCTGCGGTTGGAATCGGGGCGGGGCTTAATGACGTAATGGAGGGGAAATGGGCGTTTCTCCACAGCCTAAACTACATTTCCCATGATGGCTAGCGCCATAAAGCATTTATTTTTAGTGGTGGTGCGAGTGACTTTGTAGAGACGGATGGCGTGGGATCTATTTGTCATCTGGTAAAGTGGACATTAACTATATTAGGATTTATTGGAATGTCTCTAGTGCATCTAGACAAACGAACGCGCATTAGCCATTAACTACATAAAACCATTACTCTTACTTTTACGCCTCCAAGTCGGAAACAAAAGTAATAAAGAGTTATTTCAAAGCTGCACGGTTGCAATATTAAAACGTTGAGATGCACTGGTTTTTTAAAAGCTATCTTTTTTTTAAAAAAAAAGTTGTTCCTAGCTGTGGAGAGCATGTGTAAAAAATGTATTAAAACCAAATTTATTGCAACAAATTATCTGAGGGAAAGTCCCTTTTTAAGCAATTTCTGTCCATTATAAATAAAATACATTTTAAGAAACTGAACAATAATTTGTGTCTAAATAACAGTCGTTCTGGAGATTAAAATGTTTCCGCCCGGTTTCGAACCGGGGACCTTTCGCGTGTTAGGCGAACGTGATAACCACTACACTACGGAAACCGCTATGCCAACGCCTTTAAATTATTTTCCTTATGCCTTTACTTTTACTATGCTAATTCAGCCTTCAGCAGAATTCAAATACATCATCATTCAACAATGAGACCAAATATTTATTCACAAAAAAATCTAACTAAAATATAGATACTGCGGCCCCAAATGAAGACTTCCTCTATCAAGTATTGCTGATGCACATTTAGAGGATAATAATGATACCTAATCGGGTAATGAAAAGGTCTGCAAGCAACTCAGCTCAAAGAGCAGCAAAGATATCACAATTCAACCCTGAGCTACATATATTCACAACTATAGAATAATTAACATTTATACTTACAAAAAATAATTATCCTCATTTTCTTTTCTTAAAAATCCAATTACTTATGACTTGATAAAAAAAGGGATTAACTGTTATTCTGTCCCTCCTTGAGGCAATTTAAAAAGTATAAAAATAAATTAAAATTGGTACGATCATTACATTCTATAAGACCCTATATAATTTTAGAAAAGGCCTTTATAAGTACATCTAGGTAGGCGTAAATGCCAAATTGATCACAGCAGGATTTCAGGGATAAGAAAGAAACAAGCATTGGATTTGATGGATGATTAAATGTAGATTCTTTTTCCATGCTATCCTATATAATTGCCATCTCATTCTTATTTCCACTCAATTCCAGGTGAGACTATCTGAATGTTAAAATAATACCTACACAATATAACTTGCCCAGATATTTCCCTCTCCTTTCTGTGAAGTTAGTTGAATTTCTTGTTTCCTAATAAATAGAGCACTTTTAATTATCTGTAACTATCACGAAGTACCTTTCCATCAAAGTAAATAGCATCATTACACAAACTCAACAGGTGTGCTGGCAGGTGTTCCTCTCCCTCTTCATACTTGTGGGAGTGGAAACCTTGTGCCACACTTGGCAGAAAGCATAGCCTCAATTTCCATTGTTTCCTACAATAGTGTTAGGAAGAAGAAGAAAAAATGTAGTGCCAATATGAAAGATGTTGCAATTCCCCGTGGCTGAACTGAGACTTAAAAGACGACACATGATATTCATTACTGATTCATATGACATCATCATTATTATTATTATTATTATTATTATTATTATTATTATTATTATTATTATTATTATTATTATTAATATTTGTATACCGCCCATCTCCCGAAGGACTCAGGGCGGTTCACAGACAAAAAACAACAGAAAACATATAATAGATAAAAAACAGCTAAAGAATAGATAGTTAAATTCAATTGATGCTCTAACTTTTAAATACAAATTTAAAACCTCATTTAAACCCTTTGTTATCATGCTTATTTGTTATCAGATTATTTTGTTGTGCAATTAATACAGTTTTCTTAGGGCATGTGGCATATTGAACTATAAACTCACTACAAGAACCAAGCTCCCACAAACACTGTGGGCTAAAAGATGGTTTGATGCTAAGGCGTCTTACGTACAGTGGTGGGATTCTGTCGGTTCTACCCAATTCGGGAGAACCGGTAGCTGGGGCTGCGGAGGCTCTGCCCACCCACCCAGACATCATCACGTCCTTTTTTGTTTATGCTCTGCGCATGTGCAGAAGGTCCTGCAGAGGTGGCGCGCGCAGAGGTGTTTGCTCACATTTGCGAACCAGTTGTTAAGATAAATCAAAACCACCCCTGCTTACATGGGAGTAAATCCCATTGGCTTCAGTGGGATTTGAATTTGAGATGGGGAGCTGATGAGTTCCAGATTTCCCTTACGATTATCTATGTTGGCTGAGAGCTGTAATTCCAACAACTTGGAAAGCTACATCTTTCTCCTTCCTGGTGTAATATAAAGGATTCCAATGAATGCTATTCACTTATTGCAAAGTGATGGGTCCCAAGTAGGAAAAGCTCTCCGACCTCCGGACCTTTCGCCGCGAACTTAAAACGTATCTATTTTTTCGTGCAGGACTGGCATAGAATTTTTAGATGATCTTATGGGTTTTTAATTTTTTAATTAGCTTTTTAGGGTTTTAAATGTATTTTAATAGTTGGGCCAAATTTAAATAAGTTTTTTAGCTATGGTTTTTATTTGTATTGTATGTGTTTGATTGTTGTTTTATTTGGCTGTTAACCGCCCTGAGTCCTTCGGGAGAAGGGCGGTATCATCATCATCATCATCATCATCATCATCATCATCATCATTATTATTATTATTATTATTATTATTATTATTATTATTATTATTATTATTAAAAAAGTATTCTTACATACCTGTTAGCCCACTTTTAAGTGGTAAAATGTTTCGGGCATGTTAGTGCTTGCTTACCATTCTTTGCCTTTCAAATGGAAAGATCATTACATTTCTTTGTCTTTCAAACTGGAAAAAGATTGTCTGAGTGAAGACACTTCTGTAACCTGTTTATATGGGGCTACATAGACTAAATATAGAATGAGGAATTTACTGTATTAACATATTGCTGCCCTAGGCCTGGAGGGGAATAGCATATCAAAGTACTTTTTCCAGGAAGAGAAGATAGTTTTGCCCATTTCCCCAATCCCTGCCCATACTCTATGCTTCTTAAACATTCCCCATGTCATTTTCTTGCCATTGTCTTTCCCAAAAAGCCAAATAAAAACCCACCAGAATTCTTATGTTATATCAGGAAACCTATTTGACCAATTGACCTTCAATCAAAATAGACCTTTCTCTTTTTAATCAGATCTTAAGAGGTCTTTGTTTTAAGGCACAAAAATCTTTGAATCAAGACTGTAGAGCAAGAAAGCTGTACTTCGAAGTCTTTTTCAGCAAAACCTAGAATCCATAACAATTGGCTGTCATGCGAGTTGGGAATTGTCACCTCAAAACTGCAAAACTGAAGGACTCCCACAGGCAAGAGAAGCAGGTTGATTTCTTTTGCTCCCCAGACTTATTGGGGAGATGATAACTGGGATAATGAAAAATATCTGCTTCTTGGAAAAATAAAGTGCTTACAAAGAAGGTGCTACAGATCTAGCAACCTGGTTGTCAACTACGGTAAGTATTTTATTAAATACAGAGTCCTATTCCAATGAGAAGCAAGTGGTGGGTGAGATCCAAGCTCAGATTATTTTTTTGTTATCCTTAGCAATGCTGGGGCTGCAATTCCTGAAAGCAGAAATTCTGTGAGGGCAGCTTCCCAGCTAGGCTTAGGATCCAGGTTCTCTGCCAGAAGCCTGAGCAAATTAGAAGAGGAAGACCAGATATCATTCCCAAAAAATCAAGATGGTGGCTTTGACCATATGATTAAAGCTATATCTGTCTTTATATGCAATGCATTTTAAAGGCAGACAGAACTTCCATAGCACCATTGCAGCTGTTTTACCTCTTTTGACTATAGCCTGCTAACAGTCCCAATGAAGGCAGCAGTATTGATGCATTTTATCTCTTTTTAGTGCAAGTTGGCTCATTTAAATATTTTTCCTTTTTCTGTTCCATTATCTTTGTTAGTTGGTTGATCTGTTTACAAATATTGACTAATTTCTATACATAAACTTCCTAGATTCATCCCTTCCCAAGTACTTATCTCACTTCAATTATTAAAATAAAAAACAATTCTTAGCCAATATTAGTCTTGCGTCAATCAGCCCTACACTCTCCACAATATCCTGGGCTCAGTTATCAAAAACTTTAGTCCTGTGGAAGTGGGGTATCCTGTTCTGCCTCAACCATCTTTTGGGTAAAAAGAAGGGCATCTTCCCATTAAAAAATTATCTGCCCTGGTGCTTCATGCTTAAGCCACCCTAGCGAGAAATTGGAATGGTTGGACTGGGAAGTATCAGCTTGTGTTATGTGCCTGTGCCTTTGGTCAAATTTAAACAGTTTCCCATTTAAATTACATGTCCCATCCCCAATAGAAACGACTAACCACAACTGGACAGTTCTTGAACCATGAAACAGACTTCACTGACGAATGCAGAGAAAACAGAATCACTGTATTCATCCTATCTTATCCAAACATCTATTCAAGGCCTTACAAAGCTTTGCTCAGAAGGTATCATAGCAACATGGAGGTCATAATAGCCTGAGCAGCACCTGTCTGGAGAGATTGTTAGCCTTAATCTTTCCCCAATATAAGACAAGCCCACTGAGGGTCACATGCTCTGTGCAGGAACAGGAACCATCAACAAGGGATGGGTGAGCTACCACCAGCTATAGTTTTAGACAATGGCTCAGGCCTGCTCAAGGCTGGTGTTGCTGGAGATAAGGAACCACGTGTCATCTTCACCAACTTAATAGGCCGTGCCAAGGCCAAGTCAGTAATGCTTGGTGCTGGCCAGAAGGATTTCTACATTGGAGATGAAGCACAAGCCAAGAGAGGGATCCTCTCCCTCAGGTGCTTTAGCAAACACTGGGGAATGTAAACCATAGAGGGATAAGTAAAAGATAGCTGGTCTGAAAATCATGTTAAAACTGTTTACTCAGGGGAGGGAGGGACTTCAGAAAAAGGAATCCTAGGAATTAAAGGGTGAAATGATGATGTAAGAGAAAATTAATTTACAAGAACATAATTTTAGGCCAAGTCAATGACATCTGTAGTACCACAATGGAAAAGGGCTATTCTGCACAATAGAATGTTAATTTGATGGACTAATGCATTCTGTGATGATTGACAGTGAATTCTGGCTTTGATCCATGTAATTAGATATTAATTCCATAACTGGCAGTCTTTCAGATTGGTCATGCTGGTTGATTGTACTGCTGTTTGGAGTTCAATGTCTGGAAAGGTATATATTGTCTAGTGCTATTAAAAGGAACTAAAGGTACCTTCGCTGGTTTTTGGAGGGCAATGAAAGCTATTAGAGATTCTTCTCTACCCACATGAATAAAATCCTGATTTTCTACTCTACTACACCATGACAGGGTCACAACTACTCAATCTGTGGATGGCAAATCATCAAGAAATGCCAGACTTAATATCAGAACCAGAACAGGTTATGGGAAAACATATTGAAAGAAGACAATGGCAAGCCATTTCTTTATTGGTGTTTTCTATTGAGAGCACTAGATGAAGGAGACATAAAAATGTTTGCACACAGAAGATGACTTTCCTCAGATTGTAATCACTTCTCAAAATGGGAGGAGAGATTTACTTACTGGAGTACATAATACTGAATTATTTAATTTGTCAAGTCAAAGAGTGCTTCCTTTTCTACTATCTTTGCCGCTACTCTCCAGATTATCCAAACTATGATGGCCATTTTTCCCCTTATTTAATTTAACAACTGTCATGCTTCTTTGTTATGATTTTGTATTAACATACCAAATGTTAAAAATAAAGACCAACTTGGGGATACGCTGTTGAAATCTTATGAAAAAGTTGAGGTTGTGTAAAAAGTTGAGGTTCAGTTAGAGCACTGTACAGTGCTTAATTAAGCATAACCATGGTTTAACTCTGCTAATTGGGAATTATAATAAATATATGGTATGAATAAATTACCAAGTCAATTCATTTACTTAAATGGCCTAGTTTGTAAAAGATTCAGAACTGAAGATAGATGTCCATAGTCAAAAGAGGAGTGTTTGTGTGTATGTGTGCGTAAAGCCAAATATATGCTTTTGTGTGCCAAATTAGGTGCAATTGATTCTGGAAATTTTATTATCTATACACACACACAGAGTGCAGAAAGAGAGAGAGAGACTGATTGTAGCAGGTAGTGGACCAAAGGAAGAGTTTAAAACCTTTTCATAATAGGCTAATCATGATCCTCTAGGAACAGAACAAATAGTCTCCAAATGTCATTCAGCTGAATGAGCTTCCATCTTTCTCTATCATTGACCATGTTGTGTATCAAAGTCAATAATATTTAAATATGCACATGTTGCCCATTTCTGATCTACAGCAATTGAATTCACGTAGAATTTTCTACTCCTGTTGTAATGCATAAAAGAAAATCAATTGAAAATACAATAATTTGTTTTCAGTTTCTATATGTAAAATGTTAGTGCAGGCCCTTTTTCTACTAAAAGCACGTTCACCCCACAAAGCTTATTAACATTCCACGAATATGTATTCCATAAAGGTTTAAATGTGTTGCTCAACCCTTAGTCTGCTATAATTTGTAAAACCTTAGGAACATTAGAATTAGAATTAGAACAGGGGTGAAATCCAGTAGGTTTTGGAGAAAAGGTAGCGGAAATTATAATTAGAACAGGGGTGAAATCCAGCAGGTTCTGACAGGTTCTGGAGAACTGGTAGCGGAAATTTTGAGCAGTTCAGAGAACCGATAGCGGAAATTTTGAGCAGTTCGGAGAACCGGCAAATACCACCAGAGTGGGGTGGGAATGGAAGTTTTGCAGTATCCTTCCCCTATCACGCCCACCAAGCTACACCACACCCACCAAGCCACACCCACAGAACTGGTAGTAAAAAAAAATGGATTTCACCACTGAATTAGAACACTGCTAAATGACAAGAAGCCCCAGGTTCCAATCTCCAGTTAACCAAGGAAGCATCTTGGATGACTCTGGCCAATCACTACTTCTCAGCCCCGCTTATCTGACAAAGTTATGAGAATTCAAATGGAAAAGAAACAGCTATACACACATTATCCCAAACTTCTGTAGAAGAAAATGAGGAATAAGCATCCAAGAAAAATATAAACAGAGTGTAACTAATGTTAAACAACTACAGTATCAAGTCTTCCACAGAAGAAGCATTCTAAGATTATAAACTGGGATCCATGAAAATGAAAGATATTTGGAACTCCGATTTGACATGGAAACATGTCCTTTGTAAATTTTTAGAACTTTGTCTGCCCCCAGTTCAAGTTGTTTTTAGATATGTGCATGTTTGCATGTAGATAACACAAACTATTTTGATATTAATTAAGCAATCCAGTTCATTCCCCAGATCAGGGATATCAAATTTGCAGCCCGCAGGCTGGATGCGTCACGAACTGGCCAAGCCTACCACCCGTTTAGTGAAGGAGGAAAAAGTCATGATATGTCACGCAATGAAGTGAATTTGACACCCCTGCCCTAGATGCTTTTACATCTGACAATATGTTGTAAGTTGATATCTAATTCTCATTTATATCCAACAGATATCCAGTAGAACATGGCATTGTCACTTCCTGGCCAGACATGGAGAAAATCTGGAAGCATACTTATGAGAATGAACTGAGATTAAACTCCAGCACAAGGCCCGCACTGATCACTGAGGCACCACTTAACCCATTATCCAATCGTGAACAAATGACGAGGTTGCTCTTTGAAAAATTTGAAGTCCCAGCCCTCTACGTGGCCATTCAGGCTGTGTTAGCCCTCTACGCTGCGGGTCTCACGACAGGCTGTGTGATGGATTCTGGGGATGGAGTCACACATACTGTCCCAATCTTTGAAGGTTACTGCTTGCCTCATGCTGTTCTCCGACTAGACCTGGCGGGCCGGGACCTTACAGATTATTTAATGAGAATCCTGAGAGAGAGTGGCATTGCCTTAGTGAGCACAGCTGAAAGGGAAATTGTAAGGATCATCAAGGAGGCCTTGTGTTATGTGTGCTTAAACCCTGAAGAAGAAATGGCTAAACAACCTACTGCAATAGAGAAAACATGGAAATTGCCTGATGGTCAGATTATTAAAATCCATAATCAATTGTTCCGCTGCCCAGAGACCCTCTTTCGCCCATCTAACATTGGCATGGAAGCACCAGGAATTGATAAACTCTTATTCAATACCATCATGAAATGCGACATTGACTTAAGGACGACTCTGTATGCCAACATCCTCCTTTCTGGTGGTTCCAGTCTCTTTCCTGGGATTTCAGATCGCTTGACTAAGGAGCTGATTCGCATGGCTCCCAAGGACACTGAAGTCCTGGTCCAAGCACCTCCTGACCGGAAGATCTCTGTCTGGATGGGAGGATCCATTCTTGCTTCGCTCTCAGCCTTTCAGGAGATGTGGATTTCCAAAGAAGAATATGCCGAAGTTGGGCCTAACATAGTACACAGGAAGTGCTTCTAGATTCCTGTTGTATCTGAAACATTTTTATTTAAAAAGCTGTGGGAAAGAACGTCATGGAACACTTGGTGAGATTTTATTGCCTCACCTTTTTGAAAGACAAATAAAGGTAACAATTCCACGCCTGCTTCCTTAGCCTATATTTCAGCAAATATCCTATAATACAGTGATTTACTTAACAACTGTCGCAAGAAAGAAAGGTTGTAAAATGGGGTAAAACCAGTGGTGGGATTCGGAGAGTTTGCACCACTTCAGGAGAACCTGTTGTTCACTTTCTGAGCAGTTTGGCAAACTAGTTGTTGGAAGAAATCATTAGGGCAGAGAACCGGTTGTTAAATTACTTGAATCCCACCACTGGGCAAAACTCACTTAAATGTCTCACTTAGCAACATAAATTTAAGCTCAGTTGTGATCTATTGTTAAGGACTACGTGTAATAATTCACAGACAGCAATACTCTAAAGCAGGGGTCTCCGACCTTGGCAACTTTAAGCCTGGAGAACTTCAACTCCCAGAATCCCCCAGCCAGCAAAGCTGGCTAGGGTATTCTGGGAGTTGAAGTCCTCCAGGCTTAAAGTTGCCAAAGTTGGAGACCCCTGCTCTAAAGTACTATGACTCTTATAGCCCTTGCTGGTTTAGATTAAGGCTGAAATGGCATAACAGAGAAATAATGTAAAATAATGTAGAAATGAACCAATCCTGTTCCCACTGTTTCCCAAACAAAGATGCAGAGGAATGCAGAAGCTAGCATTTGTGGTCTACATTAAAAAAAGGGGAAAGGAAAACAAACCTTGTTCATGACAGAGCTTTCTCATGTTTCAATCTATTTTGTTTTAACTTTATTCCGATTATGCACAACATCTTGATCATCTAACCGCTTGGTCTAAAACTTGGCAACTCCAAATCTCAACCAGCAAATGCTCAGTCTTACATATAGGAAAAAAGAACCCAAAAACTAAATACATACTAGATGGATGTTACCTTACAGATGACCCCCATCCTGTTAAAACGCTGAAAACGCACCTATTTATTCAAGCGGGACTGGATTAAAATTTTATTGGGGTTATTTATATTTTAAGATTTTAAATTGTTTTAAATTTTTCGGCCACATAATATGTTTCCTTTTAAATTTCTTTTAATTTGTATACAGTGTATTTTTACTTGGCTGTACACCGCCCTGAGTCCTTCGGGAGAAGGGCGGTATAAAAATCGAAATAAATAAATAAAAATAAAATAAAATAAATAAAGACCTTGGAGTTTTCATGTCAAATGATCTAAGTGCCAAAGCCCACTGCAAATACATAGCAAAAAAGGCTCTAAGAGTTGTAAACCTAATCTTGCGTAGCTTCTTTTCCAAAAACACTACACTACTAACCAGAGCATATAAAACATTTTCTAGACCAATTCTAGAATACAGCTCACCTGTTTGGAACCCTCACCATATCTCTGACATCAATACAATTGAACGTGTCCAGAAATATTTTATAAGAAGAGTTCTCCATTCCTCTGTAAACAACAAAATACCTTATCCCACTAGACTTGAAATCCTGGGCTTGGGAAACTTGGAACTCCGTCGCCTTCGACAAGACCTAAGTTTAACTCATAGAATCATCTATTGTAATGTCCTTCCTGTCAAAGACTACTTCAGCTTTAATTGCAATAATACAAGAGCAACCAATAGATTTAAACTTAATGTCAAGATTAACTTAATGTTAATCTAGATTGCAGAAAATATGACTTCTGTAACAGAATCATCAGTGCTTGGAATACTTTACCTGACTCTGTGGTCTCTTCTCATAATCCTAAAAGCTTTAACCAAAAACTTTCTACTATTGACCTCACCCCATTCCTAAGAGGACCATAACGTATCTTTTCTTTTATGTACACTGAGAGCATATGCACCAAGACAAATTCCTTGTGTGTCCAATCACACTTGGCCAATAAAATTCTATTCTATTCTATTCTATTCTATAAGGGGCGTGCATAAGCGCACAAACGTGCCTACCGTTCCTGTCCTATTGTTTTTCTTTTCTTCTATACCTTTATATACTATATAACCTTTCTGTATGATAGTTACATATATTGTTGTGACAAAATAAATAAATAAATAAATAAATCTTGGAGTGTTGATAAGGGGGCACAGGAAGGAACTTAGAGATTCTGTTCCTGCAGGAGTGCTGTGACTGGGAAATGTTTTTTCTATCAACTGATGACCTGATGCAAAACAGCAAAGCTAAATAATTCAGGCAATTATTTAGCTATTACATTTGACACACACAAAATCAGGACACTACCATTTGGCAGAGAGTCAAAGCAGACATAATGGAGGCAAGATGGGGGCAACCAATTTCAAGCCAATCTTGTTCATCTGCTGGCTGAGAATTCATTGTAAGACAAAAAGACAGAGTAAAGTATTTGAAAATAGGCAACCTTTGACTAAGGGCCTGGCCAAATTTGGGGGATAGGACTGATGATTGCAAGATGGGGAAAGAGAGACATCACATGTTAGGATTAGGCCTGATGGGAAGTTCTGGGCTGTGTCTGTTTTTGAAACTGTGATGTTGATTTTAGGGCTTAATGTTTAATCCCAAATTGACAATAAAACGCTTTCGGTTTTCATTCCATCAGAACAGGCTTCAGAGGACCATAAAGGGTGACTTAAAAAGCTCAAATAGCCACAGGCAGCCTATCCTTGCACAATAGGATTGCTAAAGGAAGATAAGATTGTAAAGCCCTTATCAGATCATGCCTGTGCCTAAAACTGTGGAATGGTTGCAGGAGATCTGTAACTTTTCATCCTATCTTCCCAAATTCGGGGGATAGGACTGATGATTGCAAGATGGGGAAAGAGAGACATCACATGTTAGGATTAGGCGTGATGGGATAGTTCTGGGCCCTGTCTGTTTTTGAAACTGTGATGTTGATTTTAGGGCTTAATGTTTAATCCCAAAATGACAATAAAACGCTTTCGGTTTTCATTCCATCAGAACAGGCTTCAGAGGACCATAAAGGGTGACTTAAAAAGCTCAAATAGCCACAGGCAGCCTATCCTTGCACAATAGGATTGCTAAAGGAAGATAAGATTGTAAAGCCCTTATCAGATCATGCCTGTGCCTAAAACTGTGGAATGGTTGCAGGAGATCTGTAACTTTTCATCCTATCTTCCCAAACTCGGGTAACATATGCTGTTGCCATATGTTTCACAACAGAAATATGGCAACTCCATACTACCAGTCTTTCCCAACCTTGGCAAATTCGTGATGCGTGGCTTTTAGTATTTAGAATCCCTCAGCCAGCACAGCAATTGCTGAGAATTTGGGAAAGTTGACATGGTGGAGAAACACTGACACTTTCTGAAAGTTATACCCTTCACTGTGCTGCCTGCTGCTTTTTAAAGAAATTGCTCATTTTAACATCCGCCTTTTTCAATAGCTGAACTGACTGATATCAGATTTTCCCAGGCTGGATATTGTAATCCATCACTTCTATAGATGTCTGGATTGCGTTTGCCATAAATCAGCCTTCCTTAATTTAGCACTGTAGAAGTCTGCTGGACTTCCAACTTCCAGAATTTCCAACCAGAGAGGAAGAGAAATCAGGCATTTATACTTCCATTATGCCCACAGACACCAAGGCAAAGCAAAACCAAATCTCCCTTCCCTCCCTCCTTCAGCAAAACAGGAATCTGGTAGCACTTTCCCCAACTAACGCATTTTATGAAAACTCATCAACTTTCCTGACCTGCAGCTCCTCATGGGATGCTACATCACAATATTTATTTATTTATTTAACAAACATGTACAGTTGCCCATCTACCAGATGAAACTCTGGACCAGGAACAATTTTTTTAAAGCATAGCCGTGCATTGCATAGCATTTAATGCATAGCACTGCAGTGCATTGCATACCAGTGCAGAGCATAGCAGTACATTGCATAGCAATGCAGTGCATAGAAGTGCAAAGCACAGCATAGCAGTACCTAACACAGCAGTGCATTGCATTAGGTTGTGCTGCATTGCATTGTACTGTGCTACATTGCATTGCATAATGCAGCAATTCAAAAAAGCCGCTTGAAGCATAAGCGTGAAAGCCTATGCTTTTTTAAAAAAAAATATTGATTGCTTATTTGTACCCTATGACTATCACTAAGTGTTGTACCTTATGATTCTTGACCAACGTATCTTTTCTTTTTATGTACACCGTGAGCATCTGCACCAAAGACAAATCCTCTGTGTGTCCAATCACATTCGGCCAATAAAGAAGTCTATTCTATTCTATCCAGCTATCTATTAAGATGTGCAAAGCAAAACCCAGGATTTTCCAACCAAACATGCCCTGACTTGGGTTGAAAAAAAGTCAAGCCCGGGCACGTTCCGTTACAAAAACAAAAAAAGCACAAGAGAGAGAGAGAGACCGAGAGAGAGCAACCCGATGTCGTCACCCGCCTCGCACCAATGAGAAACAAGGAGTCCTCGCTCGCTGGCCAATGGGACGCTACGGAGGGAAAGTATTTAAGCTCCGGAGGCGGGAGGAGCCCCGCGGCGGTTGGGAGGTTTTCCTTCTTGTCTAACCCTAACTCGCCGTCGCTTTCGACGGCGTTTATCCTCTTTCGCTGTTTTACTCGCTGACTTTCAGCGAAGCGAAGCTCCGAAAAAAACGTCAGCGATTCGGGGGAACCTCCTCCGCTAGCCGGCCGCGCGTCGGTTCCTCCCCCCTTTCTCCGCCTTGGGCGTGCTCGGCATCCGAAGCCGGCGCCGCTGCCCCCGCTCGAGGCCGCGGTCAGCTTGGTCCGGGCCGCTGCTGCCGCGAAGGGTTCGGCCCTGCCTGCCTCGGGGGCGGCGTGTCTCATCGAAGGGCGGAGGACCGAGGGGAGGAAAAGGGCTCGCAAGGGCCCGGGCGCGAGAGCAAAAACGGGCGGCGCGTCCTGTTCCCCCTCGCCCCTGAGTAGTGGGGTGAGAGGCGGGCGTCGTCCGGACACTCTAAGCTCAGGCTCCCGGGGAGAAGGGGAAGGGCTGCGCGAAGGCCAAGCGAGCGCTATGGGCAGGGGTCCGCAAACTTGGCAGCTTTAAGACTCGTGGACTTCAACTCCCAGAGTTCCTCAGCCAGCTTTGCTGGGAGTTGAAGTCCACGAGTCTTAAAGCTGCCAAGTTTGCGGACCCCGGATCCACTATTGATTTGGGGGGGGGGGAATGGCAGCTGCTTCTACATCTCTTCCCCCCCCCCCTTTACCTGCATTGATTAAGTGGGGAATTGGGACCCTCAAAAAGAGCGAAAATTGGATTATTGAAGATGTATAAATATAATTAATGTAGGGTCGGGTCTGACCAGTTGCCATTTTAGAACGGTGGGGAGGGAAAAAAGAGAGAGTAGGAGGTAGGAAAGAGGAGAAGAGGAAGGAAGAGGGGTAGAAGAGGGAGAAGGGTGGAGGGTGGAGGGAGGAGAGGAGGTAGCTAAGAGAAGGAGAGGAAGGTTTGGAAAGTAAAAGAAGGTAGAAGAGGGAAGAAGGTTAAAAAGGGGGGTGGTGACTGGGCAGGCCCGACTAATTGTATATAACTGTACATTGGATGAATTATTTGATATGATTGTAAAAATAAAACTTTTTTATAAAAAAAAAAAGAGCGAAAATTGGGACCCTCAAAAAGAGCTACTGAGGCGAAATGTGCCTCATGGGGGGGGGGGGAGAAACATACTTAGTCCTCAGGGTGCAAGTTCCAAAAGTGTTTTTTTTTTTTTCAAAAAGGCAACTGGACTTCGTTGTTTTTCCGCAAAGATGTTTTGCTTCTCATCCAAGAAGTTTCCTCCACTCAATGAAGAGATGAGGTTTTGGGGAGGAGAAGGGAAATGTTTTAAAGGGGAAAAAAACAACAACAATCCAGTTGCCTTTTTGAAAAAGCAATTTTGAGACAAAGTGACCAGGATGATTGAGAATTTCCATATGGGTGGTGAGGTAGGTTGATACCTTAGTTTCTCTGCCTACTGAGACCATCTCTGAAACAACTGTCAGGCCTGGGCAAGCATTGTGAAATCCTTCGCTTCATCTTTTTATATTTTATTCTCTCTTGCTCTCTCAATAAGCCCTCCAAAATTTAGGTGGCACACAAATTCAGTAAATTTTTCCGAATATATTACTGGGTGCTTTTGTCTTTTCACCCCAAGTAATATGCTTGTTTTGCTTCCCCCCCCTTTTTTTTTTCTAGGCGAGTGGATGACTTGCATAGTTACACCCAAGACTTGGATTTTTTCCTGTATTTTCAGGATATTTGTAGATGTACTTTTTGAAGTGGTAAGGAGACGGAAGTATGTTAGCAACATTCTGCAAGGCAGACTAGTTTTAAAAAGGGGGTGGCTTCTTGTCTTCTGTTCTGGCCACAGTACAGGAAAAGATGAAATTGTGGTTCCATGATAGTTGGGGAAAACCAAGAGGGGCAGGAAAACTGGCCTATATTCTTTTTTCCCTGATTCTCATTTTTTCCTACTAGTTAAGAATTGGATAAATGATTTAGTGCCCCCTACATTTTGAAAGGCGCTCTTACCAGAGTTTTAAGAAAGCTTAACTGAAGTATGTTGTCTAATTTCTGATGCTATGCAAACCCATTTAGATCAAATGATACCTCTGGAGATGTTTTTGAATGGTGTAATTGTAAATATTGCAGGAATAGCTTCAGGTAAAATAGATGTTTACTTGCACTGGCTTTGATTAATGCAAGTCTATAAAAGGCTGTGCAGTGATCTGGATTCAAAGGGTAAGGGTGATTTGGGGTGCACATAATTCACCTGTCAGCATTTCCTTAAATATGTCTTTAAGGAGTTGATGACAGGTGCAATGTGAGTGCCTTGCATTCTCTGAATCACTTCCCCTTTCATATCTAGAGTACTGCAGAGCCCTAAGTCATAAACTCAATAAATACATGCTCTGAGCCATCCAGCCCAGATTTTTGATGACCTAAAACGTGTTTTGCATCGTCTTATGTTTGTATTTCCTTTTCTTTTGCAAACCTGGAAAGCTAAAACATCCATCAATTTCTAAATTAATGTGTTCTACATTTGTTAGACCCATACAATAAACTGCCAAACTATGGTTGGTTTGTGGCCGAGTATATTTTGGGAGGTCTGTTAGTATTTAGAGAGTCTAGGAGGAACCTATCTTATTCAAATCTCAGACATTTAGTTTAATTTACTCTGTGGGCTTCTTGTATCCATATTGAAAAACCTCTCCAATGACTAAATAAAGGTAATGATGTCGCTGAGTCTGGGATTTAAAAAGAGCACCAAATAATTGCAATCATTTATCCAGAAAGTAATCTACAAGTGGAGATGATTTCAAACAACTGCCAATTTGGCTAGACCAGTGATGGCTAACTTTCTGGACCGAATGCGTGCGTGCCAGAACCCCCAAAATGCAATGGGTGTGTGGCCCCTGCACATGTGCCTTGTGCATGCACGAGTGTGCCCCCTGCATGTGCCCTGTGCATATTGGCACCCTCTACATGTGCCCTGCCATCGCATGTGTGCATGCCCCTGCACGTGCCCCGTACATGTGCGGCAGACCCAGTGTCCAGCTGGCCGGCAGGAGGTGCATGTGTATGGCATTGGAGCTGAACTAGGGTAATGGCTTGCCCACAGAGAGGGTGCCATAGGTTAGCCATCACGGCCTTATGACAAAATACAAGGGTTGATGTTGGTTTATCATGTGTAATTTGCAAATTTAGAACATGGGAATAGGCTATAGGTCACCAGATAATAATTACATACTTTAAAATTGAGATTAAGCTCCCTACCTTTGTGAAAGTGCATAAAGTTGCATTTTCATGTAATTTTTGTCACTTTTATACATTGTCATAATTCTTTATAAAGATGCAATATTTTAAAAATATAAATATCCTTTATGGTGTGCATATGCAATTTCTGGTAAAATGTGGACTTCACTTTGATCAACTATTGCCATCTAGTGGTATCTTTAATTTTCAAAATTGAGATATCCAGCAAAATGGTGTTTTCTAATTGTTAGCAAGCATACTCTATTATTAGCCACTACTTCTATTTCATTGTCATTTGAATCTAGGTGTGAAGGAACATAAGTGAGAAGTTCTTTCCATTATCTTAATATTCCTTAAGATGTCTAAAGTTGAGTTCTTTCTTTAAAATAATACAATTTCCAAAATAGGTTTTTCTATTTTTACAAAAGCATGGATTAGATTTGTATACTGTATACAACTGAATAAAATAAATCAACAAATAATAGAAATGGAAGCTATTTTGACAAAATTGCAATGTGGGGAAGCAGTAAGACAATGCTTTTTTCATTTAATTAAAACATACGTTTAAACTACATTTTGTAATTTTAATTTTACATGTTAAATAAAATTAATTTGATAATAGAACTGTGGGATTTTTCTTCCAAACTCATATATCAATAACCAGCTAACCCCATACTATTTCATACTGGGGACCAGAACTAAGTTTAGGGGGAAGGTAAAGTCTATAGTTGCAAGTGGTTTTTATATGTGGTAATGCTCTGGTGACAGTTATACCATGCATATTAGTTATCCAGAAAAATTAGCCCCTGATATGTAGCATTGCTACAGTGTTTGAACAGTTACTAGCAGTTTTAAGAATCTACCTTGTCTAGTCCACTGTAATGGGACATGATACACCTGCAGAACCCATGTTTGTGTAGCTCTTAGTTCAGTGTCTTCATGTCCCAGTTTTTATCTTCAAAATACTGGGCAAAGGAATTTCTGACCCAGTCAATTGCTGGCAAACCTATATCTAGAATGTCTTATTGAATTTATGCTGGCCATATGCTGGCAAATGTTTATGCAGAAAAATAGCCCAGTATATGTCTTAGTTTTAGATAAGCAAATCTATGCAATTGATGCTTCATTGTGTTAAACTTCTCAATTAATAGAGAAAATAATTTCAAAGATGTTACATCTTTTGAGATTTTCAGTAAACACCAAGCTGGTAGTTTTAGGTTTGTTCGCATTTAAAAATAAAGCAGTAGTTATTTGCAACATTTTCAGATCTAGCAGAAGGAAAAAAAACCCTGCCAGATGGATATGTTCACTCTGTTTTGATGTTATAGTTTTAAGTCCAGAATCAAAGCTGGGTGCCAAAGCTATCCACAAATCACGATATCAGGGCTGAGAAACCCCAAGCCTGCATGGAACCAATTCTCTTTTTGTGGTCTGGACAACCAGAAATCTGTACAAACAACAGATTTTTTCTGTAGTATAATTTTTGCCATAAATGAAATTATTGTTGGATCACTTCAGAACCAAGTGAAAAATGCAAAGTTGGATGGACCCGATCCAGCATAAAGCACCATTGTAGGATATTGTGAAATCTGAATGTGCACAATTTGAACCTGCATTTTAAGTGGGTAAAAAGTTACGATAAAAATTTACCAGTTTTCTAACAGTAGATGGCAATATGTATTCATTATCAGCAAAAAATAACATCACAAAATCTGTAAGATTGAAAATATAGAACTGAAATGGATTTAATTCTTCAAATTACAATTTACAAATTACAATCAAATCACAAATTTGTGATTGATATTTAATCCTTTAAAACTAACCTACGGAGAGCTCAATTTTTTTTACAGTATGAAACTTGCGTATTTTTAAAGATGCGTGAGTATCGGTTACCCAAATACATTGCAATGCAGCTCCAGTTCTGATCTTTGGTCAGATATTTTGTTGTTGAATTTCAAGATTCAGATTTACTAAATTAGAAAATGCTCCAAGTACTTTGTTCTTAAACTCATTGAATTGAATAGGATTAAGGTGGGTATTACTTATTCCTGCATATCGCATCCCCATTTTTGACTGAATGTTAAAATATGGCTGCTTATTTGCATTTACAGATTGCCATATCCAAAAGGCTCTCAGAATTTCACAAGATATACACGTAAGTCCAAAACCAGAAATGTAGAATAAACCAGGCTACAAGGAAATAAAAACGGAATCAGGCCCCAAATAATTTCTGGAAGATCTTTATTGGGACAGAACCAGCGTGTCTGCTGGGAGTGGTTTCTCGTAGGCAAATTATGTTGTTGGGTCACTTCTAATGAGACACTACAGTTTTGCACATAACTTGGCCTCAAACCATGAAGGGCCTTTTAGGGAGCATATTAAATTGCACCTGGAGGCTTGTTGGCAATTGTAGGTACAGTGTCCTGTGAATGGCATCATATAGATTGTTGCGCTCAAATGTCTGCAGATTTTTACTTGCTTCGCATAACTGCCTATCTCAAGTACATGACTGACTGATTCAGTATCTTCAAAGGCTGCACCATGTGTTGCAATACTCTAGAAAAATCCTCTTGCCCCAGGTAGAGTTGCAGTTGGCATATCAGTCAAAATTGGGGAAAGGCAAAGGAATTATTAGATTTGCATGTTAATGCTTTATCCAATTTCTGAATGACAGGATGCAAAACCAAAATTCTGGTGATACATAAAAAACAGCAAAAGAGCAGGATAGCCATAAGTATGTGAATGATTGCTATCTTTGCAGAAGCAAGCATTATTTAAATTGATTTATACATGGAGGGTAGTTTGTAATATATTGCACGCTTAGGTTACAAGACAGCATTGCATGATTTATATCAGAAATGGGAATTCCTGGCTTACTGGCCTCAAAGGTTCCTTCTATAAGCCATCCATCCAGTTGTGCTGGTTTCTTGAGTAAGGGTTGCATTAGAACCCCTAACAATCTTGACAAGTCATTCATGATTCTACTGTTCTGTGGATGTGATGATTCAATATAGCTAGTCTTGCAATTAGTGAACACTGTAAGGAATGAAGGGTAGAAGAACAATGAAGGAGAGGACTATTAACCCTATGATTTGCAGCTGTGTTGTTGCAAATGTATTGTCCTCATTACTGCTTTCCAATATAGGTGCCTTCCTGTTGCATAGACCAACATCTAGAATTCCTCATCTAGCATGGCCATTGCTAGGAATTACTGAAAATTACCTTAGTGCTGTGATGGCGAACCTATGGCACGCATGCCACAGGTGGTATGCAGAACTGTATGCAGGCACGCTGTTGCCGAAGCCCGGGTCCACCGCACATGTGTGCAGGCCTCCCGCCAGCCAGCTGATCTTTGAGTCTGCTGTAAATGCATGGGGGGGGGGTGGAGTGCATGCGAGGGATGCGCACGTGCATATGCAGAGGAGTGGCACATCCGTGGAGGGGTGCAGGTTGGTGCAGGAGGCTTTTCAGGCCCAAAATGGGGCACAGGGCGGCCCACGTGGCCCGTTTTGGCTTCCCGGTTACTGCAAGAGTCTCGACCCAAAACAGTGGGGGGGTATGCATGTGGGGCGGCGTGCATGAATGCGCAGGGGCAGGGGGCATAAAGGGGGAACACACAAGCAGGATGCACGTGCATGCGTGGGACATGGTGCATACATGGGCTCGCATTGCATTTTGGGGGTTCGGGCATGCGCGCATGTATTCGTGGGTGTGCACAAGCGCTTTGGGCACTCTGCACCAAAGAGGTTAACCATCACTGCCCTAGTGAAATATTCAGCAACAAGAATAACTGAGCTTCAATTTTATGGATAGATCAAACTCCCCTTCATTACAACATGAGGATATTGCATTTATGTATCTTAAATACATAAAGTACAGAACATTTACAGCTCAATAGTTCCCTTACTAATAACGAAAGAGCAGCTATTGCTTTATAGTAGAAGTGTGCCTCATGAGGTCTCCAAATTGCATCTACTCTCCAAAGCCATGGATTGCTGCCCTCAGAGATTTATTCCAAATTGTAATTTTTCAAGGTGACAAATGAGGAGAATTATTAAATGATAGAAAAATCATATTAACTACATTTAGTTTTAATTAAATTTAAATGGGAATTATTTTTTAATTTATAAAGCAATTTGTTGTGGAGTTGAAGTGCTTAATTGGCAGGGTCAGGGTACAGTAGTAATTTAGCTATTATGTTAATATTTTTTCATGAATGGTAGATATTAGCTATTCTGTGATACTGGATAGTTCAGTGGTCAGCATTTTTACAGATAGAATTAGAAAATAGAGTGAGTCTAATTTGATCACACAAACCTAGGCCTTGATTTTCCTCAGTTCTCAAATAGCCTCAATAGCTGTTGAGGAATGAAGGCATACATACAATGTTTGGATATGAACAATGTGAATCAGAATCCAGCTGGGAGGGACCTTGCTGATCTTCTAATCCAACCCCTTGCTCAAGCAGGAGATTCTATACCAGTGATGGCTAACCTTTTCCCTACCGAGTGCCCAAAGTGCACCTGCACCCAAACCCCCAAAATGCAATGCCCATGTGGCCCCCATACATGCGGTCCACCCCTGTGTATGTGCATGCGCCCCCAGCATGTGCTTCACCACCACATATGCGCATGTGTCTCCAGCATGCACCCCACACACATGCATGACCCCCGCATACATCTCACCCCCACTTGTGCGGCAGAGACCCAAAGACCAGTTGGCCGGTGGGAGGCACGAATGCATGCACAGTGGAACTGAACTGGGGAGACAGCTCGCGTGCCATCAGAGAGGGGCGCTGCGTGCCACCTCTGGCACACGTGCCACACGTTCGCCATCACGGCCCTATATCATTCTGGACAATGTCCAATCTCTTCTTGAATACCTACAGTGATGAAGCGACCACAACTTCTGGAGGTAAGCCATTCCACTGATAAATTATTCTGTCAGGAATTTTCTCTATACTTCTAGGTTTGATCTCTAACGATCTGCACAAATGATGCTTTGCACTCTCATCTGCTGCTTGTGCAGCATGGTTCCCAATGGGCCACAGACTGGTACTGGTCCGCAGCCCGGGGATTGGAGACCCCTAGGCTAAAAGCCCCCTACCAACTCAATTTAAGAAAAGGCAGTTTGATCTAGTGGTTAAGACACTAGGCTAGAAAGCAGATAGTCATGAATTCAAGTCCCATCTTAGCCATGAAAGCTAGCTGGATGACCTTGTCCAGTCACTCTCTTTCTCAGCCCAACTCAACTTCAAAGGGTTGTGTGGGGAAAACGGGAGGAAGAATGTATTTTTGGATCTATTGAGTTATTTGAAAAATAAGAGTGGATAAATGCATACATACATACCATATGGATACAATTGATGTCACTGCTTATTCTGAAAATATCTCTCATCTCAGGGCATACACAAATCAGGACATCTAATACTAACTTTCCTGCTTGGGTCTGGATGTTTGTGTTGTGACCCAGACCCATGTAGATAGTAAGAAACTCAGTCCCTGAAAAAACTAACTTTATTCGAACAGCTGAGAATTACTTCATTCCCAGCGTAGTTCAACTCAAATTAAAACAAATGCCTCACAACACAAATTCCTCAGTCCTATCGCAAACCTTGGTCCAATTAGGCAAACTGCCAAAGGCCTTTCTTGGCAAACGTTCAGAAGTCACAAAAATAAATGCACGACATAGATGAAGGAGAAGACGGAGAAGACGAAGCTAACAATGCTGTTTTCCGGCAAAGCTCAAATGCCGTTGCTGGTCTGTTTTAAGCCTTATGGGAGGGGCCAATCATCTCTTGGCCCTACTCCCGAGTTGTCCTTTTTGCTTGAGCTGCTCTTGCCTTCTGGCAGCTCTTCTCATGTGTGCATTAGGAACAGGCTCCTCTTGTTCCTCTGCCTCACTACTATCAGGCTTTGGAGTCCGCACCTCACTTCCTGATGGCCCTGGCCTCACCTCAGCCTCATCGCTGTTCAACTCCGTTGCCAGTTCCGCAGGCTGCTGACGGACCACAAGACTTCGTTTTGTTGCACCTACTTGTAAGTTGTGGTCCTATGACTTGAATGTCCCAAGACTTGATTCCTGGTACTTTAGAATTTTTTCAAAATTGTTTTTTAAACTTGGCAAGAAATGATACCATTCAGGGCTCCTCAGATACCATCAATGTTTAAAGTTATGCCTTGCGGGAGAGAGGCTTATGATAGTTCTGGTCTGAGGCTAGAAATAGGGCGATTCATCAAGAGTCAGAAATGAAAAGTTGGTGATTTCCTAAGCATCAAGTGATTACATTTGTTAAGCATTTAAATATTTAACTTGATTAATTTTTAAAATAAGAATGTGGGGTTGTTTTTTTTTTGAGGTCAATTATTAACTTGTGTCTGAGTTCTTACCAAAGTACTTATGATCACCCAAAGGCAGAGGGAGGTCAGTTTCATGGTTAAAAGCTGCACATTTAAAAAAATTTGCCTTCAAGGGCAGCAAAGTATAGCAATTAAAGGCAGGGGTTAAGATACAAAACAGGTAGGTTAAAAAAAACTTGACTATACCTATTTTGCACCTGAAAATAGGATAAACACAAAGTGTACAAGCAAATGTTGACCTTACGCTCCAGGCATATTTCAGGGGCTGAAAAAATGGATCCTCTTTCATATCTCTAGGCTGTTGTTTAACCATGATTTGTTAAGAAACATTCATGCACATGAGCAAAAGCAATTGTAATTTCTGTTTGGTCACTTCCTTGCGTTCCCCTCCTTTTTTTAATTTACTCTTGC
The DNA here is from genome assembly GCF_028640845.1 of Ahaetulla prasina. NCBI lineage: Eukaryota > Metazoa > Chordata > Lepidosauria > Squamata > Colubridae > Ahaetulla > Ahaetulla prasina. The sequence continues at coordinate 93,427,107 of NC_080544.1, read as the reverse complement.
CTTCAGTCACTGTAGTATTGGAAGAAACGTCCATCTAGGTTCAGTTCCAAGTGGGGAAAAAGACACTAGAAACATGGAGACTGCTTGGAAAGATGATTTAATGGAGGACAGGTTCACATGGTTTGAGTTCCTGAACAGAAAAGGGGAGAGATACTAAGCATGCCTTGGTTTTATGCTCACTCTGAGCTTTGAACTTCCTGGGACACAGGAAGAGTACCCTGATTGGTTGTCAGACTCCCAGGGGGTGGGGGTCTTAGCTAGTTTTGCTGGCTGATGTAATCTTCCCAGGTACCATGTGGTGGGTTTCTGTTGCTAGATGGGTCCTATTGTGTTGCAGATGATGGTCCATTGACAAATATGGGGAGAATGAGTTTCTGCCTCTGGTCCGTTGACAAAGGTGGAGGGAGGCAGGAAGCTGCAGGGAGCTGCTTAAAGCATGTTTCTCCATTTCTCATCCAGGGAAATATAATATTCTGCCCTTTTTAATATTTTCTAAAATATTTCATTCTTCTAGGAGAGGGGTGGGTGCTAACTTCCTACAGTAGAGAGTTAGCTCTACTATGCCCAGGAGGGTCCATTCTAACTACTAACTATGCCTTTTAGCTTCTGAGGATAAGCAAGGTCAATTAGGTGTTACCACCTGCTGTTAATTAAAGATTTGTCTTGGATGTATTCCACCATCATTATCAAAGTATAGCTCTGAAAGTGTTTGCAGGTTTCTAATGAATGATAGGAAAAGGATTGATGGTGCTCCTGAAGGCACGTTTCAAGGGCAAAATTTCACAGGACTTCCATATCAACATAAGGATGTTCTTGTACACCAATTGTTACTTCGTACAGCTTTCCAATGATCATAACACACCAATCAAATCTAAAATTACTGGAGTAAAGGTAATGTTTATTCGATATTAAAATAGATCTTTATTAAAAGAATCTAATAAAGCTTGAATTTGATACAGAAATCAGGGGAAAATATTTAAAAACACATCAGCATGGCACCTTATGACTGAAAGCAAAATGTCTCTGCTTCCAGCCATTTTCAGCTATTCTGGACTATAGAAGAATTCTATAAATAATTTTGATTGCAAAGCTGTTGAAGAAGGCAACTTGAATAGGAAGTGAACTTAGACTTATTTGGTCAATTATTTGGTCAATTATTCATAAGTAGATATTTAGTTGTTTAACTGATTCTTTTTTAGGTCCATGTTAGACTTGACTAAAATATCAAACATTATTTCCAGCTGGATTCATGTATCATTCTAAATCATGGTTTCCTTAATCTAGGGTTAGTGGAGTTTTGAAACATTCCATGTTCACTAGATGGCAGAAAAGAACTAGATTTTCCTGTTCACTTAGCTGTTGTCTATTAACCATCTGGCTTCTTGCAGCCAATTGTATTTAATTGTATATATTTTGTGTTTTTACTTTTGGCTATACACCGCCCTGAGTCCTTCGGGAGAAGGGCGGTATAAAAATTTAATAAATTAATAAATAAAAATAAAAGCTGATCATTTCTTTTTAACCAGGATTTATAGAATAAGCTATGGCTGGATATATGTGACAGCCCTACATGGTACGCTGGATTATGAAACCAACTCTACAGGAAGATTAGAACTCTACTAGGTCATAGCAGTGTTTCTCAACCTTGTCAACTGTAAGATATATGGACTTCAATTCCCAGAATTCCTCGGCCAGCTATGCTGGGAGTTGAAGTCCATGTATCTTAAAGTGGCCAAGCTCTCTTCCTCTGGTTTTCCTTTGCTCCTTCTTATGGTCTGGGACAGGGGTCTCCAACCTTGGCAACTTTAAGCCTGGAGGACTTCAACTACCAGAAAGCTGGCTGGGGAATTCTGGGAGATGAAGTTCACCTGGCTTAAAGTTGTCAAGGTTGGGGACCCCTGGTCTGGGAGTTGGAGTAGGGTCAATGTGACTCCTCCTCCTCCTCCTCCTCCTCCGACTCCTCCTCCTCCTCCTCCTCCTCCTCCTCCTCCTCCTCCTCCTCCTCCTCCTCCTCCTCCTCCGACTCCTCCTCTCGATATACATCTGCTGCTGTTTTAACAGCGTGTGGCTGCCTTCTCCAATTGCATGGCTTCCTGCAATTTGAAGTCCTAGGCTATAATTTACAAAATTGTTGCAATATTTTAAGCCCAAATCAAATTTCATTATGTTATGTTACATAAATCCTGGTCCCGTTTGCTGAAATGATAACAAAGACCCATTAAAATAGCAATGTTGGAATTGTTTTAGTTTATAATCTGGGTGTGGACATTATCCAGGTGGTTTGATCATATGGGTATCAATACCATCACAACACCTGAATTAAAAGCTGCCATTTTTTTAGAAATAAAGGATTTCTCCAAGGAAGGCATGGTGCCCCCTGAATCCTCAGACTATTGGCAAGGCTGAGTGACATCAGTCCTTTCCCCATTGGCCAGCCAGGGATTGGGAGGTGTAGCTTGATCACTACATTCCAGTGGTAGGTTTCAAATTTTTTAATACCTGTTCTGTGGGTGTGGCTTGGTGGGCATGGCAGGGAAGGATATTGTAAAATCTCCATTCCTCCACTCCAGGGGAAGGTGACTGCAAAATCCCCATTTCCTCCCAATCAGCTGGGACTTGGAAGGCAGAGAATAGATGGGGGCAGGGCCAGTCAGAATTTTTACTACTGGTTCTCCGAACTACTCAACATTTCCGCTGCCGGTTCTTCAGAACTGATCAGAACCTGCTGAAACCCACCACTGGACAGGAGGGATGGGCCCAACCTCACAATGGGGGTGGGGGCGGGAAGTGGGGGAGACGAGGTATTCCAGAGGTCAGGAGCAACAGTAGAGAAGGCTCTCCTCCTGGACCTTGCCAGCTGAAATGATTGGACTGACAGGACGCACAGCATGCCTCCTTTGCCGGCATGAGTGAGACGGGCCAATCCCATTGAGATGAGACAGTCCCTCAAGTAGCTTGGACCCATGCCATGAAGGGCTTTAAAGATAATGACCAACATCTTGAATTGGACCTGGAAGACGGCCAGCAGCCAATGCACTTTGTGGAGCAGTGGTGCTTTATCAAGTATTGGAATAGGCTACCAACTAATTAAAGCCCTCCAAAGCAAAGGAAGGGAATAGCAATTTTTCTTAGGAGCCTGCTTTACACTTGGTAAATAAGTCCGTGTTTGTTGTTTTGTTTGTTGCATATCTCCAGAAGCTTCCATCACCAGGCAATATTATTCCATCTTTGGTGTAGGGTGATAAGCTACAGTAAGGGAAGTCGACAATCGCTTACAGCCTTTTGGGAGAATAAATTCCACTAAATCGATTGGATCTCCTTCCACGTACGATAACTGTCTTTGGGATACAAATGTCAAATCCTTGCAAGCGATACTAAAATGTGTAGCCTATATAAATATAAATTTGTATTTCATAAAACATGACAGCATTCCCTCCCCTTCTATATATATACATACATACACTTTCCAGAGTGACAGGGAAATGTATGGCTTCAAATTAGCCTCCGTGGATTTAGGGGTATAAGTAACACCAAGGCACTAAAGGATATGCAATTAATTACAACCGCTTATTTCTTCTGAAAAAGAGCCGCCTTGCTAAATCAGCCACGGACACGTAATTTCAAGCGTACAGCAACTATTTAGTGCATGTGTGTTTTTTCCGGTAATGAACATTATGCAAGATTGAAATGTGATCTTTGAAGCAGAAAATGAAGTTGGGAAGAAAAAAGCAAAAAAAAAAAAGCATCCTGAGTTTACAGAAAGTGATCCAAAACAAAAGCACTATTGTTTTCAAGGTCTACAAAATAGCAGTTGGGGCAGGGATCTCAACTGAAGCAAACAACTTGTTTACTTTTAGTTTCTTGCTTTTGTGGGGTGAGCGCTGGATTCATCTTGATCTTGGGCATGTACTAAGATTAACAAGATGAAACACTTTTCATGGTTAAAGACACACGCATGCACGCACACCATATTTTCCCAAAAATAAAACTGGGGCTTATTTTCGGCCCCAAAATAAGCACCAGATCTTATTTTCGGGGTGGGATGTCTTATCCTTAGGACCACCGCAGTCACATGCCCTGACATCTGTTGCGCTGCTGCCTGACTTCTGCAGCTGCTCACGGTAATGTTGCGTGGCTCATCGTGCCGGTGCCACTGCTTAGACACTGTGAGATTCGTCGCACCAGGGCTGCTGGTTATGGGAGGCTGCGTGGCATGTTGTGCCATTGCGCATGTGAGTGGCTGCACCAGTGCAATGAGCCTTGAGGCATTCTGCCATGAGCGGCGGTACTGGCATGATGCGCCACATAGCATCCAGCTGCAAGCAGCTGCAGAAGTCAGGCAGTGCTGCAACAGTGTTGGGGCCTGGGAGGTTTAGCTGTGGCGGTCCTAAGGCAAGCGGGTACAGAGCACATGGGGCAGTTCCACCCCCCCACCCCGCCCTAGCTTGATTTTTATGCATGTGCCTCACCCCACCTCGTATAACCACATGGTGGGCAGGGCTCAACTAGGGCTTATTATTATGCGTGAAAATCGGGCTAGGGCTTGTTTTCGGGGTAGGTCATATTTTTGGGAAAACATGGTATATATAGAGTTGGCAACATTTTTTTTTTTCGGTAGATGATTGGATTTGGCCTTTAAGGGATGCGTTCCAGGCCACAAATCAGTAAGTAGGAAATGAAGAATGAAATTGGAGCATTTTTTTAAAAAAATGTGAATGAAAATTGAATTTCTTTTAATTTAAAGTAAATTAGTATCAAACTCCTTTTTAAAAACAAAACAAAAACAAAACCAAATTCCTCCTCGTAGTCTTCCTGATAGCTTCTCGCTACGAAAGTGGTTTGACATTGCCACCTCCTTATGCTTACTCTGTATATTACGTTTTAACCTCTCAACCTATCCAACTACTCAAACATTTCAAGTACCAAATTCTGCAAAAGTGAAAATTTAGAAAAAAACAAAGGGTAATTCAAGAACTAAATATTTTTTTTAAAAAGAGAAGACCCAATCTACCCTATCTGAGGGGTGTTCCTAAGTATTTCTCCTTGTTTGGTATAAATTTCCAGAATGCGTTAGCGTCACAAGAAATAGAGTTGACAATCTGTAATATGTAAGACTATCGGTCACTCATTGTGGTTGCAGGGGCTAATGGTGCCACCAGTGAAAAGACTGTTTTAATCACCGTGGTCATCCATCTCATGAACTACATGCATTTGTATTAATTGCAAGGTTTCTCTGCACCCGGTAGATGTCTTCAGGACTGTCAAGGGATCAGGAGTTCAAGCTATTTCTTGTAGATGTTGTCATCATAGAGCGCCAAAGGTCACCCAAGGTCACATATGTGAAGTTGACCTCTCCCAAAATGGGGTCGAGTCTATTTTTGTGGGGGGAAAAAAGGAAGGGAAAATAAAACAGCATGTTACCACCACCGTTCCTGGCTAAATTGCATCTTCCTGAGCTGTTAGGTGCTGACGTTTTCTTAGGAAGTGCTGAGTGATTTCAACCATTACTGAAAAACCAAAGAATAGTGGTTGATGAAGATGCTTGGTTTGTCCCTTGCACAGCTGGGTGATAAGAATTAAATTATATATTGGTGAATGTTTATGAATACCATATCATTTATGTAGTACTCTCAATTAGACATTGCACATTAAATAAAATAGGAGCTGTCTCCAAAACCTTGGCTGTGATCTTCAAAGCCCTTCCTAAATTCCAACCAAAGTCTATCCTTTTTTCACGTGAAAGCAACAAGAATTGATACACGACACATTATTGAATTAAATCACAATAAATCCCACTGACTTTTCACTAATTTCCTTTTGCTTTAATTGAATTTAAATGGAGCTGGCTAATGAGGGCTAATTTTTGTCAGGGGCCCTCCCTACTTTCTGTAGCTTGGTCATATCATAGGTGACCAAGTATAACTTTTGGTCCCCAAAGATTTATGCCTCCTGATCTGGTAGTCTACTGGTAGTAGATCTGGTAGTCTACTACCAAGATGCAAATCATCCAAGATCAGTGGTGGGATTCAGCCAGTTCGCACCACTTCGGGAGAACCAGTTGTTAACCTTCTGAGCAGTTTGGTGAACTGGTTGTTGGAAGAAATCATTAGGGCAGAGAACCGGTTGTTAAATTATTTGAATCCCACCACTGTCCAAGATCCAGTTTGAATTATTGACTTGGACTAAATGGTCAGCCTGATTTTAAAAAAAATGGAGTCGATTTGATCAGAACCATTGATATGAATTGAATTGATTGGATTAGAATATTTATTTGATTTGATACCCAAACAAGAAACTCTTACTAAAGAACTGATGAGAGGGCATCCTGCCAGTTTGGCATCTAGTCCATTTGGCAATTTGGTTCAAAAGGATAATTCATTTGAAATCATTTGAATTGGAACCTGAGAGAGAGAGAGACCTACGATTCATTCTTTCTCCAACTCTTAGACCCAGCCATTCCCTGGGTGATCCACACTGAAATTGTGATAGAGAAATATTGATTGTGGATAATTTTGGGCATGCAGGCAAGGGTGATGCTGTATGAAGCCATAATGGTTTGTCATTAACAATGCAGTGCATTTCCACACCATGCAAGATAGCCAATGAGCCTGTAAACCCTGTTTTGAAGCATCCTTTGGAACTCTAATGGAAAAAGTATATAGCTTAGTAAAAGATGGCAGGCCTAAGATCCATTGTTTAACCCCAAAAGGGTGAATATTTTGTAGGCCAGGCATCTATTACCTAGGAATTCTTCTGGGGCAAGTTATAAGAACAGGAATAAATGTCTTTTTTGATTTGGCAACTCTATGATCAACTGTGTAGAGCGGTGGTTCTCATTTTTCTGGCAGCAGGGACTGGTTTCGGAAGAAAAATTGTCTTCCACGAACCAGGGTGAGTGGTTTCTTTCTTTTTCTTAAAAATAGTTTTTATTGAGTATTTTACATTTTTAGAACCAAAAACGTAATGAAGACAAAAACCGAAAAAAGAAAAAATGGAAAGAAGACATACACATACATCAAACATTAAAATACAAAACAAATATAATGACATTATGTAATATATTACAACTTTCTGCACCGACAGTTTCCTTGCTATTAAATTCAGTCTAAAGGGCCTCTGGTGGCTCAGCAGACTAAGTCTGTCTGTTATTAACACAGCTGCTTGCAATTACTACAAGTTCAAGTCCCACCAGGCCCAAGGTTGACTCAGCCTTCCATCCTTTATAAAGTAGGTAAAATGAGGACCCAGATTGTTGGAGGCAATAAAAGTTGACTTTGTATATAATATACAAATGGATGAAGACTATTGCTTAACACAGTGTAAGCCGCCCTGAGTCTTCAGAGAAGGGTGGGATATAAATTCAAATAAATAAAAAAAGTCTTTCTAAATAATGCCTTATTCTTGTATAACCATATTGAGTATTCTTATATATACTTTTGTTACACATATATTAATATCCTGTATATTGACATAGTATTTTATCCTTACCAATATTCAATACTCTTAGATTTCAGTTAGTCAAAGTGTACATTCTTATTGCTCATTTTGATTTCTATTTTCTAGCCACACATAGAATCTGTTCCACACTTTGCAGTAATCCGAATCATCTTTTCCTTTAATTTCCATTGTCATTTTATCCATTGTAGCACATTTGAGGATTTTTTCAATTACTATTTCTTCTGGTGGTGTGTTAATGTTTCCACATTTGCGCCAGAGCAATTCTGGCCGCTGTTAATATGTGCAACGTTATATAGTACAGACTTTTTCCAGTTTTCTTATCAATCAGGATGGATGGTTCCATGTGCAACCTAGATCCAACATATGTGCAGATGAAACTTTATAATGTAACTGAATATAGAGGAGGTGTTCTGAGTTAAATGTTTAAAAAAATACTTCTGAATAGGAAGAACTGGATTATGGAACAGAGGCTGGACACCCATCTATCAAGATGACTCAGTGTGGAGTTCCACACTAGAGAAGTGAAGAGAGGCTTCTTCCATCTAGGACAGGGGTCTCCAACCTTGGCAACTTGAAGACTTGTGGACTCCAACTCCCAGAATTCCTCAGCCAGGCTGAGAAATTCTGGGAGTTGAAGTCCACAAGTCTTCAAGTTGCCAAGGTTGGAGACCCCTGATTTAGGAGACCCTTGTGTGCTTTGATGGCTCCTGACCCATTCAGGACCTGACAGATAAATTACATGGTAGGCAAAACCTCTGGAGCAAGGAAAAGGTATGGTAGGCAAGGTATGGTAGCAAGGAGCATGGTAGGCATCCTTTTTTAAGACTGCGCCCTCCAGAAGTGGCGCATCTCTTCGCTCCGACGTTCCCGGTTGTGACCGCTAGGAGGCAGCGCAGGACAATCAGTTGGCATTTCTCAGCAGCTTGGGAAGCTGAGCGCCTTCTGGTTGCTGCAAAAAAGGGAAACTCCGTATGTGTGTGTGTGTGTTGCGTGTTTGTGTCCCGTTGCAGGTTTTCACAAAGCAGTTTCATTCCCACAATCTAAGGGGGGATCTTCTCTAGCTCCCTGGAAATGCAAGGCCGATCATGATGAATAAAACAGTTTGCAAATGTTTTTTTCTGTTATCTGCTTTAGCTAAAGCGATTGTCTCTGGGCTGCCAAAATCCGCTTGGCCATTAGATGGCGAAAGAGAGTCTTCATTGCCCGCGTTGCTCGCCCCGCTTTTAACAAGCCCTGGTAAGGCATGCCCAGCGTATTGCGAGTTTCTTCCCATCTGTGGGCATTAGGATCAGTTCTTCCCAACACTTTTGAAGACCGCGCGGTGGGCACCAGATCCAGACTGGCTTCTGGATTCCACCAAGGTCGTTTCCTCTTGTTTTGGCTGGCGCAAACCTTGGTTTCCAGCCACGCCAAGGTTTGAGGAAGCAAATCTAAGCTTGTTCTAAGTTTGAAAAGCACGCCTCATTTGGTAAGGAAAACCTGAAGGGCTCTCTGAACAGAGGGCAGAGGCTGCAATGAACCCCGCGCAATTTCTTCAAGATAATTTTTTTGGGGTGGGGGAATCTTTGGCTTGGTGATTTTCTATAAACCCTCTGAGATAAAGGATGGGGGAGCAACGCGGCTTTATTTTTCAGAAAATTCCCTTTACTGGTTAAAAAAAAAATACACGCAAGCGCAAGATAAGAGGGTTTGAAGCCTTTCCACTTGCGCCTCATCCACACAGCTGCAGCTACCCGGCTTTCGTTCTCTTGCTTTTTCTGAATCTTAACTTGCTTCTGACTTGGCTTGGTTTCTTGCGCATCATTCAGATATACATATATATATATTTTAAAAGCCAGTTCTGAAGAGGTAAGTGGTTAGCAATGGTTGTTTTCTTAACAGTGATTTAGGTAGTAGCTTCTTATAGCGCCATGATCCAACCGTTTCTGTACCGAGATGTCAGTAACGAAGGCGGACTTTAGATCAGGGCTCTCCAACCTTGGCGACTTTAAGACTTGTGACTTCCAACGCCCAGAAGTTGAAGTCCACAAGTGTTAAAGTTGCCAAGGTTGGAGAGCCCTGCTTTAGATCACTGCAGAACCCCTCCCTCTCCCTCCCTTTCTCTGTGTGTGTTGTGCGGGTGTTGTGTGTGTGTAGGGGCAGTTGCAATAAAAATGCTACAAACATGCCCTGGCATCGTTTTAACAGTAACAGAGTTGGAAGGGACCTTGGAGGTCATCTAGTCCAACCCCTTGCTCAGGCAGGGGAGACCTGTACTAGGGATTCGGCCTTTCTGATTGACAAACTCAGCGTTTTAGCCACTGAGCCATCTAGCCAGGCTGGATTTTCTCGCTGGGTCTCCCTGATACTTTTTTTTTTTTTTCATTTCATCCTCAACGAAAGAAAGAGCTTTCACATCCTCCTCTCTTGTGTATGTGTGTGTAAGCAGTATTTCAACTCTTTATTCTGACCCCATCGGAAGGCAGCCTCCGACTGGGCCAACCCTGCTAGGCTTTGCCACGACCCGCCCCCCCCTCCGCAATGGCTGCCCAAGGAGATGAGGTGGGGTGGGCTTAACATTCAGAATTGCGAATTTCAGATTTCAGGAGTCAAAAACAGGGCTGTAAAAATATTTACAGACCCCTCACATCCTGGACATAAACTGTTTCAACTCCTATCCTCAAAACAACGTTATAGAGCACTGCACACCAGAACAACTGGACACAAGAACAGTTTCTTCCCAAATGCCATCACTCTGCTAAACAAATAATTCCCTCAACACCCATCTCCTTCCACTTATGACTGTATGACTGTAACTGTTGCTTGTAGCCTTATGATTTATATTGATATTGTTTCCTGATTGCTTATTTGTACCCTATGACTATCATTAAGTGTTGTACCTTATGATTCTTGATGAAGGTATCTTTTCTCATATGTACCCTGAAAGCATATGCACCAAGACAAATTCTTTATGTGTCCAATCACACTTGGCCAATAAAAATTCTATTCTATTCTATTCTATTCTATTCTATTCTATTCTATTCTATTCTATTCTATTCTATTCTATTCTATTCTATTCTATTCTATTCATTGTGGTTGATTCAAGGGCTGCACTAAATCAGCTGGGAGTGGGGAGAAAGAAGAGGAAGTTGGAAATGGCTTGGGAGGCCAGAAGCACAGCTGGACAGTGGTGTGGAAAAGGATCCTCTTTGAGCCATAAGAAAGGGTGCTGGGTTGCATCCCCACCTTTGCTGATCTGATCTGGAAGCCAAGAGGCTGACAATTGGTCCTCTTTTTGGGCCAGTCAAGGAAAGCGATTGGTGGAAGTTGCTAGCATTGTGGCTTCTCCTGCTCCTCCCCCCAACCATATCACCTGTCAGCAGGAAAACTACCATTTACTGTAGATGGCACGTGGGCTTGGGCAAGGGGGGGTTAAGGTTTTTTTGGCATCTTTCAAGAAGGCTCACAGGCTTGGAGAGATCCATCAATCATGAATATGCTCAGTGTTCCAATGCTGTAAGAAAGAGGTGGGGCACTATGGCCCCTTTATGACCTGTGGACTTCAACTCCCAGAATTCTGGCTCAGGAATTCTGGGAGTTGAAGTCCACAGGTCAAAAAAGGCCATAATAGTTCCCCATCCTTGCTGTAAGATAATGAGGGTGCTGGCCAGTAGTCCAGCTCTGTCTTGGTGCTCAGCAGTATCCATAAGGGCGATGGAGTCATTCCCCCCTCCCCCAAATTCTAGAAGCCATGTTAAAAGCTCTGGACATAGAAGAAACACTGAAACTCCCCAAGGTGACACGCTCTTTCTTTCTTTTTCTTTCTTTCTTTCTTTCTTTTCTTTTTCTTTCTTTCTTTCTTTTTCCTTCCTTCCTTCCTTCCTTCCTTCCTTCCTTCCTTCCTTTCTTTTTTTCTCTCTCTCTCTCTCTCTCCCTCCCTCCCTCTCTCTCTCTCACACACACACCACTAGAGCAGGGGCCTCCAACCTTGGCAACTTTAAAACTTCTGGACTTCAACTACCAGAATTTCTCACCCAGCAAAGCTTCTGGGCGTTGAAGTCCACAAGTCTTAAAGTTGCCAAAGTTGGAGCCCCCTGAACTAGAGCATGCTTGTGCTGCAATAAAGGGGATTAGAGGATGCACCCCAAAGATGTTGGATATTATGTCACTTCGGCAGGTGGTAAGTTACAAGATGTTAGAAATCCCTCTCCTAGAAATAGACTTTAGAGTCAATTTGTTTAAAGCAGCAAGGCGGTGTTTTTTGTTTTTGTTTTTTAAAAAAACTTGGTAACTTTAAACCCTGTGGACTTCAACTCCCAGAACGACTTGTCAGCACGACTTGTTGGGGAATTCTGGGAGCTGAAGTTCACAGGGTTTTAGTTGCAAGTTTGAAAAAAGAAAAAAAAACATCTGCCCTAAGGATAAGCTGAGCTCAAAAATATGGGATCCTGGAAAATAATTCAAGAGAAACTCTAACCCCCCCTCCCCCGCCTCTCCTCCCAAACAGTGCCTGGACTAAGGAAACACAGTTCTGATGGGAAGGCACAATGTGTGATGATGGGCATTGTAATCCAACTCATCAGCTTGGCTGCTGGGAAGAAAAAGACCCTTTTCTTGTGCATGCTACTTTTCCTACCTGCTCTTCAAGGTTAGGGGGGGCTTCTTGCCAAAGAGGGAAGGATGAAGGGGGGGAATAGAAGTGCTCATTTCCCTCCACCCCATGCAGTGTGGGAGTGTTGACTGGTTGGAGAGTGCTTTTTTTGTTGTTGTTTAGATAAAGGAAAAGGTTCCCCTCCCACTTACGTGCTAGTTGTTCCCGACTCTAGGGGGCGGTGCTCATCTCCGTTTCAAAGCCAAAGAGCCAGTACTGTCCGAAAATGTCTTTATGGTCATGTGGCCAGCATGACTAAATGCCAAAGGCTCACAGAACAATGTTATCTTTCCACAAAAGGTGATCACTATTTTTTCTACTTGCATTTTTTTACCTGCTTTCAAACTGCTAGGTTGGCAGAAGGTGGGACAAGTAACAGGAGCTCACCCCCTTATGCAGCACTAGGGATTTGAACTGCTGACCTTTCGATCCACAATCTCAGCATCTTAGCCACTGAGCCACTGCATTCCTCTCTCTCTCTCTTTTTTAGAAGGGGGCTTTTCCTTGATGCTGGAAGGAAGACGACGACAACTGCAGGATTTTAGCATCTGGGATCCCCACACTTCCCCACCCCAGGGGTGAAATCCAGCAGGTTCCTACAGGTTCTGGAGAACCGGTAGCGGAATTTTTGAGTAGTTCAGAGAATCAGCAAATACCACCTCTGGCTGGCCCCAGAGTGGGGTGGGAAGGGAGACTTTACAATATCCTTCCCCCAGGAGTGGGGATGGAATGGGGATTTTGTGGTATCCTTCCCCTGGAGTGGAGTGGGAATGGGGATTTTGCAATATCCTTCCCCCAAGAGTGGGGTGGGAATGGAGATTTTGCAGTATCCATGCCCAAGCCACGCCCACCAAGCACACCACGCCCAAGCCATGCCCACAGAAATGGTAGTAAAAAAAATTGGATTTCACCACTGCCCCCCCTCCTCACTCCGTTCCTTGCACCTCCTCCAGCCCAACGAGGCTCCGCTCCGCTCCAAGCCAGCTGGGCGAGAATGAAACCCCTTTCGGGGCCAGAGCGGAGCCCGCCGGAGCACCCCAAAGGGGGAGAAGGGTGGGTGGGCGGGCAGCGCAATCCAGGGTCGACCGATGCTTGCGAGAATAAGAGCTCGCTTCCTCCCCCCCACCTCTCCGGCAGAGGCGCTTTCTGCGCAAGCGCACTCAGGCTGCCTCTGTTAAGCTTGGATGGAAGGATTTTTTTTTTTAAGCCGACTCTCTCCGCGCGTTTATTTTGGCACTTTGGCAGAATCGGTTGGCGTGATACCTTTTCCAAGTCTTTTCAAGGGTTTTGAAAGATTGGAGCCTGAAAACACCCGTGGCCAGTTTGGGAAGCGGGAGGGAGGCAAACGCAGGACTTTCCTATAGTCTGGGCTCCAAACCTACAGAAGCTGCTCCTTATATAATATAGTTCAGGAGTCTCCAATCTTGGCAGCTTTAAGCCTGGTGGACTTCAACTCCTAGAATTCCCCAGCCAGCAAAACAAAGCTGGCTGGGGAATTCTGGGAGTTGAAGTCCACCAGGCTTAAAGTTGCCAAGGTTGGAGACCCTTGATTGTAGTTAATGTCTTTCTAGGAACTCCGGGCTTGGTGAGTAAGTGCGGCTGGGAGCCAAGTACCTTTTTTTTTTCTCCTTGCCAACGCGACGCCCTCCGGACGTAGTAACCCCCACGGGTGTCCAGGTGTCGCGAGTGGGAATCCCCCCCCCCCGCTTCCAAGAAGGGCGCCTCGTTGGGGAAGGCTACAATTTCTAGGCTTAGTGTCAAGCTGACGGGGGGGGGGGCGCGCGCCTGTATCTTCTCTCCCTCCTCTGGCTTTCTCCCGCCCCTTCCTCGTGCATTTCTAAAGTAGCCCCCATCGAGAAATGATAAATATCCCTGTTGATCACTTGATTGATTACCTCTCGGAAAGGTCACGAAAGCTCGCAGTAATTTCCTTTTGCCCGAGGCTTCCTTTCCCACTTTGACTCTGAGCGCGACGGTTCCAAGTGTACCGGCGATGGGAAGGTGGGTGGGTGGGTGGGTGGGGTGGGGGGCTTCGCTTTGATTTTAACCCCTAAGTAGCCCCCGGAGGAGGAGGAGGAGGATGGGAGTCGAAGGAGAAGAAAGGTAGGGTAGTGCAGGGCTGGGTAGGGGAAAAAAAAAACGTAGCGTGGGGCGAATAAATCCGAAGAAATTCACAGTCTGCAGGACACAGAGAGAGAGAGACCCCCGCCAAGATTAATGGAGGCGCCCCATTAATGAATGGGGTGTACCCACCAAGATAGCTCACCATCAATGGAAGCGTATCTTTCTAAAGAGAGAAAAAAAAGCTGGTCTCTTGGGAGTAGATAAAGGATTTTTTAAAAAGTTTGCTTTTTTAAATATAAAATCTTACCCCTATTTTGGGAAGGAGTATGAGGGGGTGAGGGGGTTAAGTGTTGTCTGTCTGTCTGTCTCTCTCTCTTTCTCTCCTGTGGTCTAAACATTCAACTGTAAGCAACCAGACGCGCTATTAATTTATCCAGTCCTACCCAGGGTCCTGAACCCAATTAATTTCTAATAATTATAGCCCAAGGGGACCTGGGGAGGGACCGTTACTTCCCACCCCAGCTGCCTCGCCCCGCTTTTCCGAGCTGCGCCACTTTCACGCTCCCTTCCCCCGCCCCACCCCAGGGTCAGCGGGTCATAATAAAAGGCTGTCTTTGGAAAATGATATGGAGAACTCTTCCCCAGAAAGGGGGTGGGATGGGGGGGGAGGTTGATTTTAGACCAATTAGTCCCACCGCAGAGTTCTGAGAATTCTCCTCCTCCTCAGTAATACTTAATAATTAATAATTTCCACTCGGACTGAACCAAAAAATAATAAATACATTCATATCAGCTTTGGTCGGCCAGTTCAAGAGTTTTTTAATTTCTTGACAGCGAAACCCGACATAAAGCGCTGCCTCTTGGTAAACAATAATTGTCCGACAATGATTGAATTAATCTTCCTGTGTCGGTAGCCAAGAGAAGCCATATATGCGCCGTGGCTGACTAACAACTCAACCAGAGTTCACTGCACAAAGACAATGGCGCAACAAATACCGCGATCAAGGAGGCGAGAGCGGGGGCCAGGGGTGGGGTGTTGCTGGGGGGCCGAAGTGTCCCTCTCCCTGAGTTTTTTTCCAAAAGAGCTGCGGCCTTGTTCAAAAGCTGGACGGTGGGTGGGAAATGGTGTTTGTGGTGGTAGTGGCCACTTTATGCCTTATCTGTCCCCTAAATGGTCAAGATCCTATGGAGTTGCAAACCGGGGGTCGTAAGGCATCCTTCCTCCTCCTCCCCCCCACCCTCCTGGTCGTTCTTCCTAGCCCCTTTGAGCTGTGAGACGCTGGAAAAAGCTCTCTTCATTGTATTTATGCCGCCTTAGCGGGGAGGCGCGAGAAGAGGTGGGAAAAGAGGGTGCAACCAGCAGACGAAAAAGCAGGGTGTAACAGTAACAGAGTTGGAAGGGACCTTGGAGGTCATCTAGTCTAACCCCCTGCTCGCGCAGGAGACCTGTGCTAGGGATTCGAACTGCCGACCTTTCTGATCGACAACCCCTTTTCTCAAAAGGGGCCTGCAGAAGGAAGAGCGCCGCGGTTCCTCCTCCTCTTGGAGGGTTGCAGAGCGAACGTGTAAAGCGGGCTTCTAAACAGGCAGCTGGGCCGGGGCATTTTAGGAAGCTTGGCGTGGAAAGCCGCCTTCGATCCTTTCCCTCTTCATTCCCCCACGCTCCTCTGGATAGCGGCCCGGCAACTGACTAAGCGACCGACCGACGCTGGCACTGAGTAGATGGACGGAAGGAGGGAGAGAAAGAAAGAAAGAAAGAAAGAAAGAAAGAAAGAAAGAAAGAAAGAAAGAAAGAAAGAAAGAAAGAAAGAGATGAGGCACTCCAGGTTGACCGGAGCCTCAACACCTGGCGCCCCCCCTCCACCTGGCAAGCTGCTTCCTTTCCTTTTCCAGGTCGCAGCTCCCCTGCCTCTCCTGGCGATGAAAACGGCCACAGGCTGGCCTTGGTGAGGGAGGAGGTCTGGGTTGCAGAAATCCGAAGGGGATGACCAGGTAGCAGCCTAGAATGAGGGCGTGATGCTGTCGTTGGTTTCTGAGCAGCATTTGTCCGAGGGAGCTGCAAAGCTAAGCAAGGTCGGAAGAGAATCTAGTTAACTGCTTGGATGGGAGACCAATCGCAGCGTGCTGGAGTCTTAGAAAAAGAACCACTACACAACTTCTTGTTGCTAAATAAAAACATATTGACGGAGTTGAATTTAATTGCAGGAATGTTCTGTTTTCTCCAAGTTCGGTTTAGATATTATTTCCACCTTCTGCAAGGCCTATCATGAACTATTATGGCACTGGGCGATTAGAAGAACTAGGCAGGCTAAGCTGTCTAAGTGTTTAGTAGGGTTTGGCATGTTGTATGAAAGCAGCCATGATAGGTCTATAAACCAAGGTCGATGTGCAGGTAATGTAGTTTATTCCATAATAGTACTTAGACTTATATATTGCTTCATAGTGCTTTACAGCCCTCCCTAAGCGGTTTACAGAATCAGCCTATTGCCCCCAACAATCTCTGTCCTCATTTTACCCACCTGGGAAGGATGGAAGGCTGAGTCAACTCTGAGCCTGATGAGATTTGAACTGCCAAATTGCAGTCAGCCGGCAGTCAGCAGAAGTAGCCTGCAGTACTGCACTCTAACCACTGTGCCACAGTGGCTACTCTTAAGGAACCCATGGCTCATTGTGTGAATACAGCCATTAGCTGTCAGCCTCAGTTTTCCCTTCTGAAAAACGGGAAGCCTCAAGGACTGTAAAGCAGGAGGGTTGAGAAGTTTAATGGGTAGAAAGCAGTGGGTCAAAATGAAACACTGCTGAGACTATCTTACCAACACATTTGGAGAAAAAGAATGAGTGAAGAGGCGATTATGGGAATCAGTAATCCTCCCAACCAAACTTGCCCACGTGTGTAATCAGTGATATATAAACAAAAGAAAATGTGGGGATGGGTTGTTGTTTTTAAGTCCACCCATCGTATTAACAAGAGTAACGGTTGTTACTGTCCTTTTCTCCCCCCCCCCCCACTCCGGGATAGCAGGTGTGGCGCTCCGGGTTTACACAACCAACTCCCAACAAACCTTTCTTGGTTTCTTCTTTCCTAATGAATCAGCTGTGTCTTGATGAACTAACGATGGTTAAAGACCTTGGCTTAGTTTAGAGTGCCTTAACTCCCGTTTCAGCGGAATTCCTTTCTGAGTAAACCCAGTAACGTTCGGGCTTCAGTCCAGCCGTCTTCTGCTTCGGAGTAGGGTGGGCTTTCTAAGGAGAGCATAGATTACGCGCCTGCACATAGTCTGAATGGAGAAAAGATAAACCTGGCCAGTCCTCGCCTAGGTTACAGGCAATGCCTTACGAAGAGGCACCGTCGGTGGTAGCCAGGAAGATACAAAAGGCGAGCGAGCAGGAATTGATGAAGTCTTATTAACCTTCTGCACGCATTTATACAATGTGTGGGTTCAAGTCAGGCGAACGCTAAAGAGGCAATGTGAACAGAATATTGGTATAAAGCCCCGTTGAACGCCACGGAGATAAACTGGGCTGGGACCAAAGTCACCTGCAACGCACGTTTTACTCCTATTCCGTTGCGTTCAGTCGGTCATCCTGCCTCTCGGGTCGGACCATATTTGCAAGGCGTCAGTTTTCAGGAACCCTGTAAAACCTTTTTAGGGAGGTGGAAGCCGCTCACGGCGACTTGGTCGGGGAAGAGATAGAGGTTTACATTTATCTCCTGCTTTTTCTCCAAGCTTAAAAGCAGGCGGGGGATTTTCTACCAACTTTCCTTTTTCCCTTCGCCAGGTCGCCGCACTATATTAGCGACCGGTTAAAAATGAGGCGGGTGTCCCGGTTCCCATCTTGAGTTCTCCCAGTCGCTACACACGATTGAAGGGCGTTCGCACAGACCCTCAAAGCTATGTTATCTAACTATGGCTTGTTGCCTGAGCCCCTGGATTTACACAACAGGCTGGTCCGTAAGTTTTAGTTTACAAACGTCAGTTTTTAGTGGGTTAGTTAGGGGTTAAACCCAGCCAAGCAACCACTTAGCTCCACGTGTGAACTCTCATTAGATTTCATTTAGATTGGACGTCGGGAGCTCTCCACCGGGCCTCCCCGAACTGGCCGGGTGAGCTTGATAGCTGCTTCCCCGCAAGGCCCAAGGATCGCTGGGAGAGAAGCCTTAAGCTGGCCCACAAAGAGGCGAGACAACGGGATGGCAGTCCGAGGCCCCTGACCAACAGCTAGAAAAGGGAAGAGGCCCGCAGGTGCGGCTAGAGCGAAAGAAACGAGACCGTTCGCGATAGCGCGCTACTTTCCTACTGCGCCTTTAAGAGTTACGCATCCCCTCCCCGCCCCGCCCGTGCCTTCCCTACAATCTGAAGAAAGAGAGCCGGTGCTTCACCTGTTGGATTTCTCCCCCTTCCCCCGGGGCTCTAAAGGGCACGGGAAACTAGCTGGGGGCTTATAAAAGAAGGCCTCTCCAACGGGGCTGGAGTAGACAGGCTGCAGCCTGTCCTTGACTGACTAGGGAGGAAGGCTGTCTCCGCGTCCCCCTTTCGCCCTGGGGTCTGCGGATCCCCATATCTCGCCCCTCCCCATTTTAACCGCCGGGAGGGTCACTTCAACTTCCAATTTTTCCATTCTTGTTCATCTCCACTCCCCTCACACTTCTGCCCAGATTTCTCTGGGCTAGATTAGATTTGATTTCTTTATTTCATAGAGAACTCCCTCATTTTTCTTTAATACCTGACCTGTTCTGGGACTCGAGACAGGGTAAATATCACGAGGTGAGCATTCACACATCCGATGCCTTCTCAGGATAGGCCTTTCTTCTTAAAAACACTGAGGTTTGAGTTTTTCCCCCGAGCTTGTCTCCCAGCAAACTAATTCTGGGAGCGGTTTCTTTAGCAAAAGGGATCCGTCAAGAGAGTGGATCCCACACAGCCCCGTACGAAGGCGAGCTCACCTTGAGAAACGCGTGAAGACGAGAACTATTTACAGACAAGATTGCTGCTGCGCGCGTGGGTTTCATTCAGCTCGCATACCTAAAAGCCCTCAATTGACCTATGGCCACACTAAACTTACTTCATTTCAGCTAAACATGGTCAGATTTCCCACCCACCCCAACACATACCGGGAATCGGTACATGAAGTTTTCCCTCGAAAGGGGGAAAAAAACATCTGAGAAAGACTCTAGGCTCCCCGAGAAGCTGCGCACAACTTGGAGAAAGGAAGATGTTGTGTTTATCACTCTTCACACGTTCACTTTTCGCGATCGGAAGCAGTGCCGCCTGTTGCATATTCAACGTCGCCTCGAAATTGAAATAGCTTCTTACCCTTTAAAAATCCTGTGTTCGTATGTATCTTTTTTTTAAAAGGGTGTTCTTACCAGAAAGTGCCTCCCCTCCCCACTTCTGGTCTCTGCTGTTTTAATGTCCGATTAGAAACGTGTTTGTTCGGAAACAAATTCCACCAGTCCCAATGGGGCCGTGTCTGGAATAGCTGCGGCTACTCTTCAGCCCCAAACCATTTGCTCCCCGGGTGGTGAGGGGTTGCGTTACGATACAATCTCCCCAGCTATCTCAAAAACACGGGGGAGATTACTGCGGTTTTACGCACGCTTAAATCTGAAGCGGATTGTGACCGCCGTAATTGTGTGTAGGATCGGGCGCACCCGCTTCTTAGAGTTAGGCAGCGGCCACGAAGAGGTGCTGAAAGAGAGAGAGGGAGAAAATTTGAAACGCCGAACCAAGCGATTTCCTTGCACGAACCAGCTCAACCTCGGGTCTGAAAGCACATAATTTTATTTTATGGTATCTAGCAGAATTTTGCAACATATTAATGGGCACATAAATAGTGTCGAGGAGGTATTGAACAGAAGCTATTTAGTACAAAGAGATTGTTCCGGAGGAAAATTAAAAATAAATAAATAAAAAGAAAGAAACCCATTATTGTAGCTCGAGTTGATTCATACCTCTTAACAGGGGGGCCCAATTCTTAAAAGCGAGATTCCTGGCTTCAAGTGAATGCTCAGCTATCGACTGCTTTATTCGCGTGAATGAAATAATTCGGCTTACTTAAGATCCTCATCAATTCAGTTACATCTGGAGCAAGAGGAGAGAAGCGAGCCGAAGGGAATTTTATTCCAGAAGACTCGCACAATTCCCTCAAATCCTACATATATAGCGTCCCGTTGACTTGAATAAATGGGGTTTTTTTTCTTGGGAGCTGCGAATTGGCTGGGTTGGCGGCGTCGTTGCAGTCTAGTCAGATTTACTTTCGCTAGGAATTCAGAGGGAGTTACTCCCGAGTAAGGGCATATCCGATATACAGGCCAGATCCTAAATACGTTTACTAGACAGGAAATCTTACGGAAATCAAGATGTACTTCTTAACCAGGCTGAACTCTAAAGCGTTGATCTTTACCAGGTTATTAGTTAACAGCTTCCTTTCATGATGGGTGCGAGCATTAAATAATAAAAATCAATCATGTTTAAATGCAACAATCTATGAGAGGTGGGATTTTCTCCGAGTTGCTGCTTCTAAGTAAGCTTACTCGGGAGCAAATCCGGCCTTGATTTCTTGAATAGACGTGCAGAAGGGCTACAAGAAGCTGAGGGAGGGGGAGGTCAGCTCCTACTACTACTTTGAGCAACGCAGGCCGTTTCCCCCTGGAACCGCGGTAGAAAGTCGCGCCGTTTACTTTCAAGTAAACGGAAGGTTAGGAGGGGGGGGGAGGGCGCACCCAGATGCTGAACCCAGAAATGCAGCCAAGGCCTTCCGCCTTAAGAGACAGGGCCAGAGATCCTACCCACTCCCCATCGCGAAGGCAACTGTGTCTCCTCTCGAGTAAAGGAGCGGCCGATGGATCCTACTAGCCCTAAACACGGAGCAGAAGAACTTTCGAGGGTCTGGACCGGGTTTCCTCAATTTCGGTGGGTGGGGAGAGAAATCTGCAGGCTCCCCACCCCTGTCCCAGTCCCAGTCCATCTGGGATTGTTTTCATTTCTGTATCCGCAACTGCTTAAGCTAAAACCGGAGGGCCAACATCAGAAGGACGGTAAAAGCGCGCTGCTGGCTACGGGGTCGAGCAAGCACAAGGCATAAGATTTATTGTCCTCCCGGTCCTTTCCCAACTTCGAGGTGGAAAAAGAGGCGGTTTTGCTATCTTCAAAAGCTGGGCGCACTCCCTCCGGGCGCTCCCCATCTTCAATGCCCCACTCCTATCTGCGGGCGGCGGCGTGGGGGGTGGGGAGGAATTTCTGCATCAGCTGCCCCTGGAGGAAACGCGGGGTACCGTTCGTTGGAAGCGCCGGGCTGCCTTTTCCCTCCGTGGGCAGCTGCGGAGTTTAGCTAAAGGCAAGCCGGCCGGGGAGCGAGAGCTAAAGCGGGTCCTAGAAAGCCAGCGAGGCTTACTTGCTTCCGAGTAAAAGTGCCAGGACAGGAGCGCGGCGGAATTCCCTCGAGTGGGAAGGGCGTGGCGTGGAATGATTTTTTGGGGGAAGGGGGGGGAGAGAAGCGTCAAGCATCCTTCAAGCATTCAGGCGTTTTATGCGGGGCAAATCCGCGCATCCTAGCCCCCCCCCATTTTTTTTTTTGCGCTTCCCTTCCCCTTTTAAAGGATCTCCCCGGGAAGGCGAAGCGAGTCGCTGGGCTCTCCTGCGCTCCGGTGACAAGATTCCCCACATCCCAAATGTGAAAGATCGCTCCAAACTTTTTCTTTTTTGGCAGTGGCGACCGGGAGATTGTGAAGAAGAGGAGGAGGGGGGGGGAGTTCAGCAGAGAGGGAGGAAGGGGGGGAGAAGCCGCCCGTGCGCATGTGCGAAGGTGTCCAAACTGACAATGCTGGAGAGATAGCGAGCTCTGGGTTGAGAGAAAGAGAGTCTGGGTGAGAAAGAGAGAGAGGGAGGGAGAGAGAAAGACAAGAGGTGGGGGGGGGAGAGGAAAAAACAAATAAAAGGAGGGAAAAGAGAGGGGACAAAAAAGCCCGTCCACTGGTTTCCCCCCTCCCAGATCTCTCTTTCCCCCCAACACCATCCAAGCAGCGTCCGCAGGACTTGGCACCCATGCGATCCAAAGGCAGAGCCAGAAAGCTGGCCACAAGTAGGTGTCCGCGCTCTTTCGCTTGCTGCTCCCCCTTCTCTGCCACGAGGCTTTCAGGCGGCCGAAGCGTCCGGGTCTGGGGTTGGGGGTGGGAGGGAGAAGGGGGAAAGCGCCGGGGGGGGGGAATCTCCCCGCTGGGGCCGGAGGGGATCCCCCAAAGCTCCGCGCCCGATCCTGTCCTGGCTTCCAAAGCGGCTCCCTGCCGGGGTGCTGCTGCTGCTGCCGCCGCTGCCGTTGCCCATCCACTCGCGGCCGCTTGCGGGGCGGGCGGGGGGGGGGGGCGGGTGGAGGGAAAAGTCGCGGAGCATTTCTTGGGATTTTCTTCCAGCGGCGGTTTGCAAGCGGAGGGGAAGTTCCCTGCTCTCGGCTGGGCTTTGCCTGCGGCCCGGCGCTGTTTGTTTGTTTGTCTGCCGGGGTGACGGCGGCGGCGGCGGCGAGGAGGGGGTGGAGGGAAGAGAAGCTGGCTGGTTGAACTTCAGCCGAGGCGGGCGAAAGAGTTGAGCAAAAGTTCAGTGCCGGAGAGCGCCGCTAGTTGCTCGGCCGGGGCGCGGAGGGAGGAGCGGGGAGGCGAGGCTGCAGCGGCGCGGCGCGCCTGCAGTGGGCGCTGTCGGCCCTTTGGAAAAAAACAACGCGCCGGGCCGAGCAGGCGGGCTGGCTGTGTGTGTGCTTGTATGTGTGTGTGTGTGTGTGTGTGTGGAAGGGAGGCGCTGAGGTTGCCAGGGGAGAGAGTGGTGGCGGAGGCGACCTGCAGGAGGGAGCGGATCCTCTTGATTTGCTGGGGCAGGTTGTGCGGAGGGGTGGGGGGGGAAGAGGACCGGAGGAGGGGAGGGGGCGCCGGAGGACCAGAGGGAAAGGCGCTTTTTTTTTTTTTTTTGCACGCCGCGAACCCCCGGCGGCGGGAAATCCCATAGGAACTCAGGGCTGCCTCTGCCGCAGGTTTTCCTCCTTAGGGCCGGTCAGTTTCAGGCCTGCAAAAAAAGAAAAGAAAAGTGAGAGCCAGCCTGTTCGGGGTTCCGCGCCTTTTGAGTGGCCTTCTTCTTTGTTCCAAGCCCCCCCCCCTCCAGACGTAACGGGCCGATCTCTCCCTCCGGAGAAGCCTTTTAAAAATTGGGCGCCCTCTCTCTTCTCTCCTCCCTCCCCCTCCCTCCCGAACACTCACTTTCCGTGCCTTGCACACTGGCTGGCCTGCGCGTGCAAAACAAGTCCGGTGTTGACTTTCCCTCGCCGCGTTTGCAACGCTGCAAACGGGGTCTCCTCTTCCCCCCTCCCGTAAACTCCTCTCTTCATCTGTTTTCTTGCCGAAAGAACGCGGGCGGTCGCCGTGGAAAAGGCTTTTGAAGCGGGGTGGGTGCGTGGGTGCGAAAACCACCGCCGCCTCTACGAATCTCCTCCCGGTCTCCCCTTTAAAACCCCAGGTTCACCCCTCTTGAACCCGGATAGAAACTTTTGCAAGGTTTTCCTTAGCTTGTTGCTTTGCCGCGGTTTTTTTTATCAGTCGTGGCCAAGTTGGCTGTCCTGTGTGGCCTGGCTCTGACTGCTCTCGTGAGCCTCGTTTTTTTGTTTGACGCTATTTAAAAATACTAATAATAATACTAATAATAATAATAAAAAAAGACCCGCAAAGGCTCCAGAAGGCCGGCCATGGATGCTGGTCAATTTCTCTCTCCCCCTTTTCCCGCCCTCCCCGTTAGCTCTTTGGGGCGAACCGGATCTGTGGGGAAAGTGGAGGCGTTGGGATGCGCGCCTGGAATCGGGGCGCAGCTGTGAAAGGCTGAGAAGAGACCGGCACAACTCGCAACGTCGGTCGTATCAGTTTCAGGCGTGCTTGCTGGCGGGTTCTGACCGCTTGTCAGAGTTTGGCCTGTCACAGCGCTCGGATCCCACTGCAGCGCGTGTGTGTGTGATTTTCCACAGTTTACACCAATTCTTCGAAGGAGGTTTCCTGGGCTCTCCCCTGAAACCTTTCGTGGGAAACGTGCTTTTCGAGCTGCGCTCCTGGTAACTTTCCTCGGGAGCTTCACAGGTCCCGCTGAATGTTGACTTACAAGCGAGGCTTACATTTATTTCAGAGTTCTCTCTTTATTTATTCTCGGATGAATTTTTAAAACGCCCGAGGTCTAGAAAGGCAACAAAAGGAAAGGCTTTTTCAAGTCTTCTTTTACGAAGGGCAGGATGGTTATCCCCCCCCTGTCGATCACCCAACTGGGTCCTTAAATTGGTTTTGGATCCCATCAGCGATCCAGACTCCCCCCCCCGGCTGGAATTTTAAAAATAAAATAAAATACGGGAGTGGAGGGGGGCCTGCACAGAAAATTGTGGCAACGCTTGCGTGACATGTTTTTGTTTTTTTTAAATGCACGGTTATTTGCTTGTTTGGTCGCAAAATGGGGGAGCGGAGAGGAAAAAGCATACGATCTCATTGGATTACTGTCTTAATTTTCTGCGAAACAGACCACCCTCTTCCTCCTCGCCTGCCTTTGATTAGCTGTTTTTTCCCTCCTTTCTTTCCTTCCTTCCCCCCTAAAGCAGATGGACCCAGTCGATACAATTTGAAAACAGGTCCGTTATTCATTAAAGAAAACGAAAGGAAAAGAAAAAGCGAGTTGACACGCGTCGCTTGCAAAGCTTTCGGGTTCCTGATCGAAAAGTCCAGAGGTGAAGTTCGGTAGCCAAAAAAAAAAAGCAACCCTCTGGGCTTTGATTCTTGGCGCCCTTCCGCCGACTCCTGCCCGCTGCTGGGCTTGGCTAGAGATAATCTTTGTACAAGTCCCTGGCCCGTCTTAAAAACGGCGCGAACAGTAGTAAAAGAGACGCTTTTTTAAGGAAGTCGCCCCAATCGCTCCCGTGCGAAACTGTGGGAACGAAACTTCCGAAGTGCTACAGTTAAAACGTCTCACTTATTTGGAAACGCCTTTCGCTTTCCCCGTCCATCGATCGCCTGGTTTTATTCGGTCGGTGGAGGTAGCTAGTATTAAATCGCGGAGAGTTAAACGAGAATAGTAACATTAACAATAATAATAACGGGATTTCGTTCTTCACTTTTAAAATTGGGGGAGGGGTTCTTCTTCGCCAGTGCAATTTGCTAGCCGGTGTGTTACTGTATCTCATTTGAGTAATAAATACTAAAGGAAGGGAATTCGATTGATTTCGCCTCCAAAGGTGCCTTTTATTTCGGCTCCTTTCTTCCCGAGTGAACACCGAAAATAGGTTCTTCTGCCCCGCGGGCTATAAAGAAAGAGAGCCCCGGATGCAGCGCGGACCGGTGATTTTTTTTGGGGGTGGAGGGAGGAAAGAAGTGGTGGGGGGAGGACTCCAAGCGGAGCCGATCTGATTTGAACGGTAGCCGCACTTGGTCGCAGGAGGCACGCGCTGGTCCCTGGGTTTTGTTTTGCTTTGCTTTGCTTTGCGAAACAAGGAAAACGCCGAAGGAGCAAAACTTTGGGTTCGATCAGAGGGCAACAGGCAAGGCAACTCAGGCGCGTTGTGGGAACGCAAATCCCGAAGGCGGCCTCTTGACTCCAGTCCACGGGAGTTTTTGCCTCTGAGATTTATAGATGCTGTGGTTGCGATCCAAGAAAATACCAGCACGTTTTTTAAAGGACGACCCACTCGGGGAGAAAAAGCCCCCCCCCGGTGCGAGTGTGTGTGTGTGTTTATATTCTCAAGCAAATAAGACGGGATTAATGCCGACTGCAAGGTGCATCCTCGCGCTACCCTTCTTTAAAAAGACCAAAGGCGGCGCGCTGAGAGGGGCGAAGGGTTCCCGGGGATTTCGAGGAAGCGCGCGAGAATCCCTCGCGTGGAAATCAATAGAATGGGGGTTTCGTGGCGGCTAAATTTCTCTTTGGTTGGGCCTGAGGTTTCCCCCCCCCCACTCCAAGGAAGGTGGCACTTCTTTGGTGCTTTGGCTAGGATAGAGGCAACAATTCCGGTAGCTGTTAGAAGCTTCCAAGTATAAGAGCGAGTCGAGTGGAATATATATCATCCATCCAATCTTAATATATATATCCAATCTTACATGGGAAAAGACCCGAACATACCAAAACCTGCATACACACACACACACTTTATCAGTATATAGTATATCGTTTTAGCCCCCACCCCCCCCCCCCTCCTCCTCCTCCGAGCTCGGAAAACTAATCAAAGACCTCTTAAAAAAAACCCAGGAGCTTGGCCTAAGTTACGATGGATCCAGCCTTTCCAAATATTTGACAAAGTAAACTAACACTTCCCCAAGTTTCAACAGGCTTGTCCGGCGCCTTTCATAGGTTTCTGCGGAAGGGTTCTCTTCCCCCCCCCCCCCGCGCCTTTGGGGAGAGAGAGAAAGAGAGAGGGGGAGGGGGAGAAAGAGAGAGGGGGAGGGAGAGAAAGAGAGAGAGATCGAGAGATCTTTTTCATTAGAAATCGGGAGAGCGGAGACGAATGGCTGGGTTTGGCTTTTTCCCCCCCTAAGCCTAACTCCCAATCTTGTCTCGAATGAGGGTCTTTTATTGGCTTGTCTGAATTTCAGAATGAGACCACAGCTGCAAAGAAGACAAGCGGCATTTCGTTTATTGCCTTCAGTGCGCAAAGGGATATCTTTCACAGCAAACCAGAATTAAAATGAAGTTTAAGGAAACAGGGTTTGGTAGCAAGACAGGCAACTCCCTCCCCCTTCTATGTTTGGTGTATGTTTGTTTGTGTGTGTTGTGTGGGGCAGAGAACACGTCTCACCCAGCAAGAAAGATTTCGGGCCCTGGCTTTGCCGTGCGGAGGAAATGCGCTCTCGTTAGCTCGCCTACTAAGGAGAGATTTCCGGACTTGACACTCAAGTTTAAACTGCTGGGAAATCCAGATTTTTAAAGAGGCAGCGGAAGGGCTACGAGTCCGGTGCCTCCCAGAAGTGTTGGACGTGGGTTCTCCTATAGGTCATCCTGGTTGAGGAGTATGGGAGCTGACAGGACAGCCAAGACTGAATTACTGTACTCCCGAATTTCTGTTTCTGTACAGAATTTCTCTACGCCTGAATTTCTCTCTTTTAAAGCCTATCTACCCACCTTTCGATTGGGCTTCAGGGAGGGCCGGGTAGCTGGCCAGGTCCTTCCGCCTGGCTTTGTCTCTTCTCTCCCTTGCTGCCAGGAACACCTGCAGCTCCTGCCAGGGAAAGGGGTCTTGGCTGTCTTTTTCAGCTCTCAGGCCCATCTTCAAGCCCAGGTCGGCCTTTTCTGTTCACTCCTGAACATTTCTTTAGCCCCAAACGGAGCTCAATGACCTCCTTCCTTCCCTACTTTTACCTTGCTGGTGTCTTTGTTTCTTTCCTCTGTCATTTGTAAGATGCTTGGGGCAGAGTCTTGTATTTCATTCCCCCCCCCCTTAATGCTTGTCTTCGGATGGGGCATTACCTTTCAAAATAGCTATTGTTCTGAATGATTGCTAATACTTAAGGGTATGAGAGCATATGCACCAAGACAAATTCCTTGTGTGTCCAATCACACTTGGCCAATAAAATTCTATTCTATTCTATTCTATTCTATTCTATTCTATTCTATTCTATTCTATTCTATTCTATTCTATTCTATTCTATTCTATTCAAGAGCAGAAGGGAGCTAGGAAGGAAGATCACTTAAAAAAAATATACCATAGGGCAGTGGGGAACCTAATTCAGATCATTTTGGTCTTCTTTAGGTTAGCAGCCCCTTCCCCTTTTTATTTTCAATTTTCAAATAAAACAGGGCCGGTTTATCTCACGCTGGTAAAAGCCTGTTATTAAGAACACAGTAGCCTGCAATTACTGCAGGTTCGAGCCCGGCCCAAGGTTGACTCAGCCTTCCATCCTTTATAAGGTAGGTAAAATGAGGACCCAGATTGTTGGGGGGGCAATAAGTTGACTTTGTAAAAATATACAAATAGAATGAGACTATTGCCTTATACACTGTAAGCCGCCCTGAGTCTTCGGAGAAGGGCGGGGTATAAATGTAAACAAAAAAAAAAAAGAGGTTAAAGGACATCAGGGTGTCCACAGAGTGTGGTCAAAAAAAGTCAAGAAGGTGCCCAGTCTGATGCATTCAACTGTACCTATTTTTAATTTATTATTTATTTATTTATTTATTCGTACTTTTATACCGCCCTATCTCCCTAGGGACTCAGGGCGGTGTCCAGCCATATAAAAAACACATAAATATACAAAGTAAAACATTCATCTAAAAAACTTATTATAAAGGCCAAATATTTAAAATAAACATATAAATAATAAAACCCAATTTAAAACCAAATCTAAAATTTAGACATTTAAAAATTTAAAACCCTAGTCCAGTCCTGCGCAGATGAATAGATGTGTCTTAAGCTTTCGGCGGAATGTGTCTCACAGAACACTTTGGGGCTTGCATGTTGAATTTTTTTAAACCACCCCCTACAAACCCTACAGACACCCCCCCCTTTCCCCAAAGACAGTAAATTAGGATGGCCCACTCCATTCTTAATTGTGGATGGTTGTATAGATATTGGATCACTCCTAGCATTCCATTTTAATTAAACCAGAACAAAATAACTTGCATCCAGTTTTATTTGTTTAGTAGCCATAGCAATCACAACAACTTGCAGTGAAAAAAATGCAACATCTGCCTTTGTTGTGGATAGGGTTGAGTAGTTGGAGCCTGTTATGGAATAGTCACTCTTAACATCTTGAGTTAATTGCTAATGCTCTCGGTCAGTATTTCTTGGTCTTGATGCCTTTAAGATGCATGGACTGCAACTCCCAGAATTCCCCCTGCCAGTTGTGCTGGTGGGGGAATTCTGGGAGTTAAAGTCCATGCATATTAAAATCACCACGATTGAGAAACATTGCTCTATGTATCCACCTGGCTTAAAAGGGGAGCTTTACCTATGAGTTAGCATTCTTTGGTAGGGAAGCTCTTCCTGTCTTAAATTCTCAACATTCATGCACATCTCATCCTCTTCTCTAAGGCTTTAAAACTTTAAAGGGAGTACAATCCCACACCTGTTACCTCCAAAGTTTGTCCGTCTAGCATGGGAATTCTAAAAACCACAGAAGGCAAAATGTTTGGAAAGGGGAACAAACCCACAATTATATCAAATGTTAACTTGCCTAGACCTTGTGAAATGAACTTATACTTAATGAAACATCATAGGCTGTTGTAAGAGTCAGAGCCAAGTTGTGCTGGGAGTTACCCCAATGTTGGAGTTTGCAATGCCAGTACAGTATTGGGGATCTTTTCAGAACAGAGAAGTGGGGAGAGAAGTGTTAACCTTGGTTTAGTCTTGGTTGCAGCTATGGCAGTTCATAGTGATTCCAGTAGTAATTAACGTGGTTGATTTGGCTTTTGAGTTATCATTGTTAACCCTATTTATGAAATTAATGATATATTAAAGAATGGTTCCTAGGTAGCCAACAGAAGTACCGGTTGATGAAGACCAACAATGCCTTCAGCGAACATTAGAACTTAGCAGTGGGTAGAATTTTTCCAATCAATGCATACCAAGGTGCATGTTCTGTCCTTTACTTTTATTTTCAACCGTAACTTTTCCTCATGCAGCTCAGATCAGTAATCACGATTCTTGCAGTTGTGGAAGGCGAAAATATTGCAAGAAGGGAAGTCCTAAACGGGTGTTTCTCAAACTTTCTGGCTGGGGAATTTTGGGAGTTGAATTCCACCCATCTGAAAAGCTGTCAAGTTTGAGAAGCACTGGTCTAAGCCTTTAATGAAAAAGTAGGTCCTTTATTGAAAGAGTTATTGGCAGCTTTTTAAACATGCTGTGGAGAAGAAAAAAAGTGGGGGAGCAGATCAGCTCTACCTAGTATTCTGGAAATAAAGTTGGAAATGTTAAGAAAAAATTGAGGGGTACAATATTTTAGAGCATGTGAGAGGAAGCCAGGAAAATAATTTTTAGCGCTTGATAGAATGGCAGTGGCAGATAGGAGAGAACATTAAGGAGAATCATGACTGTTTAGCGTGACATACAGGAGTGGGATTCACATAATTTACCTACCGGTTCGCCCAGCATCAAAAATGTGACCACCTCTGGGCATGTGCACGACCTTCTGCGCATGCGCTTTGCTCGCACGTACTGCTTCCACGCATGCACAAGGATTGAAAAGTGCCTAAATAGGATGACGTATCGCTACTATCGGTTTGCCTGAATCAGTCTGAACTGGCTGAATCCCACCTCCGGTGACATCGTTTGCATATATCACATGTAACGTTCAATTGCAGCATACACAACTATTATTTTTCCACCTTTATGAAAACACACAATTTTCTCTTCAATCTGGACATTTGAACTCCGCATATAATAATTTTAGTTAAGAATCTCTCAAAGGAAAATTAGCCTCTTGGTGAATTTGTAGACATGTCCCATGTAGTTTTCTTTCCACTTCCTTTTTTTTTTTTGGCCTTCCAATCTACTTGACAGCCATGAAATTTTCAAGTGGTTTCCCATCCAAGTCCAGCCAGATTTAACCCTGCTCAACTTCTCTAATACCTGCTCAACTCATTGAGACCAATTATCGGATTTTAATTGCTTACATTTTATTTCTGATTGTTGGCTTCTTTCAGGGTTTCATATAAAGTGGGTTATGACTGAAATAATAAATCAATGAAGAGACTTATAAATAATTAAGTTTTAGTATAGAACATGGTATTTCTTCTTCATGAGTATGAAACTATATTAGATTGTTGGCATGGTGGGGTATTTGGTTGGGAGCCGTTTGACCTACCCACAATTTTATGAAGAATCCTATCTTAAACCATCTTTTAGGGAATCTCTTCCTTTTTTACTTTGCTATCATGTAATGTTATAAACTAAGACCATTTTTGGCTCTGGAGATCCCAACTTTTCCAACAGTGGCATGTTTAGAGTTCTGGGGGAAACACCGTATGATGCCAGGAATTGTGACCTACCAGGATCTTGTCGATATTTACACTGGGGTGAATCTGATAGTTGGCAGTTTGGCAGCCTAGTGGCTGGGTGTGCATTATGCCCTTACCCTTCATTAACCAGATTTCACATTTATCTGAATTTTCTGAGTTTGCGCAATCAGCTTTCTCTAAACTGGTGTCTTTTAGATCAGCTGGAGCTATTGTTCTAAGAGTTCCCCCCACCATGCATAGCCTTTGTATTCCAAGCACATGTGGACAATAGAATCTTGAGAAGGGTTGCTATAAGCAGAAATAATTAAAGAGGGGTTATGCCTTGGATATTGAAGCAGAACAAAGACTCATTTCACTTCTAATCCTAATCCTAACCACTCAGTATCTCTCTTCACACAATATACTTACTCTAATCAGATATTACCCCAGCCAAAATTCCTTATCAACAGTTCTGGCATTATTTAACTTATTCAATCTGCCTTGGCTAAGTTTGAATGAGAATCAATGGGTAGCTCATAAGGTTAGCTAGACATCGATGTATGATTATAATTTTATTATACCAGGAAGGGATAAATGTTTTGAATATTTAAAAAATGGCCATCTTTGGAGAAAAACTAGGGTACTTGGCTTGCTCTGCAGACTGATGCTGTTTTAAGCTTACCAGTTTATCAAACTGTCTCTTCATTGCTCCATCTTTATCTGGATAAATAAACCTATATAATCATACCTGCAGCACAGTGGTGAAATCCAATTTTTTTTACTACCGGTTCTGTGGGCGTGGCTTGGTGGGCGTGGTGTGGCTGGTGGGCGTGGCTTGGTGGGCATGGCAGGGGAAGAATGCTGCAAAATCTCCATTCCCACACCACTCTGGGGTCAGCCAGAGGTGGTATTTGCTGGTTCTCTGAACTACTCAAACTTTCTGCTGCCGGTTCTCCGAATTGCTCAAACTTTCTGCTACCGGTTCTCCGGAACCTGTCAGAACCTGCTGGATTTCATTCCTGCTGCAGCCGTTACTACTCTCAAAGACATTAATTCTTTAAACTCCACACCATCCTCCTACTTGATAGATAGTTTACTGTATCATTTACACACACACAATTTATAACCAAATTCCTCAGTGATACACAACAAGCTAGTCTGTCATCAGAAGCACATTTACATTATATTTCACTGACCGACAATGCTGCACTATACATGGATATTTGGAATAAATTATTCATGGAAATCAGATAATACTGAAAAATAAAAACAGTATCCATCTATTTAAAATATAGTTTCCTGGAGGAAGATTATCCTATCAGTCCATCTAAGCATGTAGAATATTAATTAAGCTACATATACGTACTCATTTTTCCCCCTAAGGCTGTTGGGAGTAACCTTTCCAAATTCAGGTGAAAATGTTTTGTATATTTCAGGGTTATCTAGAAAGGACAAAAGGCTGATATATGTCTTGAAATCTGGATTAATTCCCTTTCCCCCAAGAGTAGATTTTGTGCTCAATTCTCTTGTTCATAGAGGAACTACAGTTCAATGGTACTGCATTTACTCTGTAGGGTAACTCTATATATTTTCTACCACCTCTGGTCCGGATTTCAAAAACTTGGACAAAATCTTTGCTTCCATTCATTGAAGAACAAACTTCTGTGGCCCCCTCTAAATGTATGGGGACTCAAGCCCCCTAATTCCTAGCCGGTAAAGTAGAACAGCATGCTGTTGACCATGCTAGATGATAGTTCTGAAGCTCAAGTCTCAATATCTCTGGAGACCATCATTGGAGGAAACTAAGTACTAGATAGTTACCAGTAGCTTCTTCTTATGTTCCTTCCACCCAACTCTGTACCCAGCCTCCATTGTCTACTCCCAACCATTTGCTTCCAAATTAGACATCACTATGTGATATATAGTGGGACACGGTGGCTCAGGGGCTAGGACGTTGAGCTTGCCGATCGAAAGGTCGGCAGTTCGGCGGTTCAAATCCCTAGTGCTGCCGTATAACGGGGTGAGCTCCCGTTACTTGTCCCAGCTTCTGCCAACCTAGCAGAGGTTGAAAGCACATAAAAATGCAAGTAGAAAAAATAGGGACCACCTTTGGTGGGAAGTTAACAGCGTTCCGTGCGCCTTTGGCGTTGAGTCATGCCGGCCACATGACCACGGAGACGTCTTTGGACAGTGCTGGCTCTTCAGCTTTGAAACGGAGATGAGCACCGCCCCCTAGAGTCAGCAACGACTAGCGAGGGGAACCTTTACCTTTACCTTTACCTATGTGATATATGTTTGAAAAGGATGGGAAACAAACTGAATCAAGAAAGGAAGAGAAACTGAGAAACTCGCCCTCCCCCCCATTCAAATCACTGCAAATAGGCAAGAAGAACCTTGTAAATAAGAACTATACCTGGGAGGTGAGAACCATACGTAAAACATGAAGTCATATTTCTACAAAAGGGAAAGTACTGTTTACACAGGTTTTTTTTTTTTTAGTTTTTGAAAAGGATGACATATTGCACCGATTCCAGTATTAAAAAGCTAAATATTCTTATATTCTTACAGGTCTTTTAAGTTCCTTGGTTGAGGCTGAACAGTTGGGATGGACTCCCAATTCAGATATTGGTTGTATAGGTATAACTAATTACTTTTTTTTTTTAACAAGACAAATACTGCACACACAAACCAAACTCTTCCTCAATGGCGGTCAGAGAGAAGGTTTGTTAGCCGGCTTTTCTTTTTTAGCGCCCGAATATTTTGGCTCTGAGCCAATTCTATACATTTGAATTCCCAGACTCTATTTAACAAGTTTTTAAATAAATAAACTCTTTGTCTCTCTTTAAAGTTATTTCAACTCTTGTCCTATAAAATAATTTTTAAAAGTGACAGGATCTTATTATGCTCGTTTTGCCAGCTGGGATTCCCTCCCCACTCCACCTTTCCTTTCTTTCAGAGTCTTTCTAAACAAACAGAATAGCAGAAGATTACTTGAAGACCTTAAAAGAAAGTTAAACTCCACTGTGTTTTGCATCAAATGGGAAGGGCAGAAAGAGATAGGCAAAGCATGGCTGTTACAGACATGTCTTTTAGACTTGTCCTCCTGGCTGGGATATTCAATCATAAATAACAACAGCAAAAAAAAAAAAAAAAGACAGGTTCAGAAAGTCAATTAAACATTAATCTTTTTTTGAAAAGGAGGATTGTGTGCTTTTTTTCTTTTTTTTACATATCCATCAGACGCTAGGTTTGTGAAAAAGCAGCAAAAGCAGGATCTACAGATGTCTTTCATCCAGGGGTGAAATGCTCCCAGTTCAGATTGGTTTGACCGATCCGGTAGTGATGGCGGCGGGTGGTTCGGAGAACTGGTAGCAAAAATCCCTGCCCTCCCCCCTTACTCATGTCCACCCAATGCCCGGTTACCCACTTCCCTGCTTGCTGCTTCTTTTAAAAAATGCTTTTAAAAGGTAAAAAAAGAGGCTCTGACAATTGCATGGCTCAGCTGTGATCGTCAGAGCCTTTTTAAAAAAACTTTTAAAAGCATTTTTTTAAACAACCTGTTCCGCAGAATAGGTTGTAAAAATGCTTTTAAAAGTAAAAAAAAGATCACGCGCCACAGCTGATCACCCCCCCTCCCCGGCGCTGTTCTACTCACCCCATGCCTCCTTTTGGTATGCACTGCCCGTGGACACCTTGCATTTGGTAGTAAACCGGTTCGGATTTCACCACTGCTTTTATCATTATTGTCATAAATAGTTATGTGTCTCTATAGCTATCTAGTAGTCATTTAAACCTCAGATGTCTGACAATGAACTGGAAATGCAAAGATTGCTACCACTATTGTTACAATTCAGGAAAGATTTTCCAATTTATCTGACAGTTTCCTTAGGCTGTCATGTTCAGTGATCCTTCCTCAAGTTGAGGTCCTCCAGATGTCTGGAGCTACATTTTTCATCATCTCTTACCATTGGCCATGGGAAAAATAAAGTCTCCAAGTCAAGCTTGACTCCTGGTGACTTCATGTATCTCTTAATGTGGTTTTCTTGGCAACAGTGCAGTAATGCTACGCTGTGGACATTTTCTGCTATTCCTTTCAGCTCCCTAGTGTAGCTTACTGTTCTGGAATTGCCTGGTGATTTCCAAGTATTAACCATGTCTGATCCGGCTTTGCCTTCTAAGCCCCAATCGAGGACTGCCAACCTGCTGAAGTTTGTCCATGGTTTCTGGAGGCTAAACTATCTGCCCAAGAAGGGTAACTGATTATTTGGTTTATTTAATGAATATTAGACTCCTGTCATTGATTTGGGGCAATTATTCTTTTGTAGTCTTGATAAATAGGGATGCAGTGGCTTAGTAGCTAAGTGTTGTGTCTCGTCCAATCTCACCTCAGCCAGGGTCTTCTTATCTGCTTCCAAACACGGAGGAATGTTCTAGTATGCCTCCCGGCCCCAGCCCTGGCTCCATGCCCAGACCGGCTGAAGAGGAAGAAATACCTCCAGCCCCCAGCTCTGGCTCCATGCCGAGGCAAACGGAGCAACTAGACCCCTCCCCCTCCTCCACAGCATGTGAGCCTGAGGGAGGTCTATTACCAACAGCTGCCGACTGGAGTGACCCTCGCGTCAGAAGACTTGATAGGCGGAGGCAACAGAAGGAAGGGAGGGGCAGGCCTGGATAAGTGCTGAGTCATGGAGCCACACCCCATGGCCTATATAAAGGATCTGCTTTCTGGCATTCTCTGAGTCAGGCAAAGTCTAAACATATCTTGCTAAAGTCACTTTCTGGTCTCCTGCCTGCCCTGAGGACTTTGCTAGGACTTTGGCAGAGCTGCAGAGGCACACCTGATTCGGATTTCCCTGACCCGGCCGTCAGCGGAGGAGTGGGACACGACACTAAGACGCTGAACTTGTTGATCGAAAGGTTGGCAGTTCAGCGGTTTGAATCCTTAGTGCTGTGTAACGGGGTGAGCTCCTGTTACTTGTCCCAGCTTCTGCCAACCTAGCAGTTTGAAAGCACGTAAAAAATGCAAGTAAAAAAAATAGGGACCACCTTTGGTAGGAAGGTAAGGAGCATTCCCTGCACCTTTGGCGTTGAGTCATGCCGGCCACATGACCATGGAGACATCTTCAGACAGCGCTGGCTCTTCGGCTTTTAAACGGAGATGAGCACCACGCCCTAGAGTCAGGAACGACTAGCACATATATGCGAGGGGAACCTTTACCTCAAATCCACAAGAGGTTGCCAAAATATAGGCAGAAGAGGCATCCTCCATAAAGGAATACCTCTCTCTCTTTTTTTTTTAGAGCAGTGTTTTTCAACCTGAGCAACTTTAAGATATGTGGACTTTAATTTCCAGAATTCCCCAGCCAGCATGAAACATGTTTCCCCAGAAACATTGCCTTATAGCAGGGGTCTCCAACCTTGGCCACTTTAAGACTTGTGGACTTCAACTCCCAGAATTCTGGGAGTTGAAGTCCACAAGTCTTAAAGTGGCCAAGGTTGGAGGCCCCTGCCTTGTAGTATCTACTCCTATACTACATATAACCCCACACGGCAGATACAGTCTTAGAACAATTATTCTACTATGTGTAACAGGAAATGGGAATACTTCCTCCTCACCCCATGCTTGTGTCTCCTGTGCTGAATGCAAGCATCATTGGCAGATGACATTTGAAAGAGGCTTTCTGTTTCCAGAATTTAAGAAGGGGATGTTTTCAGTATTCTTGATAGGTAAGGCAGACATCACAAGTAGGGGGAGAATGTCTTGTCTGTGTTTCCTCCCTCCTGAGAAACTCAGGACTTTGTCTCAGACCAGGGGTCAGCAACCTGTGGCTCTGGAGCCGCATGTGGCTCTTTCACCCCTCTGCTGTGGCTCCTTGTCATTCAAAATATGAGTCACAACCGCCAGTGTGGGACACCCACTGGCACGTGTTTTATTGAGCTTTTCAACCCTTGGTAGGCCAACCTTGGATAAATCCAAGAAAATAAAAGTTTCAGAAGAAAACAGAAGGTTTAATTCAACTACATATGCTAGTGTTGTGGCCGCTCAAGAAATAGTCAGGCACAGGAAAGATTTTGTGGTTCCCGGTGTTTTCTGTGGGAAATGGGTCCAAATGGCTCTTTGAGTGTTTAAGGTTGCTGACCCCTGTCTCAGACTATGAGAATGGAATTATTATTCCATTACAATATTACAATATAAAATATATTATATATATATATAGGTCTTTGGTTATTCGGGTTCTCTCCCGCGTAAAATTGGAAGTGTCTTGGCGACGTTTCGACGAAGTCTCATTCGTCATCTTCAGGCTTCAGCTTTGTGCTTCTGGGAGCAATGTGTGATTGTAGCTGTTTCTTCCTTTTTAACTGCTAGTTTGAACTGATTG
The DNA here is from genome assembly GCF_028640845.1 of Ahaetulla prasina. Lineage (NCBI taxonomy): Eukaryota > Metazoa > Chordata > Lepidosauria > Squamata > Colubridae > Ahaetulla > Ahaetulla prasina. The sequence continues at coordinate 93,389,647 of NC_080544.1, read as the reverse complement.
GGTGGGAGCTTGGCTGTGCTCTGGATGGGGTTTTTTTTGTGCTCTGATTGGATGGGGGTGTGTCCTGTTTGGGTCGGGGCTTGGTTGTGCTCAGATTAGTCTGAGTTGCAGGGGGATTTGAGCTGATAAGCTGCATTGCTGTTGTTTGGCTTCGGGTGTGTGGTCGTGCTACATCTTCATAGTGAGTGTCTGTCTGCTGCATGTATGGATTGGAGGGGTTTGAAATGGCTAATGTTGCAGCTGCAGTCTGGCTTCTGGTTCTTGGTCGTGCTTCCTGATCAGTGTGGATTTGGGTCTGCTTTCTGGGTGGATGTGTGGTGGTGACATCCTGTGTGGACCTCGTGAGTGTGGGTCTGGTGTCATTCCTCGTGTTAGAGACTCATTTGTCAATAAGGGCGGGTTCCAAATGGCTGGTAGGCGGGAGGTATCATCTCGTTTGTTCATGCTGTGTGGGTGTTTTTCTATCTCGATGGCTTCTATATATATATATATATTTGTTTTCTGAGGTTTTCACGGGTGTTTGTATGTAGGTCTTTGGTTATTCGGGTTTTCTCCCATGTAAAATTGGAAGTGTCTTGGCGACGTTTCAACAAAGTCTCATTCGTCATCTTCAGGCTTCAGCCTCGTGCTTCTGGGAGCAATGTGTGATTGCAGCTGTTTCTTAAACAGCTGCAATCACACATTGCCCCCAGAAGCAACTGAAGCCTGAAGATGACGAATGAGACTTCGTCGAAACGTCGCCAAGACACTTCCAATTTTACGCCGGAGAAAACCCGAATAACCAAAGACCTATATATATATATATATATATATATATATATATATATATATATATATATATATATATATATATATATATATATATATATATATATATATATATATATATATATATATATATATATATATATATATATATATATATATATATATATATATATATATATATATATATATATATAATATTTATTTATATACAATATAAAATATTACAATGGAAGGTTTTTTCAGATTATGCGGACCTTAGGTAAAGGTAAACGTTCCCCTCGCACTTACGTGCTAGTCGTTGCCGACTCTAGGGGGCGGTGCTCATCTCTGTTTCAAAGCCGAAGAGCCAGCGCTGTCCAAAGACGTCTCCGTGGTCATGTGGCCGGCATGACTCAACGCCAAAGGCTCATGGAATGCTGTTACCTTCCCACCAAAGGTGGTCCCTATTTTTTCTACTTGCATTTTTACGTGCTTTCGAAACTGCTAGGTTGGCAGAAGCTGGGACTAGTAACGGGAGCTGACCCCGTTACATGGCAGCACTAGGGATTCGAACCGCCGAACTGCCGACCTTTCGATCGACAAGCTCAGCTGTCTTAGTCCCTGAGCCACCGCATCCCTATGCGGACCTTAGAAGATAATAAATCACATTAAGACACAGGGCAGGGATCTGGCTCTTAGGAGATCTGAGATCGATGGGATTCTTCTGTAGGGGGGACCAGTTTGTGTAATAGTCCTCCATTGAAGGTTAGATTGGCATCTTTGCCAACAGCTGCAAAAGTAGATTTATTTCCCAGGGGCCTTAAGAAATTGAAGTTGCCTAGTGTTGTTGGATTGGCACTATCAATGGTGAAATTACTATTTTTATGTTATCTTGACTTTTTTCTTTCGGATTATGTTGATGTTTTTATTTCTGTTTTCAATTTTTTTTATGAAAGTAAACCACCCTGAGCCACATTATTTAGAAGCTATAGATCAGGGGTGTCCAAACTTAGCAACTTTAAGACTTGTGGACTTCAACTCCCAGAATTCCTCAGCCAGCAAAGCTTCTGGGAGTTGAAGTCCACAAGTCTTAAAGTTGCCAAGTTTGGACACCCCTGCTATAGATCAACTTGCCAATACTAAGAATTAGTATGGGTGCTATAACAGGCCCATCTATAATCCTTTTATGGTAAGGATGCTTTATGCTTCTCTTTAAAGGACTACTCCCAAAATTAATATATCTATATATAACTGTGAATCCATTAATTTGTTTATAGTGATATTCAAGCAGTTGTGTTAATCCAGATGTATCAATGGGGTATCTTGCATCCACACAGACTCTGCAATTTTTTAAACCACTTGGTTTAAACCCTTGTTTGCAGAACAAGACAGTAGAATGATTGCCACCTTCTATTCTTATAATGCTATTAATTTCATAATGGAAGGAAACTCAGTTGAATTTTAGTTTATATAAGATTGAAGCAAGCTTTTTTAAAATAAAAAAATAAACAGAATTTTTAGGTGATATATAAACATGTCATTATAGCAGATGCTACTTCAGAAGAAGTTTTCCAACTTCTGCATGCGTAAGAGGAAAGGGCATTTCCTTAGGTGGTAGTTCTTGCCATCTGCAATGATACCTATATTCTAAAATAAACAACCTTTAAAAAAATGTAATCCTGATTCATTGTGGATGTTTTTTATTCAGGCAAAATGACTTTTAATAAACTGGTTGAAAAGGATGAATGGATTTCAGTTGACCTTAAAAAAATTGCTTTCAGCTATATATACGCATAATGAATAAATGAAAACATACCCATTAACTTTCTTAAGATTAAAAAAAAATAGTGTGCCAAGATACAGCACCAGCTTCTTTTTAATAATATGCACAATCACTGGGAGATTTTCTTATACAAACTGTGCTGTAAGTCATCTCTTCTTATTCTGAACTGCAACTCTTGAGAATACAAAACTGGGGAAAAAGTAGCATTATTCACGAAAGCTTTCATAATTGTTGCAAATTTCTATACAGGGTTACTTGGGAGTAGATGTACTCATCCCTTTTAAAGATGTTTAAGCTCACAACCTTACTCTGAAAAATGTATTGCAAATATGCATGGAATTCATGGATAATGTCAAACTTTGTATAAATTATTGCAACATTACAAGAGCTCAGGATAGCTGTCCATACCTTGTCTTTCAAGGTATATGGATAGCTATCCTGTCTTTAGGACAAGTAGCAATGGATGGAAACTAATTAAGGAGAAAAGCAACTTAGAACTAAGGAGAAATTTCCTGACAGTTAGAATAATTAATCAGTGGAACAACTTGCTCCAGAAGTTGTGAATACTCCAACACTGGAAATTTTTAAGAAGATGTTGGATAACCATTTGTCTGAAGTGGTGTAGGGTTTGCTGCCTAAGCGGGGGTTTGGACTAGAAGACCTCCAAGGTCCCTTCCAAGTCTGTTATTCTATTCATGTAACAAAAGTTTTTGAATGGTTGCTCCCAAACACATCCTTTTAAAGCTTTGTATATATTTTCTTTCAGGACAATAGCTAAGAGGTCACATAGGGAGTGTCTGTGTTAGAAGACCTACTTAGTTGTATTAACAAACTGTCCTTGCCTGTGATAATATTCCTGGTTCGTACCTTTTATTTTGGAAAAGAGAGCGTGTGTAGCATGCTGAGATTTTATGCAAACTGTGAGTGTAGTATCTGTTGCATAAATCAGTCTCATGGGAACATGTGCTTTTAATTTCCCTTATTTTTCAAAGCAAGATTTAGCCCTGCATGGTAGGAACTTAAACCCGAAGTCAGCAAATTTGTTTCATAGGAGTCCTGACTCCTTAGTCTTCTCTACCCAGTTTTTCCTTGAGTGGCTCAGACTGCTAAGACAGTCTGTTATTAACAGCAGCTGCTTGCAATTACTGCAGGTTCAAGCCCCACCAGGCCCAAGGTTGACTCAGCCTTCCATCCTTTATAAGGTAGGTAAAATGAGGACCCAGATTGTTGGGGGCAATAAGTTGACGTTGTATATAATATACAAATGGATGAAGACTATTGCTTGACATAGTGTAAGCCGCCCTGAGTCTTCGGAGAAGGGTGGGATATAAATGCAAATAAAATAAATGTGAAGTCCGCGGAGAGGAGGTTGTAGCACATGTAAAAAAGTGTGCAGGAAATCCATGGATAATATCAGCCCTAGCATAATAATTGTAACATCACCAGATTTCAGAATAGCTGTCCAACTTGTCTTTTATGGCTTTTTGTCTTTTTTGAATCATCATTTCCAGGCATAACTTCATAACTTGTCCCAAAGGTGCTTTTTCAAGAGGCAATTGGACTTCCTTTGTTTTTCCTTGAAGACGTTTCGCTTCTCATCCAAGCAGCTTCTTCAGTTCTGAAGAAGCTGAACTGAAGAAGTTTCTTGGATGAGAAGCGGAACATCTTCAGGGAAAAACAAAGGAAGTCCAGTTGCCTCTTGAAAAAGCACTTGTGGGACAACCATGACCGGGATGACTGAGAATCTTTATAACTTTATTAATCTACCTCCCACTGTGTCTAATGATAGAGCTAACTACTAAGGTGGCGCAGTGGTTAAGTGCAGTATTGCAGGCTACTTCATCTGACTGCAGTTTGGCAGTTCAAACCTCACTGGCTCAAGGTTGACTCAACCTTCCATCCTTCCGAGGTGGGTAAAATGAGGACCCAGATTGTTGGGGCAATAGGCTGACTCTGTAAACCGCTTAGAGAGGGCGGTAAAAGCACTGTAATGTGGTATATAAGTCTAAGTGCTATTGCTATTGCTAAATCTGAGTGACAATTGTTGAAAGACCTTGCATAACTTTTACAGAAGTGGACTGGAGTGTATAGTTCTTAACTGCATTCAAAATTCTGCTATTGTTTTGTTTATTGAAAATATCCTTCTGGTGTGAGAACCAAAGGGCATTTATAGTCCCAAATCTGTGAATAAAATGCCTGCCAGAACTACCCAGTTATATATTTCTAGGATAAATATGTTGTCATCATTTAATTTGCAACTATTAATAATCCAGATTATCCAGATGGACAGACTAACACTTAAAATAAAGGAAAAGGAAGAAACGGAATACTTTTTGACATGGGACTTGTTTTACCAATGGTTAATCAACAGAATCAGAGATTAGACTCTAAAAAGATCCAAAAGATAATAAGTAATGTAATTACTTTGTAATAAGTTACAAAGTATTGAAAACTTTGTAAAATAGATAAAGATAGATAAATTATCTTATTACTTATTAGTAATTGTATTACTATTTTGTGATTATTACTGATATGTTTATTATTATGATTAATGTTGATCAATATAGCATTTATTAAATGTGCCCAGACAACACGCTATTCAGATAGAGATGGAATTTTTATGTGATATATAAAAAAAGTATTAATAAAACATATATTTAAAAAAATCCACAACACGATCATGAGGATTCAGATCCACACATCTCTAGAGAAGGACAAGACCTTCTCTATAAAAACGAGGCAAACATTTTCAATATGCCCAGCTATCTCTGGATTGGGGATAAGACAATTTCCTAAATTAGGCAAGAAACCCTAAACCAAGTCCTGTCCCAATTTTTTTTAAAAATTTGAATTTATATCCCGCCCTTCTCCGAAGACTCAGGGCGGCTTACATTGTATAAGGCAATAGTCTCATCCTATTTGTATATTTATATACAAAGTCAACTTATTGCCCCCCCAACAATCTGGGTCCTCATTTTACCTACCTTACAAAGGATGGAAGGCTGAGTCAACCTTGGGCCTGGTGGGACTCGAGCCTGCAGTAATTATAACTGCAGGCAGCTGTGTGTTAATAACCTGTGTGTTAATTTATTACACCAATTCATAAATCCAAAAGAAAGGAATCCCAAATCATGGTGAACAAATAATGCGATAACTTATCAGACTTAGCAACACATGCTTAGCAACAATTCTAACCTTTGAAGATACCTACAGGATAATTTTTGGATTCAGGTCAAGTGGGCCTTTCCTCATCATCGGCCATCTGATGTCACATATAATCCAGCCAATGCAGTCTTTTAAAGATGGGAATAGCTTCCAAGGACAAAAATTCAGACTGAACAATCAGGATCTCGGATAAATCATCAGGTGTCTTCTAGCTCAGGGGTCTCCAAGCTTGGCAACTTTAAGACTTGTGGACTTCAACTCCCAGAGTTCCTCAGCCAGCTTTGCTGGGAGTTGAAGTCCACAAGTCTTAAAGTTGCCAAGCTTGGAGACCCTTGTTCTAGCTGATTCCTACAGAACCCGTTTGGTATAGGGGTAGTCATAAGAAAATTACCTAAATAGAATGTGAATTTAGGAAGGTTTCACTTGGTTTACGTTTTTTGTTTAGAGAAATAGTCCAGCAAGCGAGGAATACTAACCTGGATCAATTATATATGTACTTTTTTTTTAGAGGAAACTAGGTCTTTCCTCCAAAAATATCTGAAGTGGAATGAATATTCTCTAATAATGCACTACCGATTTTAATGATTCATTGATTAATAGGTAGTAGGATAAATTTTAATTACGGTAATTTAGGACAGCCAAAACAATTTTGGGCAAGTCCTCCCCATCTTGCAACAATACAGGTCAGTCCTGTACTGTTGGGATTTGGCTTCCATAATTGCATAGCTGGGAATTATGGGAGTTGAAGTCCAGGACAGTTGGAGCAGTGGTGGGTTTCAAAATTTTTTACTACCGGTTCTGTGGGTGTGGCTTGGTGGGCATGGCTTGTTGGGCATGGCAGGGGAAGGACACTGTAAAATCTCCATTCCCTCCCCCCTCCAAAGGAAGGATACTGTAAAATCTCCATTCCCATCCCGCTCCAGGGGAAGGTTACTGCAAAATCCCCATTTCCTCCTGATCAGCCTGGACTTGGGAGGCAGAGAATAGATGGGGGTCAGTCAGAATTTTTACTACTGGTTCTCTGAACTACTCAAAATTTCCGCTACCGGTTCCCCAGAACTGGTCAGAACCTGCTGAAACCCACCTCTGAATTGGATAGTAATAGGCTGAGAAGATTAACAAAGGGCTGGAGAGCTTTTGTTTTGATTCCACTTTGGTTTCCCTATCAAGTAGCAAATTCCACCATACCGCTAGAAGGGCATTTCCTCCCATGTATAACAGAAAAACCAGAGCTATTTAATTCTATTTAATTCTAATTTTGAGGGTAAGCAGATATTATTTCCAGGGAATTGGTTTCTTAAGATTCCTCAGCCTTCTCAATGACTGGAAAACCATGACAAATCATATTTATGACGGGAATAAAATCAACATTTCATTTTATAGCTTCATAACGTAATCTTGCATCCCACAAAACAACATATCAGTGCGATGAAGCGTGCCAATTTTTGATTGTAATCGGTTGTAAACCAAAAAAAGAGACACTTGCAAAGTGGTTGTTCTGGGTGAATGATTCTCCAATTATGCATAACTTTTCAACAATATTTAATTTTTCCACTTTAATTGCACAGAAGTTGACACAAGTGGGGAATATTATATCTAGTCATTTTGTCTGCTATTGATTGTTACTTTGCTAATGTGCCAAGCACTAAATATGAAAGAGCAGTATATATATATATATATATATATATATATATATATATATATATATATATATATATATATATATATATATATATATATATATATATATAAAATCACTTTTTTAAAAAGAAACCATAAACCTAATCCAGAGAGTGCAATAATTTATAGGCACATGTTCCAGTTTTTGTACAAAATATTTGGTAGGAGAAGATGGAAAATGAAAAGAAAATAAATATATAGCATACTTTAGGGCTGTGGGCAATCTAAGCCTGCCAAAAATCCAAATTCTTTATCAAAGAAACACAAATTCTCTGACCAGAATGAATTGTTCAAATTAAACCTTATCATTGCATATGGTTATTTAATTTGAATATTTTTTCTCTCCTGCTTCTAAGATTGAAGTTTTGCAAAAGTTTTAGCATTAGTTCCCCCCTGACAAAGTGCAAAGATGTCAACAGGTATAACATTGAAGAACTGTACAGATACACTTGTATAAAATATTTCGTTAACTAAGAATTAGCTTTTGGTTCAAACTCTTACTGTGTATCTAAAAAGAATAGTAATGAAAAAAAAATAGTCATTATAATGATGGCAATAATAATTTCATTTATATACATCCTTTCCAATCAAAATAATAAGCACAATCAAAATTCAACATTACTGTAGAAATGACTCGCATCATTTTGGGAGTGGGCAAAGTCACTGTTGATATAGGTAGTCCTCAAATTATGCCCACAATTGAGCCCACAGTTTATGTTGCTAAGTGAAACATTGGTTAAGTGGATCGGAAAAGGAGATCACGTGACCCCCCAGATGCTGCATCCGTCGTAAATGTGAATCAGTTGTCAAGCATCCGACTGTAAATCACATGAACGTGGGGATGCTGCAATGGTCGTAAATATGAAAAAATGGTCACATGTCGCTTTTTTCAGTGCCGTTGTAACTTTGAACGGTCACTGTTGTAAGTCGAGGGCTACCTGCATTTGAATGGGTTCATTTGGATACAGGCAGTCCTTGACTTATAACCATTCGTTTAGTGACGGTTTGAAATTGCAACGGCACTGAAAAAGGTGACTTATGACCGTTTTTCACAGTTATTGCAGCATTCCTGCGGTCACATGATCAAAATTCAGATGCTTGGCAACCGGCATGTATTTATGACAGTTGCAGTGTCCTAGAGTCATGTGATCATGTTTTGTGCCCTTCTGACATGCAAAGTCAATGGGGAAGCCGAATGCACTTTATAACCGTGTTACTAATTTAGCAACTTCAGTGATTCACTGAACAACGGTGGCAAGAGTTGTTGTAAAACGAGGCAAAATTGATTTAACAACTATCTTGCTTAGCCATGAAAATTTTGGGCTCAGTTGTGGTTGTAAGTCTAAGATGCTTGTTTTCCCAGTTGGCACTAGGAGAACTCTTAATTTTCATTACACGTACAGTAAAATATAATCCAGATTAAACCTAGTTTCCTTGCTATCATATCTAGGAGTCGTGGTGGTGCAGTGGTTAGAATCAGTGGTGGGTTTCAACAATTTTTACTACCAGTTCTGTGGGTGTGGCTTGGCGGGCGTGGCATGGCTTGGTGGGCGTGGCAGGGGAAGGATACTGTAAAAACTCCATTCCCTCCCCACTCCAGGGGATGGTTACTGCAAATTCCCCATTTCCTCCTGATCAGCTGGGACTCAGGAGGCAGAGAACAGATGGGGGTGCGGCCAGTCAGAATTTTTACTACTGGTTCTCCAAACTACTCAAAAATTCCGCTACCGGTTCTCCAGAACTGGTCAGAACCTGCTGAAACCAACCTCTGGTTAGAATGCGGTATTGCAGGCAAATTCTGCCAACTGCAAGCAGTTTGGCAGTTCAATTCTCAGCAGCTCAAAGTTGACTCAGCCTTCCATCCCTCTGAGGTCGATAAAACAAGGACCCAGATTGTTGCGGGTAATATGCTGACTCTATAAAACTGCTTAGAGAGGGCTGTAAAACACTATGAAGTGGCATATAAGTCTAAGTGCTATTGCAAAGTGCTAAATGACAGTTTGATAACAAGTTTTGAAAGTCTCTTGAGGCTTTGAAGGACTGCCTATGGACCAGTTTGTATAATTTTGCTATATACGAATAAAAGGGGAAAAAAATCTGATGAGAAAAGGTATAAAATTATAAATGCCTGTCCCATTTCTACTTTTGAGTTTAGCAACAAAAGTTTCCAACATTTCAAGAAGAATCTCACAAAGAGAAATTCAGCTTCGGCCATCTTTCAAGTCGTTATTTTGTCTTTTGAAAGAGATTTAAAACCCATGAAAATTGTGCAGTCAAACAGAGACCATTGTAGGAAACGACAGAGAGAGAAGTGACCACATCACAGAGAAACTCCAGAGGCTCTGTGGATGTGAGTGGAAAGGAACTTAATACAATTAAAGTAGTCAATGATTACATTAAACAGGTTTTAAAAAGCCCATGAAGGTTCCCATGACTTTTTTTAAAAACTTGCCATGTTCACAAGATCAGCTTTTGCCTGTTGATTAATTTCCTTCTTTACTGAATATTCTGCCACCCACTTTTCTCTTCCCCCAGCTTTGACCCAGCTCGCTTAATTCACGCTGTGAATTATATTAAGATATACCAGCACCATTTTGTAGGAGAAGGTAGATATTCGGAGTGAACCTGATATGTCCAGCCCTATATAACTGCTCTTCTTTGGAACATTTCCCTACTTCCAAGGTTTGAGGGACAGATAGGATTGATCAGACCTAATAGGAACTGACATCACACAAGTTTCCCTGCTGAGATTTGCCAACCACAGCTGCGATGGCCAAACCCCGGCTAATTCCTGGCCCAGCCACTTTTGAGCAGGGATGTCCAATTCTATCAAATACTATGGCTGTGAAATGATGAGCTAATCCGGGGATGGCAAACTTCTGGGGTTTTTTTCCCCCCCTCTCTCTCTCTAGGGTACTCTCTTCTCTGGGTTTGATGCATTCTGGTTGCTGAAATTGATTTGGCCACATAATAAATGCCCAGGGAACAATCAGGTTTCATATTTAAATTCGAGGTTATGAAATGATATAGCTTATGTGTTACAGAAAAACATATTCAGATACAATAATCAATATAGACACATCTTCCGTCCCCTCCTCTCTCTTTCCTTCCCTCCCCTCTCCTCATTCCCCTTCCCAGAAACAAGAAAGGGAGCTGGCAGAAGCAAAAATATTTTTTTTTATCAAAACAAAAAAAATCATTGGTATTGAATTTTGACTGGGAGTCTGACTTCATTGTTCTTGCAAGAGATTCATCGATACTAATGAGAATTAAGCCCTCAGAAGGATATATAAATATTTGTATGAAACTATGCATGCTGGGCCCTCTTGAAAACCTCCAGGTTGGCTCTCTTTCTGCCTTTGGCTTAGCTGAACTTAGTTGCCTGATGCAAAGTGGACGGAGCATTTCACCTTACGTTCCCCCCAATTGCAGGTGATGCCCCCCGCAGTCAATTTACCCTGTTTGGATGAACAGTGATTTGAATAGATTTATCCTAAGTCTGATTAAATCTACTTACAACCCTTTCGCAAGGCAGTCTAATAATCTCTAATCAGAATTAAATTCCGATGATTTCAAGATAACTATATGGAGCAGGGGTGTCAAACTTAATTTCACTGAGGGCCACATCAGGGTGGTGTTTGACTTCAGGGGCAGGTGAGTTGGTGTGGCCGGAGTGGGCATGGGTGGGTGGGTCTGGCCAGCTTGATGTTCTGCAGCCCCTGTGGGCTCCGTTTTCACTGGCAGAGGGCTGCAAGAGGCTGTCACAGCAGAAAACGGAGCTCGGGAAGGCCGCACAAAGCCCTCCCGTGCTCCATTTTCGCTGGCAGAGGCACCACGGACCAGTTTTTCATTATTTCTATGGTGACCCCGTGGGCCAGATCTAAGCACCCCGTGCGCTGGATCTGGCCCGCGGGCCTTGAATGTAATGCCCCTGATGTAGAGCAAAGGATATCATATGAAGCTCATGGGTTGCATATGGCCTACTAACATAAATTCTGTGGTTCCAGTGTGTTTTAAGACCTCCAACTTTGCTCTTTCTACATTAGTCAGAATCAGGGTGTTCACAGGACAAAAAAGGGTTTAAAATTTTTTTTTTGCCAGGTTCATTTTCTTGCATTTATATACTCTGTGCACAGCCATTCTTACCTTTTTTTAAAAAAACTGGAGAAGTACATTACAAGATTTAGGGAACTGCTAGTTTTAAAGAGACGTGCTCTTGTTGGGTCGAACACGCAGTCTATGTTAACCTAGCATTAAAATGCAAAGTGAACAAAATTTTCCCCCTCTCCACTGGCCCCCAACAACACAATGTGATTTTCAGCCTGCTGAACAGGTGGTGTGCATGTGCCGTTGTCAGTATAGACGTGCTGAAAACAGTCCATTTGACTTCTGCCCCTGCTGGTTGCTTTTGCTGAAATTTAAATTGCAAATTGCACGCTTTCCTCATGCTGTCTCTTATAAATCTAAATTAATTTATGATCTCTTCCCTCTCCTCGTTTGCTAATAACACTTGTTCAAAAAAAGCTTACGTTACCAATCATTAGAAAAGGCCATTAATTTTTCCTCTGTTAATATTACATAAGAAGGTAAATCTTTCTCCAGATCATCCACTGACGGAAGGGATAGGCTTAGGTTTCTAGAGATCTTTACCACTTTATTGGCGTGGACTATTAATTATTGTCTACGCACCGGGGCACAGCGCAAATAGACCAAGTTACGCATAGAAAGCTCAAATCTTAATTCTCTGGGTTTACTAGGGAAAATCTCACAAAGCCATTAAGCCTGGCAAATTCTTGCACGAAACAGCCCCAACTGGACAACATTTCAGGCTTTCTTTCATCTTTCTAGCATGAGATCTTGTGAAATTTGGGGTGATATTTTTACAGAGGTCTCCAGGCTATCAGATGAAGTTATCAGATGATGCCTAGAGAGGGCCATGATTATATAGCCTGTCTTAAGGCAATTACAGGTAATCCTTGACTTACAACCATTCATTTTGTGATTGTTCAAAGTTACAACACGCTGAAAAAAGTGACTTACCACTGATCGTCACATTCATATTGCAGCATCCTCATAGCACTTAGACTTACATGCCGCTTTACAGTGCTTTACAGCCCTCTCTAAGCGGTTTACAGAGTCAGCCTATTGCCCCCAACAATCTGGGTCCTCATTTTACCCACCTTGGAAGGACGGAAGGCTGAGTCAACCTTGAGCCTAGTGAGATTCGAACTGCCAAACTGCTGGTAATTGGCAGTCATCAGAAGTAGCCTGCAGTATTGCACTCTAACCACTGAGTGCTTGGCAACGGGTATGTACTGTATTTATAAGGTTGCAGCATCCTGGGGTTACATGGTCACCATTTTGCGATTTTCCTGGTTGGCTTCCAACAAGCAAATTTGATGGGAGAAGTCAGATTTACTTAACAACTGCAAGATTCATTGAAATAATAATAATAATAATAATAATAATAATAATAATAATAATAATAATAATAATAATAATAATAATAATAATAATAATAATAATACTACAACAACAACAGAGTTGGAAGGGACCTTGGAGGCCTTCTAGTCCAACCCCCTGCCCAGGCAGGAAACCCTACACCATCTCAGACAGATGGTTATCCAACATTTTCTTAAAAATTTCCAGTGTTGGAGCATTTACAACTTCTGCAGTAAATTTACAACTTGTTCCACTTATTGATTGTTCTAACTGTCAGAAATTTCTCCTTAGTTCTAAGTTGCTTCTTTCCTTGATCAGTTTCCATCTATTGCTTCTTGTTCTACCCTCAGGTGCTTTGGAGAATAGTTTGACTCCCACTTCTTTGTGGCAGCCCCTGAGATATTGGAACACAGCTATCACGTCTCCCCTAGTCCTTCTTTTTATTAAACTAGACATACCCAGTTCCTGCAACCGTTCTTCATATGTTTTATCCTCCAGTCCCCTAATCATCTTTGTTGCTCTTCTCTGCACTCTTTCTAGAGTCTCAGCATCTTTTTTACATCGCGGCGACCAAAACTGAATGCAGTATTCCAAGTGTGGCCTTACCAAGTCATTATAAAGTGGCACTAACACTTCACGTGATCTTGATTCTATCCCTCTGTTTCTGCAGCCCAGAACTGTGTTGGCTTTTTTAGCATCTGCTGCACACTGCTGGCTCATATCTAAATGGTTGTCCACTAGGACTCCAAGATCCCTCTCACAGGTATTACTATGGTACCTATGGTACCTGTGCATTTTGTTTTTTTTGCCTAAATGTAGAACCTTACTTTTTTCACTGTTGAATTTCATTTTGTTAGATAGAATGACGATGGCAAAAAAGATTTTTAAAAAAAACAGGCATGGTCATGTGATGACTCACCTAATGACCTTATTGCTTAGTGATGGAAGTTCCAGTCCCAACTGCAGTTGTAAGTCAAGGACTAGCTGCATATTGCTTGCCTTAACATCCACTCAGGTTAATGTCCTTAAGACAAAATCTTGGCTGAGAAATTTTGACTGCCAACTTGAAGAAAACTATTCTGAGTTTGGGTCTTTGGTCTCTTTCAACTCCCCAATTCAATAAAACAGTGGCAAATCTTCATGGATTTGACACATCTCAAAGCTGACTTAGAATCAGGATAGAAAAACAAGGAAGAAAATAATATTTAATATTAAAAATATTATTTAGATACTTAAATAGTCAGTGTGGTTCTTTTTCTCCCTTTGGGGTATGTACCCAATAGTACATTTTCTCCTTTATACAGTTGCCTACTCTTTGCTTCCAAATGAACACAACACAAAAATCTCTCAGGCTGCAGACAAATAGGAAATGCAAAGTATAATCATGATATATATTTCCTCTGTAATCTTCTTGATGGCAAAGACCAGGCATACTGATTCCATAGAATTAACAACTGATGTAATAAAACATTGTAATAAACCCCAAAAATAAGGCTAGAATAAGGATTACCATTGGTTTGAAATTTTTAAGTTCAGACCTTTTGCACTGATATCTATTCTTTCTGTCTCCAATTTTCAAAAAGAAATGAGGAGTTAATATATCTGTTTTGCAACTGGCTGTGCTTCAGTGATGGTCTGGCATTGCATACATGCTATGTAATTTCTTGTGCTAGAATATATAGAATATTGGCTGCAAGTAAAGGATGTCTTGCTAACCAATTCATTCCGGTAAAGTACTTAAGCCTGGCCATAAAGTCAACAATGTGCTTTGCTTGACTAGTGGCCAAATTTATTGACCTTTATCGCACTACATCATATTATACAAGTGACAATGAAAGCCAGTCTCTTTTATATGTTTCAGTAGTATCTCCATGTCATTCTTTACTCATAAGATAAAACCTAAAGTGATGGATTTTACTATCTTCTTCTCCACATTGGTGCTTCCAATGATATTGGAATTAAAATAGCTGGGAATTCTAGAACTTGTAGTTTTAATTCATGTGGATGGTGTAGCTTACAACAAAGATTGAGTGTGTACTAAATAAATAGTGTCCCATGGTAGCCTTTCCCATGGGGAAGAATGCATTTGGTCCACCCACCTGGTTTTCATTGATTCCTTATTACTTTTGATTGTTCTTCAGATTAGGAACTGGGAGACTGTGAATTATAGTCTTGTCTTAGACATCAAGGAACTGGGTGACTTTGGGCCAGTCACTCTCAGCCACAGGAAGAAGGCAAATGACTTCTGAAAAACCTTGCCAAGAAAACGGGACTTAGTACAGGCAATTGCCAGGAATCAAAAACTGTCTTTGAAGACATTGGTTCTGCTTCTATTTAGGAAAAGAGTTCCACAAGAAAGAGTATTGATGCTTTTGAACTTTGTATTAGGAATGACTCCTGAAAATACCATAGGTAGAAGAAAGGAGATAAATAAATCGAGCAAATCAACTCAAATTATTTTTAGTCTATTAGTCATAACTGTTAGAACTTGTAGTCATTATTTAATAATAATAATTCGTCTACAGCAGGGGTGTCAAACTCATTTCCATTGAGGGGCACATCCGAGTTGTGTTTGACCTGGGGGGGGGGTCCAGGAGTATGTGTGGGGCCAGGATGGGCTTGGCCAAGATGGGTATAGCCAGCTCAATGTCACTTGTTGAGGCTCCATTTTCAGCTGCGACGGCCTCCTGCAGCCCTCTGACAGCGAAAATGAAGCTCCACAAGCTTTGTTTTCACTGGCAGAGAGCTGTTGTGGTCGAAAACGGAGCCTGGGAGGGACTTTTTGTGGCCTTCCCAAGCTCCATTTTTGCTGACAGAGGCATCATGGGCCCATCCTTCATTGTTTCCAGGGTGGCCCCACTAGCCAGGTCTAAGCACCCTATGGGCCAAATCTGGCCCACAGGCCTTGAGTTTGACATCTCTGGTCCAGGGGTGATATCCAGCAGGTTCTGACAGGTTCTGAAGAACCGGTAGTGGAAATTTTGAGTAGTTCGGAGAACCAGCAAATGCTACCTCTGGCTGGCCCCTGAGTGGGGTGGGAATGGGGATTTTGCAGTATCCTTTCCCTGCCGCACCCACCAAGCCATACCATGCCTACCAAGCCACGCCCACAGAACTAGTAGAAAAAAAAAATGAATTTCACCACTGCCCTGGTCTATAGTTTCTTGTTAAAATAAAATCTTGTCCCCCTTTAGGTATTAGTGCTATAGTAGCCGCTTTCTCTAAGGGATGCGGTGGCTCAAGGGCTAGGACGTTGAGCTTGTCGATCGAAAGGTCGGCAGCTCAGCGGTTCGAATCCCTGGTGCTGCCATGTAATGGGGTGAGCTCCCGTTACTTGTCCCAGCTTCTGCCAACCTAGCAGTTTCGAAAGCACATAAAAATGCAAGTAGAAAAAATAGGGACCACCTTTGGTGGGAAGGTAACAGCGTTCCATGCGCCTTTGGTGTTGAGTCATGCCAGCCACATGACCACGGAGACGTCTTCGGACAGCGCTGGCTCTTCGGCTTTGAAACGGAGATTTTGCCGCCTCCTAGAGTTGGCAACGACTAGCACTTATGTGTGAGGGGAACCTTTACCTTTAGCCACTTTCTAACTCTCTGGGAAGGAATTCCCTTTTGAGGAGATGGAATGTTGAAATAATTGGGGGCATGAGCCTGATTGGATACTGGGGCTTCTCTGTCTTGCAGCTCCTTTGCTAGCACTGTTCTTCAACTGAAAGTGTTGTCTCCTGAGTCGGTCATCTCACTCTGCTCAACAGCAGGGCCAGTTCTGATTATAGATGTACATATGATGGGACTTCATATCTATTCTTTGGTTAGGATATGATTGCAATGGGCTTGTCTGGAGACAACAAGAGTCAATTTGGATCTGCTAGGATTAGGCAAAGAGACGAACTGGGTTGGATCCGGGTTACATCCATCCACAGTTTTTCTCCACTGCGACTGAGAGTTACAGGAGAACCACTTCTATCCCACAGATTAGCAAGCTAGTTTAGGAGGCATAGAATAGAAGTCCATTAGAGCAGAGCTTTTTATTTCTGCCTTCTACCTCTCAGTTTTTGTCTCCTGAGTCGGTCCCCTCACTATGCTCAACAGCAGGGCCTGATTACAGACATGATGGGACTTCGTATCTGCCAATTTATAGGATATTCCCCTATCATTACATGAAGTGTGGAAGCTGGAAATGCACACATATAGGTGGGATGTGGCCTGACTTTGGGTGCTTGGTGTTCTGGAATGTTGGGTTTCTTGTTATATATGGTCCTTTCTTTAGCCATTGTGGTGCGCCAACTAAGGTATATAGCAGTGGCAAGCCATTTCCAGACTGAGTGGTCAAAGTGTGTGTGTGCATGTGTGAATGTGTGTGTGTGTGTGCGGCCAAGCCCCCCAAATACAATGTGTGTGCCCCCATGCATGCTCCCCGCCCCCATGCATGCACGAGCAGTCCCCTACATGTGCCCCCCACCCATGCACCAGCACTCCAGCACGAGGCCCACCTCCCACATGCACAAGTGCCGCCCACATGTGGCCTGCCCAAGCACATGCATAGCAGGGACCTGAAGACCAGCTGGCCGGCAGGAAGCACATGCGCATCAGAACTGAACTGGGGTGTGACAGCTCATGTGCCATCAGAGAGGGCACTGCGTGCCACCTCTGGCGTTCTCCATCACAAGTATATAGGCACATTCCCATTTTTAGAGGGAGGCGCACACTGCTGGAATTGGTTGATGAGGTAAGAAAAAGATTTCAACCCCCTGCCATGCATCTCCTTGGCTGTCATTTTTATACTGCTTTTAACAATTTTAAATGTTTTCACATTTCTCTTTTTGTAAGCCGCTCAAAGTCTCCTTATCGATGAGGCAGTCAGCGTATAAATTGAATCAATAAACAGATTTAATAAACAGTACAAATTTTTACAGACGACTGAAGATACCAAAGCAGAATAAAACCAATGCATAAATAGAATAAACAACAGGAATAACAACAAAAAGAAGATCATATATATTTGAAATGGGAGAGTTGGGGTTAGAGATTGCTATTTGTATCATTATGTGAGAGGCAAAATCATTTATCTGGGATCTGTAGCTGCCCCCCCCCGTTCGCTTTAGCTCTGGGTCTTCCTCACTCACAGAACCTGGCTTGCGTATATAGCCGCAACAGTCTCTTTGAGCTGCTAAATGAATTGCTTCAGAAGAATACATTAGCATGGTTTAAAAGGGCGTGCTTTTATTTTCTTTTCCTTTTTTTTTTATTGCAAACTGCCATAACTCTTGGGAAGATAAACGTAAAAGGGTTAATTGATCAGACCTTTTAAAAGGTGGGATAAACACTCGCTGGCATCAGCAGTTTGAAGACAGCCACGTTTCGCCACAAACAACTGCAGGAAAACAAGAGATATTTTTTGCTCTCCTTATCTTCTCAAGAAGCAGTGGAACTAATGGGCACAATCTAATAGAGGCTTAGGCATGTTTCTATGCCCAAGGGAGTATTTGGTGCCATCCAACTTAGTGGATTTGGTGGATCTGTTTTCTATCTTTTAAGTGTGCAGAGCCCTGGTGAAATTGCATTAGACTGCCTGATGCTATACTTAATAATGACAATAAGACAGGACTGTGGGACAGGAATCCAGGGGTCCATTCAGAAAGAGCACTTCCCAAATACAGTCAAGTTAACTTTTTACATTTTGAATGAGCTAAAGAACATACACTATCTTCTGAAGAGAGCTTCTGATAAAGACTATTAAATCAAAAGTCTAAAGAGGCAACTAGACTTTCTGGGGGTTTTTCCCGTGGTGTTTTTTTGTGTGTGTGTGTGTGTTTTTTTTAAGCTGAAGAAGCTCCTTGGATGAGAAGCAAAACATCTTCAAAGAACAATCAGAAAGTCCAGTTGAAAAATCACCCTTGGGACAACCATGACCTGGATGACTGAGAATCTCCATAGTCAAAAGTCTAAAATAACTTGTGCTCTTTGTAAGCCAATATTTTAGTGTTCTGGAATGTTGGGTTTCTTGTTATATATGGTCCTTTCCTTAGCCATTGTGGTGCACCAACTACATTATATAGCAGTGATGGCTAACCTTTTCCAGACTGAGTGAACAAAGTGTGTGCGTACATGTGTGAATGTGCATGTGCGTGTGCCCAAACCCTCCAAATGCAATGTGTGCGCCCCCATGCATTTGCCCCACCCCATGCATGCATGAATGGCCCCCTGTATGTGCCCCCTGCACATGCGCCAGCACTCCTGCACACGGCCTTTGTAAGCCAATATTAAGCTCAATTTGGAGAATTAGAAAATGAAGTTCTCAATATATACAATATTTAAAAAAATAGTTTGGGCGCCAACCCCTTCTTAACTCTATTGATGCTGTAATGTGCTCCTGGACTGAATCTAGGTTAGGTGTGATGGGATTCAACTCAAGCTTGTTCCTAATTTTTTTGCCCCTTTTTTGCTTCTCTGCTGGAGTATGTTGGCCAGTAGGGCAACTCGTTTAGAAGATCTGGAAGTAATTTTTCTCCTGGAAGTATACCAAAAAATGCTTTCTGCCTACAGAAAGGGAATCTTGCCAGCAAAAGTGCTTTCTTTTGGCAGAAATAGCTTGTGCCTGATTTTTTGCTCCTTCCAGCCAACACATCTTTGAATTTAGATGACATTGTAAGTATAAATAGAATAGCAGCTTTGAAATATACCTAGGATATGTATAGTCCATTCCTTTAAAGGGGAAATTGAGCATCCCTAACCATCTCAGGATTTCTGCCTACTCAAAATAGCTCAGGACTGACAAGGAATTACAGTAGTTGTTTCTCAACCTTAGATACTTTAATATGGGTGGATTTTAATTCCCAGAATTGAATTCTGGGAGTTGAAGTCCATTCATTTTAAACTTGCCAAGGTTTAAACCAAACGCTGAGTTTTTCAATACCATTTATCATGGATAATCTACAGGATTATAGATGGCTTTGTTGAAACTCTGTTCAGAAGCAGCATATCCTATCAAACATTGGGGTTCAATGAAAGGAGAGAATTATTTTATACCCTATTTGTGATCATCAAAAAAGTTTATATGACAGAAAAAGGATACCGAACTAATTTGATCATTGGTTTGATCTAGCACACTAAACCAGTGGAGTCTTTTAAAATTATGATGGTAGCTCACTCATTTAACTATTGATATTAAATAGAGGTTATCCAAATGATGGTATAATTCAAATGATCTAATAATGACACAGAAATGGGTGGATTTTAAATAAGACACTATTTAGGCAATTGACTGCTAGACTTTTGGTTGACCAACCTACTTAAATAGTAAAATGTCAGTATCATGATCACGACAATGAATAACCTCAGTCCATTCCAATCAACCTGGAACAAATTCTACATATGCCCCAAAAGACATGTAAAATTTCTTTTGTAAAACTGAGGTTCCGAGTTCCAGATGGCAAATTGATCAATCCACTTGCAAAACTTGTAACATTGGTACAGAATTGTGTCTTCTGTCCATATGTTGATAGGAGGATGACAATTTCAAAACAAATCAAAATTCCTCCCTATTTTATGGATACATTATCTCCTATTAATTCAGTGGGCAACAGAATTGCTCTTCAAACCCCAAACTTAGTAATGAAATGGAAAAAAAAGCTTGCAATAAAGAAAATGACACCAAGCTGGCAGGAATAGCCAACACTCGACAAGATAGGCTCAAGTTACAGAAAGATCTTGACAGACTTGAACATTGGGCGCTATCTAACAAAATGAAATTCAACAGTGAAAAAAGTAAGGTTCTACATTTAGGCCAAAAAAACAAAATGCACCAGTACCGTATATGTGGTACCTTGCTCAATAGTAGTACCTGTGAGAGGGATCTTGGAGTCCTAGTGGATAACCATTTAGATATGAGCCAGCAGTGTGCAGCAGCTGCTAAAAAAGCCAACACAGTTCTGAGCTGCATAAACAGAGGGATAGAATCAAGATCACGTGAAGTGTTAGTACCACTTTATAATCCCTTGGTAAGGCCACACTTGGAATATTGCATCCAGTTTTGGTCGCCACGATGTAAAAAAGATGGTGAGACTCTAGAAAGAGTGCAGAGAAGAGCAACAAAGATGATTAGGGGACTGGAGGCTAAAACATATGAAGAACGGTTGCAGGAACTGGGAATGTCTAGTTTAATAAAAAGAAGGACTAGGGGAGACATGATAGCTGTGTTCCAATATCTCAGGGGTTGCCACAAAGAAGAGGGAGTCGGGCTGTTCTCCAAAGCACCTGAGGGTAGAACAAGAAGCAATGGGTGGAAACTGATCAAAGAAAGAAGCAACTTAGAACTAAGGAGAAATTTCCTGACAGTTAGAACAATTAATAAGTGGAACGACTTGCCTTCAGAAGTTGTGAATGCTCCAACACTGGAAATTTTTAAGAAAATGTTGGATAACCATCTGTCTGAGATGGTGTAGGGTTTCCTGCCTGGGCAGGGGGTTGGACTAGAAGGCCTCCAAGGTCCCTTCCAACTCTGTTGTTATGTTATGTTATGTTATGTTATGTTATGTTATGTTATGTTATGTTATGTTATGTTATGTTATGTTATGTTATGTTATGTTATGTTATGTTATGTTATGTTATGTTATGTTATGTTATGTTAAAAGAATGTGTATGTGAAAAATGGGCAAACTTCTTTCAATTCTGTTGTTTAGAATGCATTCCTATATTTAGATATGACTTTAGAACTCTCTAAAGTCAGGTATGTGTCTTTTGTACCTGAATCTGGCTGCATTTCAGTTTTTGAAGAAAGACAATATGAGAAGATTGACTCATCCCCTCCCTTCCTTCTTTCCTTCCTTCCTTCCTTCCTTCCTTCCTTCCTTCCTTCCTTCCTTCCTTCCTTCCTTCCTTCCTTCCTTCCTTCCTCCTAATATAACTTTAACCTTTCTTCCTTTCTTCCAATATTCCTTCCTTCCAATATAACTTTATTATACACCCAAATATGTCAGCACAATATGTAATTAATCCAGAGACACAGTTTAGATACACCGTGGATTACTGCACTGATTCAGTCCTAGATATAGATAAGCCACAAGTAGAATAAAATGCTAGACTGGGGAAAAAAAAGTTTCTAAGATAAACTTGCAAAAAAATGCTGGGGATCTGCTTTTGAAATACGCAACTTTCTGCAAACTTATTATTTACTTGGGATATTGTGTTCATGTAGCCTGCAGATGTGAATTTTTAAATTTCAAGATAGCGGCGTTTCTATTCAGAAAGCTGAATTACTTCTTGCTGTGGAAAAAAAAAAGATATTGATTGCAGGAAATGAAGACAACAGTATGCTCAGGACTTGAGCTTCATTCATGAAAAGCAATGCATTTGTCAGAGCGCAACCTTGGTGAATCTGAAGTTGTTTTCTACTTTCCCTAATTAAGCTTCCTTTAGAGATGGGCTCTCCAAGTTGGAGAATGGCCTCCTTGTGTCTGAAATTGAATTCCTA
This sequence comes from Ahaetulla prasina, assembly GCF_028640845.1. NCBI lineage: Eukaryota > Metazoa > Chordata > Lepidosauria > Squamata > Colubridae > Ahaetulla > Ahaetulla prasina. Next base: position 93,367,356 of record NC_080544.1, on the reverse strand, counting down.
AATTCCTCTCCTTGTCTATACATCAAAAGGAGGTATATTGAGCTGTCGGAGACACCAATTACGTTAACCGGGAGCTATTCAGGACCTTCCATTGTAATTTATTGCCAAGGAAAGAAGTTTTCAGTCCCAAACTAGACAGGAAGCTGGCTCTTTGCCCAGTTATCCAAACCAATCGAGAGAAAGTATTAAAACAAAGGGCAGATTAACAGAGTAGATTAGTGTCCTAACATTTTAATTTTGATGACCTGGACCACTGTCATATTACAGCACCAAAATGCTTCAAATGCGATGTCCATTAGAGGTCATCTCTGAAAGTGGGATCAAAATGCGTGGGCTGAAGTCAAAGTTCATAATGTGGTGTATCAGTAATTATTAAGTGGTTTCGGTCAATAAGAGTCATTGGACTGAAAATGCTTTTAAATACAACAGTGGCTCAGGGACTCATAAGAAGAATTAAAATTGCTGTGTGGAGTGAATATTAGACTTTGTATTAGTAGTTTTGAGCTATCAATTTCCTTAAAAAAGGGAACAGCTCTTTAACTCTTATCCCACCAAAACTTCCAAGGGACCACAGAGGCCTTTTAGAAAAACAGACCGGACTTTGGATCTCAATTGGCAGGAATATTCACAGAAGATATTATGACATGCAATGATTAATATAACATTAATTTTGATATTCATTATATTTCATGCATTTCACTATTGCATTAGCTTGCTGGTAATTTTGTGCACTAGCTAGAGTCTTTTAAGACTGAAGGCAGGTTAAAATGTTTACAATTAATTAGATGAGAAAATAATGTCCAGAGAAGTTAGTTGATCAGTTGGATATATGACCCACTTTAAGCAACTTTAAACAGCACACAATAGCACAATCCTGAACATTCAAAGGAAGCTTTCCTAGGTTTAGTGGATTTAAATCTATAGTATTAAGGTGTCTATAGAATTGCTGCCTTTGCATAGATTTGTCTGGTTTAATTCATGTTTTTGCCGATTTTATCAGCAGCATTATTTTTAATTTATTAAAATTTAATTAAGTCATAAGCAATACAATCTAAAACCAACCAATGAGCTCATAATTAAGAATATATTCTATTCCTTGAGATTATTTTTACTGTGATGTGTTCTTCCAGTATAGACACAAAGAAGAAATTTTGGATGAGCCATGGTGGTACAGTGGTTAGAATACTGGTTCTGTGGTTAGGCTGGCTCTGCTCACTACCAGAAGTTCGATCTCATTGGCTGAAGGTTGACTTAGCCTTCCATCCTTCTGAGGTCGGTAAAATGAGAACTCAGATTGTTGAGGTCAATATGCTGACTCTGAAAACTGCTTAGAGAGTGCTGTAAAGCACTATGAAGTGCTATATAAGTCTACGTGCTATTCCTATATGTATGTCGAAGCTGTGAGGTCCCACCCCAATGTAAAGGAAGGGGATAGAAACATACATTATCAGTGGATAATGTGTTGAAAACTCTTTTCTGCAGCAATGTCCTCTTCCAATCAATTAATAGGAAATCAGGAAGAATGTAAGAAATTGGTTTTCTCATCACCTGCGATCTGTCTTTTTACAAGAAATGGCAGGACAATGGATGAAAATCACTATCCTCCATCAAGCTGTGGTTCTGCCTTCTGCTCACTGATCTTTCTGGCCATTTTTGCCCATTTCTTCCTGGGTGTTTGGTGTATGATTGGGAAGAAGGAATGGAAGATTCAAGGCTGAGAGAAATATTCTAATTTTTTGTTTAAAGTAACTCAAAAGACCCAAGAAGAGTTATGGAAAGGAGTGTCCCAGCTATTAACTGCACTTTCCATATTCCAAAGCTAGTGATGGTGAAGTGAACCAGTGGTTAAGGCATCAGGCTAAAGACTAGAAGACCAGGAGTTCTACTCTTTCCTGAGCCACAAAGTAGCTGACTGACTTTGGGCCTGCCATACTTTCTCAGCCCTAGAAAGAAGGCAATGACAAATTACTTCTGAAAAGAAGTGTCAAGAAAATTTTAGGGACTCGTAAAGGCAGTTGCCAAGAGTCAAAAGTGTACAAATTTCCATCCTTAGTATAATGAAAAAATGCCTTTAGGAACAATCTGGACTTATCACCTATCTGACAGAGCTAAAGAGTCATAACTATGCACTCTCATACTTAACGTGTATAAATTCCAGGTCCTCAATCTATTTATGGTCAACACCTTCTAATCAGTGGTGGGATTCAATTTTTTTTCTGTGGGTATGGCTTGATGGGCATGGCAGGGGAAGGATACTGTAAAATCTCCATTCCCACCCTACTCCAGGGAAAGGACACTGTAAAATCCCCATTCCCTCCCCAGTCCAGGGGAAGGTTATTGCAAAATCCCCACTTCCTTCCGATCAGCTGGGACTTGGAAGGCAGAGAATAGATAGGGGCGGGGCCAGTCAGAGGTGGTATTTACCGGTTCTCCGAACTACTCAAAATTTCCACTACCGGTTCTCCAGAACTGGTCAGAACCTGCTGAAACGCACCTCTGCTTCTAATGTATACTACTCTTCCCAGTTTAACTTTGTCAAATGGTAACATTCAGTCATTTCATGGAGGAAAGAAGTATACCAGTCTTGTCCTCCAAAGCTAATCTACAGCTGAATGCTGGGTACAGCTTCACCCATACTGTTGACTACAAAATTTGGGCACAGTGATACCTGCCATTTGACAAAGTCACACAACAGCTGCTGGCTATTCCTTGAGGAGATCCTTCCGAGAGAATGTGGGGAGGATGCATTCACAGTCTCCATCTTCCTACTTTCATGCTAAATCCTGAAAGAACCCATGAAATAGGGAGAATTTTCAGATTCAGAAGATCTACATTTCCAGACTACATAAGGAATTCTTGGATCCAGAACTGTGAAATCCTACGTTTTAATACCACCATCTCCAAATACAATACACATATAGCCAAATAAGGCAGGGGAACCCTAGGGTAGTAGGAGGGCGGGATGATTTCAGCTCCTAGTGGAGGTGGCATTCTTGAAAAATGTTCCCCATGTAAAACAAATTAATTCTGTACAAGTAGTCGTTGACTTATGGGCTCACAATTCAGCCCAAAGTAGCTAAGTAAGACAGTTCTTCAGTGATGGAGTTGTAATAAAGGGTGCACCTAAGACAGGATCTTTGGACTGAGCCATGCTTATCCTGGTACCATAGATCACAATGAATTTCTATAGTATTCCAGAAAAGCTACCTTATTTGGCTGCATGATCTGATGCTCCCAGTAAATTTATGATCCAGTTTTCCTAATATCCATGGATATATTTCTTGCAAAAAGAGAACTCAATACAGACTTTACGGGCATCAATACCTTCTGCGTGTTTTTCTGCTGCACTTTTATTGTTTCCTGTGCTGTAGGCCCATCTCTTTAAATACCATCCCTCATTTCAATCACTCGAGAGCATCTTATTGCAGCAGACCAATTCCTCCAAGAAAGCCGCCTCTCTCCACTTGATCAATAAACATGCACAGAGCAAAGATAAATAAACTTGAAACAGACATCGTAATTAACCTGCTGCGGTGAGAACAAAATGAATTAGCGATGATTGAATGTTTGGCAAAGGGGGTGAGGGGTGGGTGGTGGGGGGGAAAGAGCCCCATTTCTTTGGCTCTTAGCTCTCTGCAGCCTATTTCAATAACTCAAGAATCTTTTGAAAAGCTGTTTGAAACAGCCAAGACCTTGCAATAGCCAGAGATAGGAAGCAGAAAAAAATAATCCCTTCGTCAAACCAGAATGGCGACGGCTTTTGGGAACTATAATGGAAATGAAGCTGTTGAAAGCTTTTAAAGTTGCATACCAATGAAGCACAAAAGAAGGAAGGAAGATTGCCTCCTTCAGCATCCCCAAGCTTGTCTGCAAAAAAAGAAGTAGGGGACAGTTTCAAAGAATTAGGTTTAGCTTATTTTTTCTTTTTTCTTTTTATATGCATTAACTTGGCCAGATTAAAAAAAAAGTTTATTGGTGTATTTGCAGAACAGGTGTGATCCTTGTTCTCAGAAGAACTTGCTATTGTTATCTGAGAAGAGACAATCTTTATTTTTAATCTTGAAAGAGGAAAAGGGATGGAGGGGCGGGGGTGGGTGGGTGGGTGGGAAGCATGTTATCCTTTCAGGCTCTTGCCTTCCTGTCCCCCTGCAAATTATAGCCCAAATTTACAGAACTGGGAACCTGTTTCTTTAAATCTAATGGGCTCTCCACTAATTTTCTCAAGGGTTTTTCTTCTCCAACACCCCCCCCCCACTGGCAGACATAACTTGACTCTCCAAGACCCTCAATGTCTCAAAGGCGTTGAAAAGAAAGACTCTTCCAAAAAATACAACCAAATTATGACGGAGACAGCCTTTAGAAATTATTCATTGCATGGGGAGCATGTTTAAGCGTATTTTTATTTACATGCTCATTAAATTAAAGCAAATTTAGTTTTTCCTTTGGTTTTTGACCATCTCTTTGACTGGGTCCCCATCTACACGTTGTGGGGTAGCCACTGATATATCATGGATAGGTGCAATGTTGCTGTCAGCTTGAATATAATGCGATTTCTACTTGATGGGAAATGCCTTTATACATAGACATAGCCAGCTGATGGGAATGATGTATTCACCTTTCAATATTCCCAAAGAGTAAGAATTAAGGCACATACGTTTTATCTTCCCTGTTTTCTTCCTTCTAGAAACAGAATCCATTATTAAAACAATTTTGGAATAAAGGTTGAATTATAGGGTTGGGAAGAGCAGAAGAAGTTGAGTTTGCCACATTGCCATCATATTGGGAATCCAGAAGGTGCTTTTCCAAAAGGCAACAGGACATTTTTTGGGGGGGAGTTTCTTTGAAAATGTTTAGCTTCTCATCCAAGAAGCTTCTTCAGCTTCTTCATTCTTAAATGAACCTAAAGAAGCTTCTTGGATGAGAAGCGAAACGTTTTCAAAGAAAAAGAAACAAGAAAGTCCACTTGCCTTTTGGAAAAGCACTTTTGGGACAACCATGACCTGGATGATTGAAAATCTCCATAGACATCATATTGCGAAGATTAAACTAGGGATGGGCATTTTTTTTAATCTAATAAAACTCTTAATTTAAGCAGGAGTGAAATCCAGCAGGTTCTGAAAGGTTCTGGAGAACCGGTAGCAGAATTTTGGAGTAGTTTGGAGAACCGGCAAATACCATCTCTGGCTGGCCCCAGAGTGGGGTGGGAATAGAGATTTTGCAATATCCTTCCCCCAGGAGTGAGGAGGGAATGGGGATTTTGCAGTATCCTTCCCTTAGAGTGGGGTGGGAATGGAGATTTTGCAATATCCTTCCCCCAGGAGTAGGAGGAGAATGGAGATTTTGCAGTATCTTCCCCTGGAATGGGGTGGGAATGGAGATTTTGCAGTATCCTTCCCCTGCCATGCCCACCAAGCCACACCCACAGAACTGGTAGTAAAAAAATTTGGATTTCTCCACTGAATTTAAGGTTTGTGCTAAACACCTATGGGCACCGCTGTGAGGGATGGTGCAAATATTAGGCAGGACAAATTTTAAATATCAAAAACCATTTTAAATCTGGAAAATGTCCCCCCACAGATATTACATTCAAGAAAAAAAGCTGGCTGTGAAATGGCCTGTTAACTGGGCGGCCAAATTTCGGCAGCAGAAGGCAACGAGCTTCCTGTGTCTGGATGTCATTTATGAGCAAAAGATCATCCATCATTGATTTATAGGCATATGAATGTTCTCTTGTCTTGAATATTCTGACAAATTGAAACAAGGAAATGCTTTTAAAAAATCCACTAGGCTGGAAGAACCTGTTTCCTTGAGTCGAAGTAATTTTCTTCTGGTATAAATAAAACATTATCTGTGACCATGAACCATGTTCATTTTTGTGTCCCTGAGTTATATGTTGTTGACATATGTACGAATATTTGAAACAGTTCTTTGTGGAGAGAGAGTTCAATAGGGAGAACTTTAAATGTCATTCTTTTGTTGTTATTCCTCCCGTCAGGCAGGTGGCAGTGTTGCCATTAGTAAGAGAGTGGATTTTGTGGTTCCCTTTAAGATTAACACTGTATTTAAAATATTGCTTTAGTAAGATGTATACAATTATATTGAGACCCCATTCATGGTACCAGCAGCACAAGACTGGGTGGAAAGGTAAAACAGAATATCTTTTAGAAAATAAGAATTAATTTATATGCATGGATATTAAGATGGCACCTTCTATTCGGCTTTAGGTTTGTCCTGTTTTGTTTTCCATCATTGTGGTTCCTAGCAACAAATTAGTTCCTTTTTTTGTAGGAAAAGCTTTTTTCTTAAAAAAAACAACAACAGCAGTGCTAATGGCAACATTTCCTTCAGCATGTTTCAAAGGTATCCAGGAAGAATTGAAAAAAGTCAAGATGGTGGCCATCAGAAGGAAGCACATTAAAAGGACAGGGATTCAATTACTTGGTTATGGCGAACATCTTGACTTTTTTTGACTTCTCTAGTGGGTAACCCTGGAATACAGTAAATATTGGTCATGTCTGATAGAAACTTTCCTCTGCCCAAATATGAAGCTGTACACTCTGTTACCAACCTTCAGCCTAATTCACTTCATTGGTTGTTAGGAGCATTAAGTTAGAGAAATGAGAAGAACCATATGTACTGGCTCTCCATTAATAGCAGATTTTTTTTAGTGTAAGATAATTGTCGTAGGAAGCTTGGTCTTTTACTTTGTCATCCTGATTTAATATAATATAACACCAGAGTTGGAAGGGACCTTGGAGGTCTTCTAGTCCAACCCCCTGCCCAGGCAGGAAACCCTACACCATTTCAGACAAATGGTTATCCAAACACTTTCTTAAAAATTTCCAGTGTTGGAGCATTCACAACTTCTGCAGGCAAGTCGTTCCACTGATTAATTGTTCTAACTGTCAGGAAATTTCTCCTTAGTTCTAAGTTGCTTCTTTCTTTGATCAGTTTCCACCCATTGCTTCTTGTTCTACCCTCAGGTGCTTTGGAGAACAGCCCGACTCCCTCTTCTTTGTGGCAAACCACATTTGTAATAGGGTTGCGGGCTACTCTTAAAAAATGAGTGTTTGTAGTAGTTAAATTACTGACCAAGGACCTAAGTGATATAAATTCAAAATTATCGTCATAACCCAGAGGCTCAGTGGGTAATTTTGAACAATTGCTCTTGTTTAACCCCATCTACTTCACAGGATAGTTGTTAGGCGACAATGGTGGGTGGATGGCAGTGGTGGGATTCAAATTTTTTTACTATCGGTTCTGTAGGCATGGCTTGGTGAGCGTGGCGTGGCTTGGTAGGCGTGGCAGGGGAAGGATACTGTAAAATCTCCATTCCCTTCCCACTCCAGGGGAAGGTTACTGCAAAATCCCCATTTCCTCCCAATCAGCTGAGACTCGGGAGGCCGAGAATAGATGGGGGTGGGGCCAGTCAGAGGTGGTATTTACTGGTTCTCTGAACTACTCAAAATTTCCACTACCAGTTCTCCAGAACTGGTCAGAACCTGCTGAATACCACCTCTTGTGGGTGGGAAGAATACTAGATATGCCACTTTTGGAAGAAAAGGCAAGAGCTAAATCTAATAGATAACTGTGCATTTGAAAACACACAGTGGGTAGTTCTGTGCATATACAACAATCCCAAAACTCAGTGTTACTTTCTAAAATGCTGTAGTATGGTATTTTTCAACCACAGCAACTTTAAAGTGTGTGGATCTCAACTCCCAGAATTCCCCCAGCCAGAAACACTGTTTAGGACACGCATGTGGGATATAACATTGCGTATGACTAGTAAGCAGTTTGTGGTATTTGATGATGTGCGTGTGGTGACTGCAAAGCTGGTCCTGCAAAATTTGAGTTGTGGAGAGAGGATCCAAACAATTACTAAGTATTTGCTTGCAATAACCAATCTGGCTCTCCAAAATACAGTTTGTGGATCACTTATCTTTCTATGAAGAGAATTTTTCCCCCTCAGGCTTCTAGATGAAAGGCTAGATTCTAGAGCTCTGGTCCTAAGGGGAAAGGGCACGTTCCTATTTTGTTATTTAAAAATAAATAATAATTTAAGAATGTCCTTGGAAGTGCCTAATCTTGCATGAATCTCAAACATCTTTATTTTTATTCTCTCTTCTCTATTGTTTTTGCTCATTTAACAGTAGCTGATGATAAACACCTCTCCAAATGCTTTTGCTCTGACATATTATTTAGAGTTTCTGGTCGTTCAATTTACTAGGCAGTTGTTTTCAAACAGACAGTACATTTCTGCACGTCAGATTCACAAAAACCAGAGGGAAACAGTAGAGTGTGCTACAGCTGACCTGGTGACTGAATGACAGAAAATGTTTACTGAACCCTTTAGAAGATTTTGTTTTTTAAAAAATATTATTATTCAAAAGTTGGGCACTCTCTGCTATTTTCAAGGAGTTGGAAAGAAGCCATAAGCAGAAATTATAGAACAATTACTTAGGATAACCATTTGTTTCACCTCAGTGCAATAGCTTTGTGACTGAAGCAAATCTAGTGGGATAATAATACAACATTCAGTTTTGATCACATCTGCACCAGAAAGAGCTTTTTGAAATTTAAGACAACATAAAATCAAGTTCAGTAGAAACTAAGGAAATACGTTAAATAACATAGCAATGTGGAATAACCTAAAACAATGTAAGGCTGCACTTGACTTTTGTTGATTTTATGGACACTTGTACATTATTCTGGGGCAACAGTAAGAAAGTCGTTCACCATGATCTTCCTCCAGGATTCTTTTCTACTTTCCAGTCTAGCCAATAGGCTTGGAATTTTGGGTGCCTTCAGATCAGAGGTGGGTTTCAGCAGGTTCTGACCTGTTCTGGAGAACTGGTAGCAGAAATTTTGAGTAGTTTGGAGAACCAGTAAATACCACCTCTGAGTGGCCCTGTCCCCATCTATTCTCTGCCTCTCGAGTCCCTGGAGGACTCGAGGAAATGGGGATTTTGCAGTAACCTTCCCCTGGAGTGGGGAGGGAATAGAGATTTTACAGTACCCTTCGCCTGCCACGCCCATCATGCCACGCCCACCAAGCCATGCCATTCCCACCAAGCCACACCCACAGATATGGTAGTAAAAATTTTTGAAACCTACCACTGCTTCAGATCCAAATACTAACCACATGAAACTGTTCGTTATATTTGAACCCAGGTAAAAAGCCAGCTAAATTGGTCTGCCCATCCATCCATCCATCTATACATGGATCATTGTTAATATTGAAGACTTTCATCTGATTAAACACAAATGTATTACTCAGAAATTAGTATATAATTGAGTGAAAAATCAAGCAAACAATTGTTTCTGAGTTAAGTGCATTCTTTGTAGAGTTAAAATTTGTTATATACATTTTTAGTCACTTATACATGATCAGAATACCATACAATAGAATATTACCTAAATACTAGACAACCTGTGCCCCTTTGTAATAAAGCAATGGGAACAGGAATAACTTCTGATTACCTCCTTGGCTTCCCCATTGAGATTCCTTGTGGGAATCTGACAGGGAGTATTGGAAACCTTCCTTTCCCTTTCCTCCCTTTCCCTTCCCTTCCCTTCCCTTCCCAGAAGGCAGGTAAGTAGTGGGGGACTGAGTGAGGGATTATGAGACTGGCTGGGAAACTGTCACAGAACATTGAAAATGAAGATCACATGACCGCAACAGCAGCCTAGCAATGCAGTAGCAGCCAGTAGCATTGAAGCAGCCATGACTCCCCCAAATCTTGGTAGATTTTGGTCACATTCTGTAAGTTAGCCCAATTGAGGTACCTTGGTTCAAATATTGTTACCCTATAGTGCATTGTGTCAGGCAGTTAAGGATCATGACAATGAGAGTTTTAGTAGTATATAGATATATAGGTAGACATGGCTAAAAATTGTTATACCCTGCTGAAGTAATTAGGGTTCGGGAATATGTTTATGAGCTATAAACTCCCAGTATCTGTCACCATTAACTAGGATATAATTGGGGCTTTGGTGGGTTGTTCAGCAATGTCTGGAGGGCCACACGTTCCCCCTTCCAGATTTGTACCTTTAAGCATGCAATTATAGTATAATTACACTTTTAAACAGAGACACACATATTTGTAATAACAGAAGTGGCCACAGCACCTAATCTGTATATCAAGAGTTAAAATCTGACACCACCAGCCAGCCTGTTTCTTCTGCTGGAGATCTGGAGGTTGAGCACATATCTGGGAAATCGGAAAATGGGCTGGGAGGGGGTGAAAGGAAAGAGATAAGATGCCTTTTGTGATGCTGGATACACATTCTTTCTTGTAATCAGAGTCCTAATTAGGGAAAAATTACCTATTGGAAAAAGAGAGTTAAAAAGGGGCCCTAAGACATCTTGCAGCTAGCTCGAAGACAAAAGGAAGTTCTTAACAATGGGTTACTGGAGATGCATTTCCTCTGGATTTTTTTTTTCAAAAAAACCCAGCGACTGTCCTGTTGATGAGTGGTGAAGGCCAGCCTCTACCCTTTGATGAGGCATCTCCTGCTTCCTGATATTGTGACCCCTTAAACAAGCAATGCAAACTAAAATCAGCAGGCCTCTGGAGTGGGCCGTAAAATGGGAGGGCTATCTCAGAGAAGCCTCAGTCTCAGGATATGGTTGAAATCCTGTTTTGAATCAGGTTTACATCCTTGTCTCTTGAAATAATATTTTTATACTGCAAAAAGCCAATGCTAAGAAGCGTTGTGGGGTGGGCCTTTTAAATGGTGTAAACAACTCTACTTTTTGATGTAGCGGTTTCAAATACCTTTGAAAGAGCACCCAGAAGAAGCCCTTTTGTTTGCTTTCCTTTATAGGTGCGTGCATATACATACATACATAGATACATAGATACGTAGATATATAGATAGATACATACATACATACTTATAGGTGCGAGCATATACATACATACATACATACATACATACATACATATATATAGGTCTTGGCATAGTTCGGTGGCTAAGACACTGAGCTTGTCGATTGAAAGGTTGGCAGTTCAGCGGTTCGAATCCCTAGTGCCACGTGACGGGGTGAGCTCCCATTACTTGTCCCAGCTTCTGCCAACCTAGCAGTTCGAAAGCACCATAAAAAATGCAAGTAGAAAAAATAGAGACCACCTTTGGTGGGAAGGTAACAGCATTCCATGCGCCTCTGGCATTTAGTCATGCCGGCCACATGACCATGGAGACGTCTTTGGACAGCACTGGCTCTTAGTCCTTGACTTACAACAGTTCATTTAGTGACCGTTCAAAGTTATAGCGGCACTGAAAAAAGTGACTTGTGACCGTTTTCCACACTTTTGATTGTTACAGCATCCCCAGATTCAGCCAGATTCACTTAACAGCCACGTTACTAATTTAACTGCAGTGATTCACTTAACAACTGTGGAAAGAAAATGGGGCATAACTCACTTAACCAATGTCTCACTTAGCAACATAAATTTTGGGCTCAATTGTGGTCATAAGCTGAGGACTACCTGTACCTGTGTGGAATTCTAAAGGTATTTGAGTTTTAGACTTGACTGTAAAAATGCCACTTCATTCTAGTTATTTACTGACTAAGAGCCCTGATCAGCTGGATTTTTGCAATCTTGCAGGAGGTGATGACAACAAATACTCTTGCTACTAGTTTCAGCTAAAAATGTAACTTGGCAATACATAATTGTATTTTGAAGAAAGGAGAATTAGTGTGTAAAGCGAACAGCTGATTGCAAACTCTAACACATTGAGATGTGGTGGTGCGTTGGTGGCCAATAAAAATAAGAACAAAGTGGAAGGCATGGAAGACAGCTTAAGCACGAGAGGAAGTATTTTATTTTTAATCTGGGTGATAACGGGGTGGATCATGTGGCTGGAATACTGCGTCAGAAGAGATCAACGGTTCGGCAGTTCAAAACCTGTGCATGATGGAATGAGCTTCTGTTGATTTGTCCCAGCTGTTGCCCACTTAGCAGTTTGGAAGCATTCAAATGCAAGTAGATAAATAGGTACCACTTCAGTGGAAAAATAACAGGGACATGAAAGGAGCCCCCTCAGGTGTCTCCTGGACAATGCGTGCTGGCTAATGGCTAATCCTTTCAACTTGGAAGCACTTGTGACACAAATGTAGTAGTATAAGGGGGCAGTTGAAGAGAATATATGAAGTTCAGAAACTGGTGCAAAGCATAAAAAGATGCAATTCTAGATTGAGAAAATGCTTCCACATACTCCACTGTTACATGGGAGGGTTCCCTAGATGCATGAGGCTGAATGGTGGGTCATCTAAAATTCTGGGACTTGTAGACTGACATATGTAGAACTTGATCTAGAATATATGAATTCTAGACCAGAATGCCTAAAGTAGTCTGAGTTTTCTGAAACATGCCCATTATCCTGATATTTTTATATTTCTCTGTTACCTGTAGCATCCTTCAGACTGATGCCTCTATTTTCACCTTATTTTCTAAATGACGCTTCAAGTTGATGGCTGTTCAACCTGCATAGCAAGACCTATTCTGATCCTAGGAATACCTATGCTTAATTCTCCCTTGGCTAGCAATGTACAAACATTAATCCAATGATCCTTAATTTATTTTCTATTTAGAAACACATTTATTCCAGCTTCACACCTGAAAGACGCTCAACTACAGCATCTAAAGTAGGACACTGTTAAAATCAATAATACAAATAGGTCTGTAAGACAGAAGTGTATTAAACTTTCTTCTTAAAGACTTAAGTTGTCATTTAAATGAGAGGAGAGATTACATCAGGCAAGTATTGCTGGAAAATGTATTCCATAAGTGCTAGAGAAAGGGATGAATCAAAAGGAAACATTTTAGGCTTCATGACCACCTACTGAATTTCTAAAGGCACGGACACTGCCTACTTTACTAGGTTAGGTCTACTGCAAATACCTTAATGTTTTCGTAGCTCGGTCTTCTTCAGGCTGATGTTTTCCAGATGTGTGGAATGGCATTCTGTGATTTAATGTGCATATACCTGGCGTGTGCCAGGTTAGGAAAAGCTCAGGCACACATACATGAGTACTGAGCAAACTGCCTGATGTGAGGTCAAATTGGTTATCCCAAAGGGACAGATCACTTTTAGTTATGTTTTGTAGCACACAAAAGCTCTACTAATATTAAGATCCCATAACCATTTATTAAGTTCACTCATGCGTTATGAATCATTTATGACTGGTTCCTAGGAATAATTCTTTTTTTTTCCTGTTGCTGTATCAAAACTGGGCATTAACAGAGGTGTGGCAAAGGCCATAATTATTTGGAACCTTATAATATTAAAACAATCATATATGGATTGCAAAAATCCAGAAAAACACTAGAAGGCAGAGTCGAGTTTTCTTCATCTCTTTGTTGCCCTCTAGTTCTCAGTGGAAATTGTTCAGGCCAGATATGTCTTAATAACACATTCAATTAATTTCACAGCTACAATTGTAATTAAAACTCACCCTGAGACAACCCTGCTGATTCATTCTTACCGTATGGAAATATTTGGGAAGGGAATTTCTAAAACATTTGATAGGAATGTTTGCAATTGCAGTACATTCTTGTGCACAGTTAACTATGATGCAGGAAGGAGATGAAGATTCAGTTTCTTTACATTAGATGAAGCTTGATAAGGAGCTAGGAAAAATAGAGGGTGGGACTGCAGAAGAGAAGCAAATATTGACTTCCTGAAACAAGGCCCCACGTAACTCTGATGTAATTATGTTTGCAATACATCATCCTGATATATGGGCGGTTGTATCTTTCGGTTTTCTGCATATGCACCAGGTAGCATATGGTTCGGCAGAAAGTGTTTTGATTCAGCGCCTGTAGTAGCATATGGCATAAAAATTGCCCCTGAAGTCAAATTAAAGCGTGGGCCAGGCTTGATCCCTTCAGGACTTTCCATCTACTCCCTGCCAGGCAGCCTAGCATCTGAACTGGTGTCACTGTTTCACTCATCATGAAGAGTTTACATTTGGTCTGGGACTGTAGGGCGTGAGGTTATGAATGTAAAAGTCAAAGGAGATATAGCTTCTGTGAGGTCTGCAGAGATTTTTGTGTCAATAAGGGAAACAGCAAGTTAATAGATTTCTATCTTCTCATCATATGAACTTAATATAGTGCAACTATGCCTGAATCTCTCTTTCTGTCTTTCTCTCTCTCCCCCTCTCCCCCTCTCCTTCTCTCTGTCATCCTCTGACATTTCTCTCCTCACTGCCCCACTGCCATTGCTTTTCAGTGTGATTAGGGTGAACTTTTCCCCTTTAAAAAAAAGATATTAAGATGTCATTTCTTCAGCGTGCTTTTGTGATTTAGGTAAAAAGTAAATAATTTAAACTTGAATTGGATCCAGTGGTAGAGATTTCTCCTGAATGGAAGAGATTGTGTACTATTTAGAGTCTTTTTGGATGTGAGGCAGCCTCAAAATAAATTAAATAAATACACGTAAAATTACCTGTGCTGGGGGGAGGGTAGACAGTGTCATTCAGTTCTTATGAATGAGGACATTATCCACTAATGCTGCCCTGTATCAATAAAGCTTAATGATAATTACAGTAAGCTATACTTTATCACATAAAAGAGAAAAATTGAGGCTTGATTTTGTTTTTTGAGGAGGTAAGACAGATTCAAGGGTCTGTTTCTAGGCAAGGCCGAGAATGAAGAATGAAGATTAATAGTAATATTTGCTGCAGTCACTTTGTAAATAGCCATTCTTCAGAGCAATAACTAGTAGCACAAATCTGCTAATGGTTTACTTTAATTAGCTGATTTGATTTACATAGTATTCAGTCATATAACCAGACAGAGTTCAGTGGCACCTTAAAGGGAAACAGACCTATTACATAATGAGTTTTTGAGGGCTCCAGTCTACATCATGAGATACATAAGAGTTTTATTTTAACAAAGAACAAGAGGCAATCCCAAATGGTGATGTTTTGTGAGAGGTGAGAAAGTAATGAGATGGAAATATAGAAATATAGAATTGGAGGATCTGTTTATATCTTCTATAGAAGTCAGGCCTGCAAGGGAGCCTTGTTATTTTTTCCCTCTGTCAACTATTGGATGGATCAGGATGCCCCCACATATGTGGGCAAACATAGCCTACATCAGTGATGTCAAACTTAACTATGCAAACATAGCCTACATCAGTGGTGTCAAACTTAAGGCCCATGGGCTGGATCTGGCCTGCAGGGTGCTTAGATCTGGCCTGTGGGAGTGCTCCAGAAACAGTGAAGGACTGGCCTGCAGTGCCTCTGCCAGTGAAAATGGAGCTTGCGAGGGCTGCGCACGGCCCTCCTGAACTCCATTTTTAGCCACAATGGCTAAATCATGCTGGCAATCCTCTGCCATCAAAAACGAAGCTCAGAAGGGCTCTGTACGGCCCTCCTGAGCTCCGTTTTCCCTGGCAGAGTGCTCAGGCCACCACACGACACAACACATGACACGAGAGACATTGAGAAGGCCATGGCCCCCTGGCCATGCCTCCCAGCCACCCTGAAGTCAAACACAACCTTGATACGGTCCTCAATGAAATTGAGTTTGACATCCCTGGCCTATACCATGGGAGTCACAGCCAAAGTTCTTAGAATTGCCTATGTCCCTCAGAGGCCTTTCACATGGTCCGAGGATTCCTTTGCAAGGAACTTCCCAAATTGCCATTTTTCATCGGACAGGAGTTGTAATTAAGGGAGAAGCCATGCTACTTAATTGAATTCAGAATCACATGTGAAGTTCCAGTCAAGCTGATTTATTTGCTCATGAACATATATAAGAATCTAGTCAAGTAGTGATCTCTGCCCTAAATAGGCTCGAGAGAAGAGTTAATGGATTCAAGGGGGCAGGACTTGGATTGGTTGTGGGAATGTAACAGCTCCAGGATGATTCCTTTCTTGGCTTGGTCCCCCAGGTTCTGCTTCTCATTCTCTTACATCTTATGTAAGAGACTACTTGAGGAATTGTCTCTCCTCGGTGCAATTAGTTTGCCTCACTCATTCCAGCAGAAGGGGCATTTTAAGGACCCTGTCAGTCAAGGAATTCTGGCTGATAAGGGTCCAAGAGAGGGGTCTTTTCTTCCATGTCTCTCACCCTCTGGAACATTATGTCCCTCGAGGTGAGATCTACTTTCTGACAGTAGCATCTGGTCATCGATGGAGGCATTCCATGTCAAAAGTGGTTAGTGGACTAGAAAGAAGATCTCACTTCCTCCCCCTAGTATTCTGGTTTTAAGTTAAATTTGGGTTATTTGACATTTAATGTTTGCACCTCTGTTTTCATGATGTTTGTAAGCCACCCAGAGTTACTTATTAGTTAGGTGGCACAGAAATTTAATAAATAAATAAATACTTGATAAATAGGTCCCTACTTATTTTCACCAGCTCCTTCCAGATTTGTCTATTGTTCTAGAGGCTTCTCTGGAGTGGGAAAAGGTTGGGAGTAAATCATCCTGGGGTTGCTAGGTCATAAATATCTTTTCGTGGGGGGGGGTCCTTTGTAACTTCAAAATGGGACACGGTGGCTCAGTGGCTAAGATGCTGAGCTTGTCAATCAAAAGGTTGGCAGTTCAGCAGTTTGAATCCCTAGTGCCGCTAACAGAGTGAGCTCCCATTACTTGTTCCAGCTTCTGCCAACCTAGCAGTTCGAAAGCATGTTAAAAAATGCAAGTAGAAAAATAGGGACCACTTTTGGTGGGAAGGTAACAGTGTTCCCTGCGTCTTTGGCGTTTAGTCATGCTGGCCACATGACCATGGAGAGGTCTTCGGACAGCGCTGGCTCTTCAGCTTTGAAACGGGGATAAGCACGGCCTGCTAGAGTCAGGAACGACTAGCACCTATGTTGCTAGTCCTTTACCTTTTGTAAAGGTACCTTTAGCTTTTGTAACTTCAAACAGTGATTGGTCATAAGTTGAGGACTACCTATAGGCAAAGTTGTCCACAACCTTGCCTAAATCTTGTCCCAAAAGTGCTTTTCTAGGAGGCAACTGGACCTTCTTGTTTTTTCTTTTGAAGACATTTCACTTCTCATCCAAGAAGCTTGTTCAGCTCTGACAGGACAGTGGGGAATGGGATATCGTGTCAGAACTGAAGAAGCTTCTTGGATAAGAAGCGAAACGTCTTCGAAAGGAAAAAACAAGAAAGTCCAGTTGCCTCCTGAAAAACTACCTTTGAGACAACCATGACCTGGATGACTGAGAATCTCTACAGACTTCTTGCCTAAATCTGTTCTTTCAATTGCAATCATATTAAAACCTACGTGGAAAATGCACAAAATTCTACAGATTGACCTTATTTATTCTCTAGCTAAGCATAGCCATACATATACAGATAATTTTCCATCTCTCGCTTTTCTATGTCTGATGAGCAAACATAGCAAGGCAAAACAAAGCAAGTGTTCTTATTTGAAGCTTTCAAATAAGCTCCAAACAAATACATTCATGTCAGTGGTGCCAATGAAATCATATGCTCGGTGCTGGTGGAATGCTATCTTATGTAAAACAAGACAAGAACCAGAGGCTTTAAGCTATCTAAAAAATAATAATAAAACTATTGATGTTTGTTCCTTACTGCACTCAGACTCATGCAGAAACAAAGGCCTCAGGTGAGAGATGGCAGATTTCACCCAACACATTGACACAAAAGGTGACAATTTTGATGAATGAGAAAAAAAACTAGCTAAGGGGAAAAGGAGAAGATGGAAGGCCTAGGGAAGACCAGAGTGGGGGGAAGATAGACAGGGAAATGGGAAATCAGGAAGTAATCTTTGAAAGTAAAAAAAAAAAAGTTGTGAAAACGAATGTGTGGATTTTTAATGCCAGGTTTTCCCAGAATTCCATCATTTTGTTGTTTGCTCACTAGCGTGCATTTAACTGGTAATTATAAATCCTTTATCATATTTTCATTAGCTCTTCAGATTAAATAAACCTAGGTCTTATGGGAGATAATTTTGTAGTTTGATAACTTCTAATTGTGTTAAAGGATGATTTGAAAGGTTTTCTTTTTCACTCCCAATAGTACAGCTGAAGTGACTTAAAAAAAAAAATAAACATGTGCTCTTAACATCAGACCCTTTTTCTGAGCCCTGTTGAAAAATCAATTGAAGTGTTTATTACTCTACAAACTAAACTGCATAAGGCATACAATTTCACTTAGCGCAGAAATATGTTTTGGAGGTTAGCTTTGACGAGGCCCTTTTAAAGATCAAGTCAGACATTATTTAGGGTCAAAACTCAAGTATGAGCTAATATCGTCTCCATAGAAGAGGCAGCCAACCGTGATTCCTTGTTGAACAAACTTGAATGATGCCTTATTTGTAATAAGTTTGATTTTATAACGCTTTGCATTTTTGGTATGAATATGAAACCTTGTAATTTATGTATATGTGTTCGTACATAATGAACATAACATTTTACTAATGTTAAACATGTAAAACGTATGCTGTGAGCTCCTGAATCTAATAAGACTCTACTTCTTTGTTCCATCCTAGATGTGATGCTGTCTTTTTCTGATTTTACATCTCGTTTTTCATATGCACCAACAACCAGGTAGTTCTTTTTCTGGAAATGGTTGGGCTTCATATGTTCTTCTTTATATGAGCCCCTTTTATGAACTAGCAGTGAGGAACACAAGCCCAGCAGCTCATAGGAAGCTCAGATTTCCTAGCTCTTAGGAACTGCTGCTGATCAACCATGTTCTAACTTTTACAGTTATCTGTTTTCCAAAACATTTCATATCCAGCCCTGGAATCTACTGCCATCTCTTGTCATTGGTAAAATCCATGAAAGGGACGCTCTTGGGTCAGGCTGACTGGTAGGAGTCAGTGATCAAACGTGTCACACCTGTCTTGGCCACTAGTGCAGGTGTTCTAGGTCAACTCTCGCTGTGGTTATCAATCGCTGACAGTTGACAGTTTAATTTTACACCACAAGTACCTCATTACTTGTGTAGGCACTTGAAGAACATGTGGGCACTGGATTGGATCAGTGATCAATGACAAAGGTTGCAGAGGGTGCAAGCGGTAGCTGTAAAAGTGAAGGTCTCCGTGCATGAGTTGGCAATGGTAGAGATACATGACAAGGGGACTTGGACTGACAAACAGTCTGTCAGGGCAAAAGGAATGGAGATTTGCCAGACAACTGGGCTGCACATTAGAAAATACAATGCATGTTTTCAAAGGAAGCAAAAGAAAGAAAAAAAGAAAGAAAAAAACACAGGAAGGTTTTGGCTTTAATGGGAGGAATGGGGGCCAAGATTTTAAGAATAATGTATATATGATCTGATTACTTAAAAAAAAAAAGAACGATTACCATCAGTTTTAATAAGGAGAAGCACCTGGGTGCTTAAGAAGATTTGTTGAGGGAGGCACATTTTAAAACCAAAAATACTGAATCTGTGCTGTTTTAAACAATAGAATTAAAGTTGCAAACCATCACAGGATGTTTTCCAAAACAGTCACTCTCTATTCTTTTATTCCTAATGGTGTGATTCATGAAAGCTCATCCCTACTGGATCACTGGAGTAGACAAAGTAAAGAAATTGATCATCCCCAAAACGACCCCCCAAAAAAAGGGGGTCAGGTTTTCATAGAAAATTTTCCTGCTAGTTTATCTGTATAAATGGAAAATAATAGTAGAAAATATCTGTAACTCAAGGCTGAACTATTGAGATCTTGGTAAACGGTATTTTTTGAGCCTGATTGTTTACTTGCAGACCTTTGACTACTCAACTAGATGACATCAAGAATGGTCAGATGATGTTGCTTATGAAGGGTCCCTGTTGCTTTTTAGTTTGGTTGTTTTCTTGCAGACATTTTATTACCCAAACTCGGTAACATCATCAGTACATAGTTTGGGTAATGAAACATCTGCAATCAAACAACCAAGCTCAGAGAGCACCAAGGACCCCTCATTTCAACCCTGAGCTACAAATATTCTCCTTTATTGATGTTACTTGGTTAGATATTAAAACATTTGCAAACAAACAACCAAACTCGGAGAGAACCAAGAATTCCACAGAATACAACTTAAATGTGAAGGCAATTTTAAAAACATCTTGGAAGAAGGGAGTGGGAAGCTACCTCGATAGTTTTACAAGAAAACAACATGGACGCATCTGTAGCTGGCTCAGTCCAGATAGCACCTTGAATTGGACCTAGGAAGAGTCTGTAACCAATGCAGTCCGCAAAGCAGAGGTGTGAACTGTTGTGTCGGAAACACACATAGCTGCTCATGCCATCACATATTGAAGCAGCTGAGGTTTCTGGATGCTCTTCAGACCCATGTAGTGTACATTGCAGTACTTAACCAGAAGATGATCAGGTCATGGGAGATCATGATAATCTATGTTTCTTGCTGCCCCCAAATCATTTGGATGTTAGCTTAGAACAGGTAGCCCTAATTTTACACTCATTATTTAAAAAGTTAAAAACAACAACACCCAATCTTTTCTAGTCCAGATATGGTCTTTATTTTTAGCATATTTTATAAAAGTGTGGGCATTTTAGGTAGATGGATAGATGAATGGAGGGATGGATGGATAGATAAATAGACAGATATAAACTCAAGTCATGAGAATTTACAGGTTTTGCAGAGATTTTTACAGGCATTTGGAAAAGGGAAATACCACTAAACAAGCTGTTTTGCATTTTTACTCTTTAGAATCATGTGCTCTGTGTTTGCCCAGTGGGACTTAAACACATCCAAGTAGTCAACTCTTGAAAAATGTGGTTTACGACAGAAATGCTACAAAAAATGTGCCTATGTATGATGGTCTGCCAGTGGAGTCCAGCAATAACACATTTTCTTATACATAAAAGCTTTTGAACTTTCAAGAGACCTGTATGAAATAGATTGAAAAGCACTGTGGCACCATTAGCAACCAAAGTGCCATGAAATCAATGGAGATTCTCATGCTATATACTTCATGTTGAATCACCTAGTCGCTTCTATTTCTTTTCTTCTATGTGTCATTATGCTCCTTCTCTCTTTTCTTTCATATTTTATATAATGGCCTTCTTTGGGGCTAAACAATTTTAAGAAACAGCATCATCTCAATCTTTGCAAAAAATCACAGAGAATAGCTGGCACAAACTTGATCGACAGTTTGGATGCTACACCACTAAAAAAAAAACATGAAATACATCAGATGTGTTTGCCTGATGTGGTACTGTAGCTCAATCAACCTAATTGCAGTCTAGTGTGTTGCATAAATCCAGCCCAGGTCCAGTGTGTTATGCAACCCTAGAAAATTGGGCTAATTGAGCAAATCGTACTTAGTTGATGATAAATAAGCGTGTCGAGCAAATCATTTACCACAAGTATTAAATATTAAAAATGAGAAAAGAATACCACAACAACCTTTTCTAATTAAATGTAATATTGAGTCAGATATGCAAATCAGTGTGGATAAATTCTCCATGGCTTGTGAACACTTTTGATTTACTATCAGCATCCCAGTGACAGAAGTCATGCACTCCTTATGTAGGTACCATACACAGAACCCAAAATCACATTCAAAAAGCAGAAACTACGAGTTAAACTACCTTTTGGCAGTATCTTCTCCTGAGCACTGACTATTGATGCAGAAGTTAACTGCAGAATAGCAAAGACAAATTCTGCTTTCGGTAAATTTGGGCTCAACTGTGTGGAAACATCAAGGAATCAGCCCAGGTCTACAGAGCTATGAACAAGACAACTACACCAATTCCATGTTACTTGTATTAGGAAGATATGAGGCATCAGATGGCAAGACTAAGTACCAGAAACTGAAGTTTTATCTGGAAAATGTCTGCCATCAGTCTACACACTAATGATGGGAGCACAAACCCAATAGGTAGATCATGTTATTCATTTGCTAGAAGAGGAAATATCCAAGCAGCTCTACTAGAAAACACTTGCATGAAAAAAAAAACATTAAAAACACATATTAAAAAGTTACTTTTTAGTAACTTGAAGTTACTTGACCATCTGGGAAATGCTGGCACAAAACCACACTACTTGGTGTGGCCCAGGGGTGAAATTCAGCAGGCTCTGACAGGTTCTGGAGAACCAGTAGCGGAAATTTTGAGTAGTTTGGAGAACCGGCAAATACCACCCCTGGCTGGCCCCAGAGTGGGGTGGGAATGGAGATTTTGCAATATCCTTCCCCCAGGAGTGGGGAGGGAATGGGGATTTTACAGTATCCTTCCCCTGGAGTGGGGTGGAAATGGAGTTTTTGCCATATCTTTCCCCTGCCACGCCCACCAAGCCATGCCTACAGAACCAGTAGTAAAAAAATTTGAATTTCACCACTGGTGTTGGCTCATTCACAGGGGCTGTCAAGCTTGCACACTGCTGAAGCACAACATAAGCACAAGCTGAGTAAAATCAGATCCACTAGTGGAACTATTGCAGGACCTACACATATCTGTCTAATGTGCAAGAACATTCTGTGTCCCAATTGGCCTGGTCATCTTCAGATATACCACAGCTAGCCTTACCATGATTATAACAATAAAATAATAATAATAAAGGTGTCAAGGTTCATTCATCAACAACGATGGGCCAACAAATGTAATCCTTTGAAGACTGGCCATTTTTCCAAGGGTCCAGTTCCATAGACTTGTATTTATAGATCAAGGTGTGTTTGTTAGGATTTTAAATATATTCCATATTTAAGAAGAGGCATGGCATTTGGTTAAAGCCCCAATGCCATGCCAGCAGTGCTACAAAACAAAGTCCTTTGAACTCTGTAGCTCCTATGACCATTTTCTTTTCTTCCTCCACCCTCTTAACAACACCCTAGAAGCTCAGGTTTTAGGTTTTAGACAAGGAAGGTGACTTGAATTACAAGAGAAAGCACTCTTCTGAATGTAGCATGTACCTTTGACCCCCTGTTACTCTGAGACGGTCCATATTTGGTGGTCTTAAATTCAGCATCACATACTCTGGGCTTGTCTGCAGTTCCTATGATTGAAAATTCTCAATGGGGTCTAATGTACAAGGCATGGCCTGTTTACCTTGGGCTTCTTAACTCTCCTTCATTCCCCAGTGTCACAATACAAAGACACTTTTGTCAAGCCAGATTGGACTCTCCTCAAAATCCAGGCATTTTCAGGAAAGACCGTGGAAGTCTGTCTTCTCAGTTTCCATACCCCTTTGCCCTCTGGTCTGCTATTTCAGTTTGATTGGTTGTAGAGATTCTTTCTTTCTTTCTTTCTTTCTTTCTTTCTTTCTTTCTTTCTTTCTTTCTTTCTTTCTTTCTTTCTTTCTTTCTTTCTTTCTTTCTCTTTCTTTCTTTCTTTCTTTCTTTCTTTCTTTCTTTCTTTCTTTCTTTCTTTCTTTCTTTCTTTCCATCACTCTGCTAAACAAATAATTCCCTCAACACTGTCAAACTATGTACTAAATCTGCAGTACTATTAATCTTCTCATCGTTCCCATCACCCATCTCTTTCCACTTATGACTATGACTGTAACTTTGTTGCTTGTATCCTTACGATTTATATTGATTGTTTCCTGATTGCTTATTTGTAGCCTATGACTATCATTAAGTGTTGTATCATTAAGTGTTAAATTTGTACCCTATGACTATCATTAAGTGTTGTAAGTGTTGTATCTTGATGAAGGTATCTTTTCTTTTATGTACACTGAGAGTGTATGCACCAAGACAAATTCCTTGTGTGTCCAATCACACTTTGCCCATAAAAATTCTATTCTATTCTATTCTATTCTATTCTATCCTATTCTATTCTATTCTATTCTATTCTATTCTATTCTATTCTATTCTATTCTATTCTATTCTATTCTTTCTCCTTCCTTCCTTCCTTCCTTCCTTCCTTCCTTCCTTCCTTCCTTCCTTCCTTCCTTCCTTCCTTCTTTCTTTCTTTCTCTTTCTTTCTTTTCAACATAGCATTTTATTATTATTTTATTTCATTCATTCATTCTTTTATTTCCTTATTCTGCTGGTTTTAGAACCAGGACAAGGCACCATGTTAGGAATGTCAACCCATTATTATTATATTTTATGCTCATTGCCATAAGTTTAGTAAGAAATTTAATCCCTCCTGGGAGAAAGAAAAAAGAAGCCAGCAAAAATCCCTTTTCATTTATCTTGGCAATATTTAAACTCCTGAAATCTGATATATTACTCGTGAATATGTAATGTGCTAATGTTTTAGAAGAAGGTGGGTTTGCATTAATGAAGATATTTATATATGTGTGGGAATATAAAATCACCCATGCTGTTAAAACAGCTATTTCAGTGCACTTTGAGTTATTGGAAAAAAAATGATATAATTGGAATATAGAATTTTAATATCAGAAAAACATGTTGGGCTTGATGGATAGGGAATGTTAGGAAATGTTCTTGCTTCTGTAGCTGTATATCTGCTCAAAAATTAAACACAGAAGTAAACAATAATCCAACCAGAAACTTTTTATCTTTGGAATTGAATCTAAAATTGTATTTTATTTATTTATTTATTAAGAAAATTTATAACGGTCATCCAACTCAGTCCCCCTGGCTGCAGGAGGCTGATAGAAGTAAAACCCCAAATACGAGATCCAGTGAATCCATGCCTAATGAAAACAATCAAACAAACGATGGCTCTATATTACCCTGGAGTCTCTAGGCTTTCTGGCAAAAGCCCATGTCTTTGGTGCTTTTTGAAAGAGTATTAAGGTGAGGGCTAATCTTTTCTCCTCAGGGATGATATTCCACAGAGAAGGAATCACCATATTCAGTAGTTATCCCAAGCTACACTAGTGTAACTCAAGAGAGTTGCTTGTACTGTATGTTTTCAAAAATGTTATTAAAAAATTCAAGATTTCTATATCTATGACATGCTCTGATCTTTGCTATAATCTTCAAAGGTGATTTCCCTGGGTGTCTGCACTGGGAGTTTTCTAATCCTGTAGTTCTTACACTTGCACTGTATGTGTGTTTGAGCATCGTTTCGACACGGAGAGGTCCTTGGTGCTCTCTGAGCTTGGCTAATTTCTTGCCAAGGTTTCATTACCCAGACTAGGCACCAGTGGTGGGTTGCCCCTGGTTCGCACCAATTCTATAGAACTGGTAATAAAACCGGCGGGAGGCTCTGCCCACTGATCTGAACGTCACCAAAAGTGGTCTGCGCATGCGTGGGCACAATGTGAATCAGTAGTAAAGGTAAGTGGAACCCACCCCTGCAAGGCACCATCATCAGTGCTAGTCTCCAATTGATTGGCATCATCTGCGCTGTAGTAGAGGCCTTTCTGTAGAATATTGTGCTCTGAAGTGGATAGTGGACAACTGGACGCATTGCGTTGACCAAGCATTTGGGGGTCTCATGCTTCTTTGGTTCTGGCATTCTATTACAGTTGTTGTTACCTAGTTTGGGTAATGAAACATCTGCAAGAAAACAACCAAGCTTTCAGAGAGCATCAAGCACCCCTGAGATACAAAATACTCTCCTTCATATGGAGAGTATTGTTTGATTTTTTAAAAAAGAAAATATTGCTGAAACTCAAATTTACTTGAATATCAGTCCTTAAAAGTGAAATAAAAATGGTATGTTGGCATTGGTTGAATTGATTCAAAAGTTATTTGCTGTGCCATATGTGGTTGACATTTATGTATAACGTTACCTGTAACTAAAAAGTACCCCATATGCAGAATGAATACAGAGAATATTATCAAATAATAATTGTTTCTTTCCCTTAGAGAGTACTAACAAATCTAAACTTTGTAAGAATCAATTTAAATACTCATTTAAATAAATAATGTTTTGTATTAAATTCAGTTCAATTCCATCAGGAAGTCCGAATAAATAATTCTATATCTACCAAATAATACAATATTATGTATTATGACAATAGAGTAAAAATCCCCAAAAAGGGGAACATTTGATATCCACATAAAATAATGCACACATTGTAGCATTGAAAAGGAAATGTTTAGATTATTAAACCAGTTTTATTGAAATAACGCTCATTTTAAAAGTACCTTTTTTTTTTGGCTTTAACATTCCTCTATTCTAGTTCAAAAGGGATTTTCCCCGTAGCATACATATCTTATAGCAAAGTAAGTGAATTTATATATTGTAAATGTTTGAGAATTGGATTCTTGAGTTTTGAACCGAAATGGCTACAGTTAACTGTATTAAAGTGTAGGCTTGAATTTGACAGAAAATAAGAAAAGCGCTTATGACAACCTCTGCAAATGTTTAAATACTTTAGTTGTGAGTATAAGGTATAAATTGAATTATAAGGAGGCAGTCTTGAGCAGCAAAGATCCTAGGGGAAAACTTGGGCATTTGGGACATAAAAAAAATTCTTACCATAATGAAATTCTGCATTATTTTGATTTAATAGATATTTCTTTAAAGAACATGCAAACTAATTTTAAAACATTCTCGGTAATGTGTGACTGTGTGTGCGCACACTCATGTGTGTGTGTGTATATATGTGTATATATATGTCACTTAATGTGCAAAATTGCTCATAGAAACTATTTAACTTTAATGAAGCATTACTTAAGTGCATAATAAGTACAGTAACAACGTTAATTATGATTTATACAGCAGAGAGCTAATATATTCTGCTAAATTAGGTAACTGTTGGTGGGTAGTGTACTTTTTAAAATTAATTAAAGGTCTGATTCTGAAACTCTTTAATTAGTGTTAAGTGCAGTGGGTCCACTAAGTTTTAGAAGGGCTATTTAAATGATAAGAATTGCAAGAAAAACACGAGTGGATGATTTCTGAAATCCATTTCAATATTATTTTACTCATGCTTTTATTTCTAAAGTAGGATGTATGACACCTGCCCTTTTAATCCTTCAAAATACTATATGAGAGGTATTTTGTTGTAGAGATTATTTCAAAGGAGAAGACATTTTGGAGAACTCACAGCCATATTGTGTCCTGATAAAGTAAGATGAAACTGGAATGCACTCTTTTGTTGATATTAACAAACCATGATTAAGAGAAGACCTGACTTACCATAACTTGTGTCCTCAGGCTCGTAAGTGAAATGGCATCTCCATCTCCATCAATTTTTCCCCCTTTGTTGCTTTTTGTGTAGAAAAAGTGAGAGGGAACTATGTTCTTAAAAGAGAGCTAAGCAAATCTTGAAGTCTGAAGCCAGCACACATACAACAATACTGAATTTCTTATTTCAGCAGGAGTAGTAAACCAGTTAGAAAAACACCTTTGGAAAAGAGTGACCATAGCAAAGTCATGATGTTAAATATAAGTATGATTTTAAAACTTCAGTTAGACATTTTATTTTTATTGAGGCAGAGTGAAGCCAGACTGAAAAATTGCTGAGAGAGATGGGGGGGGGGGAGGGGAGGGAGGGGGAGAGGGAGGGAGGGGGAAAGAGTAAAACACACAAGATGTTTCCATATTATAATGAGGGAGATAAAATAGATTTCCAGTGTCCATTTTAATATATAATGCCCTCTTGATCTTCCTTTGCAGTCATGCTTTTTTTTGAAAGAAAAAGATCTATTTATCAAATGAAAAAGGTGTTTAATTAACTGTAGAAAATATACCTAAATTGGGAACAATAAACTTTTTCTATATGCAGCACATGAAAATCAAGGATGAATAAGCCCCCATAATTTTATAAAATCAAAAACAATAAGAGATAATTTTTTAAAGATCAAAATTCCCATCCGTTGTTCTGTATATACATTGCGTTAGCATGTGCTTGCCTTTCCAGCAAAATATGGATCTTTCAACTTTCTGTTGTAGAGTAAAAACAAATGTATGAATGGTTGTAAGCAATTCACTGGCTTATTTGGCTGAAGGTTTTCTTCTTGTGGTGAAAATAGTGTGCATGATATTGAGAATGAAAAAAAAAGTCATACTTTTAGTACAGCAGAAATGCTGTTGGATTCCACTTATTTCCAGAAATCACATTAGCCTTATTTCAGTTTCTGAATTTTATTCAGCTATACAATCATTTTGGATTTAATCCTCAGAATGGCATGAGCAGGTTAACACACATTTGCTACAAAGTTGACCTGACTACAGAGACAGCCTCCAGGAATGTAGATTCTCAAGCCAGAGTTCTCAGTCCAGTGCTAACCTTTAAAAAAATTAATCACTGGTCATAAGAGCAAAAAATATAGTGTCACATACTAAGGGAGCAAGTATTTGCAGGAAATAAACAAATATTAAATTAAATAGAATGGTGAAAAAGTGAAATTATCAAAGCAGCCTATTGAACTTGCTGGAAAAGTATAGCACATTTGTTTCTGAGGCAACCGTATTGAATTATTAGAGTTTTACAGAACACTGCTGTTGACGTACTGTTCAGTAACGCTTAAATGCTAACCAGGGCAAATGTGGAGATATTGAATATGCATGCAGTTATAAAAGAATAATTCACATTTGGTGTATTGGGGGAAATTGCCATTGGATGTGCTGGGACATGCTTTATAATGTATGTTTTTATTAGTTCGTTTGGAAACATGATAACATTAGCAGGACTGCTGGGAGATGTTAAGTACAATGATTTCAGTCTTCTCTCCAATGTTCATTCATGGGATATGTGTTTCTTTTATTTATTACACACACACACACACACACACACACACACACACACACACACACTTACTTCATTCAGAAAATCAAGGTATAGTAGATGTCACTTCTCTTATTTTCTCCACAACAAGCCCTATGACAGCAGCAGAATGACTTGTCCCAAATCACCCTTTACAGGTAGTCCTCGACTTACAACCAAAATTTCCATTCCATTCCATCCCATCCCATAGCAAGACAGTTGTTAAATGAGTTTTGTCCCATTTTAAGACCTTTCTTGTCACAGTTGTTAATTGCAATTGTTAAGTTACTAATATGATTAAGTGAATTGACTTTCCTTGTCAGAACATTGGAAAAGGTGATCACATGACTCCAGGGCACTGCAGCCATAATAAAAACATGCCAGTTGCCAAGCTAACTGCCAAGCCAAGTCCGAATTTTGATCATGTGACCATAGGGATTCTGCAACGGTCATAAATGTGAGAAATGGCCATAAGTTTTTTCAGGGCTGCTGTAACTTCCAATGGTCCAATTAAACAAATGGTTTGTAAGTTGAGGACTCCCTTTGCCTTTTTCTCCAAAGAAAGGGTGGAATAAATATTTTTCATGGTCTTGCTTAGCACAAGGAATTGAACATTAATGAGTTTTAGCTTCTTTCCAATTTCATCAGTGGATTTCAATAGAGCAGCTTAAGAATCTTTGACAGACATATAGGCAGAAGGACTTTAATATGTGAACCTGGAATTGACTTTTGCTTAAGCGGAGCTAGAAAAAAACCCACAATGCAAATGTAACAACTACATTGGCAATAATATTTGCTTTATATTTTAACATTTTTGATACATAAACAACCAAAGGCTATGCAAGAGACTCAGAGGTTATTTTTCCATGTATGTGTGTGTGTGATATATATATATCACACACACATAATATATATATATATAATCCCACCTGTTTATTCCATGACTGCCAGTCTAGGGAAACAAACCTATGGTTGTCCAGCACATAGAATAGAATAGAATAGAATAGAATAGAATAGAATAGAATAGAATAGAATAGAATAGAATAGAATTCTTTATTGGCCAAGTGACTGAACAGACAAGGAATTTGTCTTGGTGCATATGCTCTCAGTGTACATAAAAGAAAAGATACATTCGTCAAGAGTCATAAGGTACAACACTTAATGATAGTCATAGGGAAACAGTCAATATAAATCTTAAGGATACCAGCAACAAGGTTACAGTCATACAGTCATACGTGGGAGGAGATAGGTGATAGGGACAGTGGGAAGATTAATAGTAATGCTGACTTAGTAACTAGTTTGACAATGTTGAGGGAATTATTTGTTTAGCAGAGTGATGGCGTTCGGGGAAAAACTGTTCTTGTGTCTAGTTGTTCTGGTGTGAAGTGCTCTATAGCGTCGTTTTGAGTGTAGGAGTTGAAACAGTTTATGTTCAGGATGCGAGGTAATTTTCCCAGCCCTCTTTTTGACTCGTGCAGTATTCAGGTCCTCAATGGAAGGCAGGTTGGTAGCCATTGTTTTTTCCGTAGTTCTAATTATCCTCTGAAGTCTGTGTCTGTCTTGTTGGGTTGCAGAACCTAACCAGACAGTTATAGAGGTGCAGACAGACTCAATAATTCCTCTGTAAAAACTGTATCAGCAGCTCCTTTGGCAGTTTTAGCTTTCTGAGTTGGCACAGAAAGAACATTCTTTGTTGTGCTTATTTGTTGACGTTTGATGTTGGGTGTCCATTTTCGGTCATGAGATATGGTAGAACCTAGAAATCTGAAGGTCTCTACTGTTGATACTGTGTTGTCTGGCATTGTAAGAGGTGGTAGTATGGGAGGGTTTCTCCTAAAGTCCACCACCATTTCTACGGTTTTGAGTGTGTTCAGTTCCAGATTGTTCCGGTTGCACCATGAGGCTAGTTGTTCAACCTCTTGTCTGTATGCGGATTCATCATTATCTTAAATGAGACAGATTACTGTTGTGTCATCTGTGAATTTCAGTAGTTTAACAGTTGGATCGTTTGAGATGCAGTCATTGGTATATAGAGAGAAGAGAAGTGGAGAGAGCACACAGCCTTGTGGGCCCCCTGTGCTAATTATAACAGTGTCTGATGTGATTCTGCTTAGTTTCACCTGCTGCTTCCTGTATGTTAGGAAAGAGTGCTTTGATGACTCCAGAGTTACTGACCTAGATGCACTTTAAACCAAAAGTATCCCACCTGGGACAGCAGTTTGGCAGTCCCAGAATATGATGCAGCTGCTTTAAGGAGCTGCTGATTGGTGTTGTATGATTATTGCATCAGGGTGGTATTCAGCCGGCTCTATCCGGTTCGGGTGAACCGGTACGGGCAACTGTGGGATGCCCCACCCACCCACGCGGACGTCATGACATCCCATTTTTCCACGTTTTCAAGGCTCTGCACAATTGCAGAAGGCCTTGCACAGGCGTGGAAGATGGCGCATGTGAGCTGAGCGCGTGCGCACATTTGCGAACCGGTAGGGAAGGTAAGTGAATTGCATTGCATGCATTCTGAAGCACCTTTTCTTCCTTTAGAACAAAATTTTCTCTTGCTGATTCCCAGCAACTGGGATTCAAAGACACGTGGCCTCTGCTCTTAGAAGCAAGTGGTAGTTGTCTTGACTAAAAGCCATTGGTAGCCTTAATTTATCCTGCTTGTTTTAAAATTCCCAAAGGGAATTTGTCTCAGTGGCTAAGATACTGAGCTTATCGATCGAAAGGTTGACAGTTCTGCGGTTCGAATCCCTAATGCCACGTAACGGGGTGAGCTCCTGTTACTTGTCCCAGCTTCTGACAACCTAGCAGTTTGAAAGCACGTAAAAAATGCAAGTAGAAAAATAGGGACCACCTTTGGTGGGAAAGTAACAGCGTTCTGTGCTCCTTTGGCATTTAGTGATGCCGGCCACATGACCACAGAGACGTTTTCGGACAGCGCTGGCTCTCCGGCTTTGAAATGGAGATGAGCACCGCCACCTAGAGTCAGGAACAACTAGCATGTATGTGCGAGGGGAACCTTTACCTTTATCTTTTAGCAAATTCCATGGTGTATACAGTATGCTACCTGTCTTCATTACTGACCTGCAGAACTATCAACCCATCCCTGAATCAGCAGATTATACTCTCATATAGAATAGACTTGGAAGGGACACTGGAGGTCTTCTAGCCCAGCCCCCTGCTCAAGCAGGAGAACCTATACCATTTCAGACAAGTGACTCTCTAGTCTCTTCTTAAAAGCCTCCCATGATGGAGCACCCACGATTTCTGAAGGCAAGCTGTTCCACTGGTTCATTGTCCTCACTGTGAGGAAGTTTCTCCTTAATTCCAGGTTGCTTCTCTCTTTTATTAGTTTACAACCATTGTTTCTTTTTCCTGCCCCCTAGTTCTTTGGAGAATAATTAGACCCCTTCTTTGTGGCAGCCCCTCAAATATTGCTATCATGTCACCCCCTAATTCTTCTTTTCTTTAGACTAGCTGAACCCAAAACCTGCAGCCATTCTTCATACGGTTTCGTTTAGAGGCCTTTGATCATCTTAGTTGGTCTTCTTTAAAAGTTTTACAAAGTCTCAACATCTTTTTTTGTAGTATGGTGACCAAAATTGGCATATTAAGTATGTAATGGCATCTGGAATGACTTTGGGAGATAGAGAACAGAGATGTAGTCAAGGGAGCAGTTGGATAAAAGGCAAATTAGACCTCAGAAGAGACCCTCCCTAGTTTCTTGGGCTGTAAAGGGGATGGAGGGGGTGAGGAGAAATGTACCTTTAGCACTTGCAAGATTCTGTTGATGTATTAATAAAGTAAAATTAGCTCTTCTGCCTGTGCTTCCTGTCTGGTCCACCTTAGCCACTACCTATCACCTGGCTGGGATATGGGATGCGGTGGCTCAGTGGCTAACACGCTGAGCTTGTCGATCGAAAGGTACGAATCCCTAGTGCCACGTAACGGGGTGAGCTCCCATTACTTATCCCAGCTTCTGCCAACCTAGCAGTTCGAAAGCATGTAAAAAATGCAAGTAGAAAAATAAGGGACCACGTTTGGTGGGAAGGTAACAGCGTTTCGTGTGCCTTTGGCATTTAGCCATGCTGGCCACATGACCACAGAGACGTCTTCGAATAGCGCTGGCTCTTCAGCTTTGAAATGGAGATGAGCACCGTCCCCTAGAGTTGGGAACGACTAGCACATATGTGCGAGGAGAACTTTTATCTTTACCTATCACCTGGCTGATTGTGACAAAACCTAGGAGATTTGACACTCTTGAGGCTGCCCTTGGAAAGTATTGAAATAAGAGGGGGCAGAAAACTTAACATCACTATAATGGACAATTTAAGCCTTGTTTCTCTTATGAATTGAGGAAGAGGCAGAGACGGCATGGAACCATAGCAGAAAAAAAAGGTTTCTTATACATGTTTTTACCATGATTAATTGAAAGAGGAGATGTACCCTTTGTCAAGACTGGTTTCCCTTTGAACATTTTGAATCTCTTCCTGTTTAACTTTACTAATTCTAAAATTAGAAGAAAAGGATGAAAACCGTTCTCTCTCCACCCATTGCATAATTCTATAAATTTCAGGAGTGATTCATATCATTCATTTTCTCTAGATACAGAGTGGGAAACTGGAATCAATGGTTGTTGCATCACTTGTAGAGCTAGTTCTGACTTGAGGGCCACTTGTCAAAATAACCCTAAAGGTTTATGGCACATGAAATAATAACTGACTGCAACATGAATTTTTTGTTAGCATGAATCTAGGATAATTGTATGACCGGTGGTTCAAACTGTCAAAGAGCTGCTTGGGAGACCCTCCCCTCTGTAAGACACCAATGTTGTATTTTCCACATGCAGCTGCTGTTCTGTAGACTCATAACAATCAGATTTCTAGCATGAGCCGAGGACATCCTTCTTCTTTGGAGAAATAGGTTCTAGAAAGTCACATTTATTTTGGCAACCAATAATACTTCAATTGCAGGCACCAGTGACAGTTTCAAAATATCATTGTCTGATTTCTGCCTATTTGTTTTAAGTTCCTGAGGAAAATAAGTCACCTGATCAGTGAAATGGGCTGCATAGATGAATAAATAAGTTTTTAAAAAAAGGAGTCTTCGAGCATAGATTGCGTGTCTGGAAAATAACGGCGACTCTGAATAATCGCTGAATAATTCTGCACAACAAAAGTTGGTACGTGTGCTGTGCGCTCGCTTCCTAATGCCCCTTTCTCATTTAGTTTGTGTCTTTAAAGTTCTGATCTGATAACAAAATGCCTGCCTTTTTTAAAAAAATGCAGTCCTTGCTCATGTACAATTATAAGTAACAAAGAGATAATTTAACCTTTCTAATAATGAAAGGAAGAGCAAATTTTAGGATACGGCTTGTGGGGTCTCTAATGGAGAGTAACTGAATCAGGCAACTGAGCCAAGTTTTTCAAGGTATTCATAATATTTTATTCAGATGGGACAGGGTCAATCACTAAACGGAGGCTGAGATGACTATGCCCCAGAGGAGGAAGTAGGAGATGGTGAAAACCGTTTTGATCTTCCATGATCTTCCAGAAATCAAATACTCAGTCTTTTTCCCACCCTCACTTTGCATATAATTGTCCTCTAGTAGTAGCAAAAATGGGCCTCTTGACCTCACAAGAAGAGCTATTACTCTATATTTAACAACCTTCCAAAAGCATTATGCATTAGTCTACACAGTTTGCAATAGCTCCAATCGCAGGAACTACAATTTAAGACACGCCTGGAGGCAAACAAAATTGCACAAAATGGCAGCTAATTTATAGAAAAAGAGACCGAGAGAGGAAATATTTGGAAGTCTAGTCCTTGGAGCCATCTGATTCATATTATTGACTCATTTAACCAACAGAGAGTGAGCAGAGACAACTTTTTAAGGAGTTTGGTTTCACACAGATTATTTGCAATTGCAGCCCATTATTTTTATACCAAGACTTCATTAGTCATATCTCCCGTCAAAGCTTCAACCCATGTCAAATGTTTTCAGAAAACACACCAGGACAGGTATGGAACTCATCAGCCTTGGTCAAAGGTCGGCCTCATTAAGGAGTCAAAATGAAAACTTTCAGGATCTCCGACATATTGCCTAGACTTTCTGCTCCCATTTTTGAAATTCAGGGCCGGTTAAGCACCTTCTGCTCCCCAGACACTCAAACGCGATCAAGATTTCAGCCTGAGCCAACGAATGGGATTCTTAAAACCGGCTGGACTTCATAATAAGGGAATGATTGAAACAACCAGAAACTTGTTTGCTATATCTATAGCACAATTTCCTGAGATTAGACATAACAACTCAAGACAATACAATTAGGACTTCTACATTTAAAAAAAAAGAAAGAGATGGGGGGGGGAGAGAAGAGGCCGATGACCGCAGTGGTGAATTAAATACCATAAATAGCAGGGTGCTGGCTAGGTAAACAAGGCAGAATTCGATACACTGAAGATTTCCTTGGCTTGATAGCTGCTTCTTTCTGGGAGGTCACTATCTTTCAGTGAGATAGGGAAGTTGATGCACATGGGTTGTTAGCAACTGGTTATCATGCTGTGCTGTGACAGATGTGCTTTAAGGAATGCGGAGGCCCAAAGATAAGGGTAACAAAAACGCCATTCATTGGGGGAGTATATTACATGAGTTTTTCTGCTCCCACTTTCAGGAGCTGGAGCATGAAAGAGGACGATAGAAAACAGCAATACGTTTTACTTTAGGGAGACATTAGGTGGCTGCTTTTTTAAAAACAGCAGGCTTCTCTTAGCTTTTAAATAGATACATGTGCAGATCACATGGCTATAACTTTCCGTATTTCGCTAAGGAAAATTAGGCCCCCTTATCCTTAACCTATTTTTTTTTTATCTCGAAGACCCAACATGCAAGTTCTTCTATTCTTCTCCCACTCTGAAAGATCAATTCTGCCTATTATATGTGCTGTGCTTGTATTGGCAGTATGAGAATTGATGGAAAGCATCAAGAAAGCACAAGCTTTCCTACTTGAAAAGCACCATTGCGCTGCAACCAATTTGATTGGGAAGATAATCCAGGCATATATCTGTCTGTCTTGTGCATGTACATTTAACCACATCGATGTACATTTAGGAGGAATTGGTGTAATTTAAATGTATAGATATATTATGTCCATGGTAACAAAATTTCGTCTATCCCCTCTCCAGTCAACTGTTCAGGTCCAGGTTCAAGCCCTCCTTTCTGCTTTGCCATTCTGCAATGTTCCTCTTTATAATGTTTCAAACTGAGTTTCCAGAAACTAAAACTCATGGCCAGCCTACTCATTAGAATAACAAAAGAGGCAATACAGTTTAAACTGGCTTCCTTATTTTTAAAGCAACCGAGTTGTAAGCATATTACGTAAGTATGCTCCAGCTCTTTAATATGTTGAAAATAGTAGGTATTTTAAAGTAAGGATAGTGTATAGAAGCTTCTGATAGATATTGCAAGAGGCTAAGAACACAGAGGGCAAAGGTAAGATGCCTTGAAAATAAGAAAAGCAGGTAATTCTCATTTGGTGCACAAATGACTAGGCACCCATCATAATATTTTGCATGTATTATGTGAAGACCTAGCTCTCTGAAGAAGTTTATAATTCTGGGAATCATGAAAAGAAAAGAAATGAGAAAAAAATCACAACCAGTCCAAGCTGGATGGACTCACAATAGCAATGGGTGCCACTTTGGAAGATCGTTTTGAAGAACGTGGTTGCTAAGAATTGATACCAACTTGATGGCATATAATCAATCAGTCAATTAGCTCTTGCAGCCATGAGTCTTGGCTGGACATCCAGCATATAGAGTGAGGCAATTGTTTCAGACAACAGTTACTAAGGTTCAGGGCTTGTCAATGAAGTACTGTCTGAAGTACAGTCAACTTACCACTGTAATTGAGCCCAGAATTATGACTGCAAGACATGCTGGTTGTTAAGCAGGTCACTGATTTTACAACCTTTTGGGCAGCAGTTGTTAAATCCCTGGGGTTGTTAAACAAATGCCCTGGTCCTTAAGCAAATGCCACAGTTGTTACGTGAGCCCATTTTAGCTAGGGTTCAGGAACTAAACGCTGGATTCTGGCAAAGAAAAAAGTTGTAAATCTTGGTATGTGATACTGCAAATGGCTGTAAATGCAGACTGGTTGCCAAGCACCCAAATGCAATCACATGACCATTGGAGGGAGGATATCAGAACTTAAAAATGGGTTGTAAGTGGCTCTGGATGGGTTTGTTATAACTTTGAAAGGTTGCTAAGGGACCGGTCATAATCTGAGGACTGCATGTATTAGAGGACTGATTTTGGTAGATTCTGTTTAGTGGTGGGTTTCACATATTCTTACCACCAGTTTGGCCCGCGTGCACATGCTCATTTCACGAGTGTGTGCGCCTTCCACGCATGCACCTGGCTTCGAAAATGTGGCTAAATAGGAAGGCTTTATGCTGCTACCAGTTTGCCTGAACCGGTACGAACCAGCTGAATATCACCGATTCTGTTTTTCCTCTGGTACATGCTATTATAGTCTCAAAGCTGAATAAGATTGGTGCTAGTCTGGTCAGCTTTGGTCCATATACAGAAATAGATACCATCACTGAACTATGGTATAGTCTTCTTAGCAAAGCAATCTTGATCGTCCATTCTAATTATATGAAATCTCAAATCCCTGGAGAAATAGAAGACAGCAGAGATTACCGTATTTTTTAGCGTATAAGACACACTCCCCCCCCACATAAGAGGCTGAAAATTTGGGTGCGTCTTATACTCAAAATGTAGCTTTTTTGAAGCTTTTTTCATCCCTAATAAGGAGCGAGCGAGTGAAGCAATCTTCTGCACTTCACCTGCTTTTCTCATTGCTTCTCTCTCCGACAATCAGCTGTACTTTAGAAGCTGTTTTTTATCCCCAACCCGGTGCGTGTGAGCATAGCGAGGGTGCACACTCAAAACCAGTGAACTAATGTGCTGAAGCTGACCAGACTAAGGATACTAGCCAGATGAATACCTGGTAGGCAGAATCCCCCCACCCCTATTTTCCTCCCCAAAAACTAAGGTGTGTCTTATACTCTGAAAAATACGGTATATGTTACAGATCAACCAGGTTCAATCCATGACTAACACTATCTAGCCACCCAATCATTGATTTCAATGACAAAAGAACAATTAAACAAGCCACATCTTGCAAATGGAAGGTGGCTGAGGTCCACTTGGAAGGATATGGTGTTAGCCTGCCAAATTCCCCACCACTTCCTTTGTAATTTCATTCTATTGAAAAAACAACAACAACTATTGACTGGATTGGAAAAGAATGGCCACAAACAACTCAGCCACAGCTCTAACTAATGTTTAATTTTGTCTCACATGAGATGCTAATAAAGTGGTGCATTAATATCCTTTCTGTAAGAATTTGGAAAATGGATGCAATAGCAAGAAAAGGTTTCATGGTTCATTTTATAAACTTAGTAGTGTATAAAAGTGGTTAGAATGCAGTACTGCAGGTTAGTTCTGCTGACTGGGCTGCCTGCAATTTGATGATTCAAATCTCACCAGGCTCAACCTTCCATCCTTCCAAGGTGGGTAAAATGAGGACCCAAATTGTTGGGGAAAATATGCTGACTCTGTAAACCGCTTAGAGAGGGCTGTAAAAGTACTGTGAAGCAGGGGTGAAATCCAGCAGGTTCTGACAGGTTCTGGGGAACTGGTAGAAGAAATTTTGAGTAGTTCGGAGAACCGGCAAATACCACCTCTGGCTGGCCCCAGAGTGGGGTGGGAATAGAGATTTTGCAG
Organism: Ahaetulla prasina; assembly: GCF_028640845.1. Classification (NCBI taxonomy): domain Eukaryota; kingdom Metazoa; phylum Chordata; class Lepidosauria; order Squamata; family Colubridae; genus Ahaetulla; species Ahaetulla prasina. The sequence continues at coordinate 93,329,043 of NC_080544.1, read as the reverse complement.
TATCCTTCCCCTGCCATGCCCCAAGCCATGCCCACCAAGCCACACCACACCCACCAAGCCATGCCCACAGAACCGGTAGTAAAAAAAATTGGATTTCATCACTGCTGTGAAGCAGTATGTAAGTCTAAGTGCTATTGCTATAATAGTTTGTCCAGTTTCCAACCTCTCCTTTTTTGGGGAAGATTTGTAGCCACAGAGGACGCTAGAGCAGCGGTTCTCAACCTGTGGGTCGCGACCCCATTGGGGGTTGAATGACAATTTGCTAGGGGTCGCCTAAGACCATCGGAAATATGGGAAGTATACTTGCGAGATGAAGAATCGCGCTCCAATGGTTGACTCCACAAGCCAGCTGCAGGCTCTTCAAATAGCTAGCCAAATTCGGCTTCAGGCGTGATGAATTAAAAAAGAGAGAAATCTTTGCTCTGATGTCTCCCTCTCAAGCCAGCTGTAATCATTCCCAATCGCTAGCCTAATCTGGCTTCAGGCGGGATAAACTTAATAGGGGAGGAGTCTCCGCTTTAATGCCTCCGTCCTCAAGGCAATCGCAAGCAGGTCAGATCGCTAGCCAATATGGCTTCAGGCGCGATAAATTCAAAACGAAAATAATTTCGTGGGGAATTGTATTAAAGGGGTCGCCACATCATGGGGAAATGTATTAAAGGGGTCTCAGCACTATAAAGGTTGAGAACCACTGCTCTAGAGGAAACAGGTTATGTGAATCCTGTTTATGCGAATCCATCCCACTGACTCTCAGCTTTCCTGCGGCCCACATGGTGCGTCTGGATTGCCTGCCACCCCCCCCACACGCTTCTGCCTCTGTCTGCTGTTTGGACAGGGAATCAACTCACCTGTGCTGTGCAAGCTGTGCAGCCCCAGAGTGCGCCGACCAAGGGACTGGCAGGCTGCAGCTGCTGCCAGATACCATCAGCCCCCACACGCTTGCTGCCTCTTGTGCATGCAGCAGGGTGGCAGGACGCCCAGCCGGGCTGATCACCCTGAAATTGTGTTTCCCCAAAAATAAGCTGATTTTGGAGCCTCCTCCAAATATAAGACCGAGTCTTATTTTTGGGGGAAAATGGTAGGTTTAAGGTTGGATCATAGTATAGAGCTAGCATTAGTGGCACTTGTCAATGAAGTGCCAGGATGTGGGTGGTAATGCATCCATCCTGGCCCTTCTTGATCTCTCAGTGATTTTTTATACTATTAAATATAGTGTCTTTTTGAACTGCTGACACTAGGAGTGTGAGGCACAGTGTTGTGGGGTTGTTCTCTTTTCTCCATAGCACAGCATAGCATAGTTAGTGTTGGATGGAAGAGATGTTGAATCAAAGCCTCTGTCTGTAAGTGGTCACAGGCTTAGTACTCTTCCCCCTCCTGATTAATATATCTATCTGAGGCTGCTAGGTTATTCAGTAATTTGGGATCAGGTATGGTCAGAATGGGGATGATACTCTGTTATATATCTCAGTTCATCTTTAGCCAAACAATACTTCTGAAGTCTTGTCTCAGTACCAGGAGGTTGCCGAGATCTGGATGGGGAGGAACAGGTTTATTCTCAACCCTTGCAAAACCACCACAATGGCTTTGGATACTTGGGTTTCCTGTTTCTGGGGAATATATCCATTGTAGTGTCTGCCTAGGTAGCATTGTTTGAGGAACAAGTCACAGTTAATGCCAGGAAGGTTTTCACACAAACCCAACAATGTGAGACAATTGGACCCATTTGTCTGAGAGGCCCTCTTTAACAATCACTCATGACTTGATATTCTCATCAGAAGACTATTGCAACAAAGTCTACATGACGTTTTCCTTGAAGACCACTAAGAAGTTGCAGAAATATGAATAGTGATGGGCAGGGTTTTTTATGCCCATGTAATACCTCTATTTTGTGAACTGTTTCAATTACCAATAATGTTCTGGATGCAATTCAAGATGTTGATTACTACCTATATGGCATAAGACCTAGTTCTGTCTCTTGTAGAGACCTGTTTGAGTCCTAGTTGCTACCAGGGGGATAGGGTGAGCTCTCATCACATGCTCTAGCTCCTTCTGGCATTAACAGTTTGAAAGTGGGTGGCCATGACTAGATAAATGGATACCACTTCAGTGGGCATCTTAATGGGGACATGAATGGATCCCCAACTGTGCCTCCCCCAGGCAATGATGGTATCACTATTTAATCCTTACAATCTGGAAGAGCTTTGACACTGCTAACACAACTGTAGTAGTGGTAGTCTCTTGTAGTACGTGCTTACTGTGTACCATCAGACAGATAGACCTAGAGTTAGATAGCTGGCATGCTTCTGGTCTTGTCAATAAGCATTCTTATCTAGCAGGATCCAGGAAAGTGGCATTCTCTGTTACAGTGCTCTATTCCTCTGGACTAACATCTCTCTGAAGATTTGTTTGGGTGCCATGCTGCCCTCCTTAAATACATGGGTGTGCCCTCAGGTCTTCTGTAAGTGTGGGTCTCTCAAGGCTGGGCATGGCACGGGAAGTTGATTACTTTCATTGTTCCTCTTGGGTTAAAGCTGCTCATTATATCTTTTATTTTCCCTAATTTTAATTTTGGAGTCATTTTTGGAACTGAGTTTAAAGGTTGAACACACCAAATAAATAAAAGGCACAAGATGGTCAATTGGACAAGCAGATTCATGCCTGGACTAGTGGTTCACTCAGCTTGGAATGTATGATGTATAGACACCCTTCACTGAAGGTGATGGTGATGATGGTGGTGATGAACATTTCTCCTTCCTATGCCATCGTCTTCAAAGAGAAGTCCACTTTGCCCCACAGAGTCATGGACTCTGTGCCCTCGCCCTCGCCAGGCTGTTCAGCCGCATCAGATAAAGCAGAAACATCCTGATTGTGGATCTGTGATTGATGTCCTTGGCCTAGAACTTCCCTCTTCCCCCATCCAGGAAACAGGAGGGCTGGAGAGATAGCACTCAGTTTTCTTTCACAGCCCCTGTTTCCTAACTCTAATCACCTTCTGCTGTGGGAAAAGAGATGAGATGCGGCCTTAAAAACAGATCATTGTCCGCCTCCTAGATTAATGCAGAGAAAGCGGTATTGTCTGCTGAATGGATAAACCTTCCTGCCGTCACTCAAAACCTATATTCAACGCTACTTCATTTCTAAGAGGCTTATCTTCTCTGAATAGATCCTTCCAGCTCAAGTAAGAGGCGATGTAATGAAGCGTGTTTTTTTTCTTAAGTGAGAAACCTGCTGGAAAGAAGGGGTGAACTCTGTGCAGCTGTTCGAAAGGCGTTTGCAGACTCTTGAAATACTTGTCATTTATCTGGTCTTGCAGGACATCAAATGAAGGAAGATCAAGTTCAAAATCTGCCTGGGCGGCTTTTGAAGGGCTTCTTCATCTGTTAATTAAATAATGCTTATTAACACGCAGTCTAATGCGGCTCAGCCCTCGCTATGCGTGGCGGGTTCGGAAATGAAAATAGCATCATGTTTGGTTCACTTGGTGGCGGTTATTAATCATTTGCTTTCTCAGATTTTGGAGGTTGAGTTCTGAATTGTAGGCACAGAATTGGGCTTTTTGCTCTCTCTCTCTCCCCTCTCTTTTTTCAGTGTTAAGATGAATGAATAAACTGGGCAGGTGTTGAGGCTATGGAGCACAAAATATGAATTGGCATGTTGAAATCATAAGAGAATATGTCACAAAGATGCTTATAATTCATCCAGTAGTTGGCCACAAAATGCCCTTTCATAAAACATGGACAGTCACATTCTGTTACCACATTTTCCCGAATAAATAATGACCCATTTATTTGGGTTTCTAGGGTTGTTTGAATAAGGAATGGGAAATCAATCTTCTTCTATTCCACATTAGTGCAGCAGAATTTTGCATGATATTCTGTTCTATCGATTTTGAGCAGAGATAATATGGAAAATCTGTATATCTTGTCCCCTTGCCAATGAGTCCTGATTCTCATGCCAGAATTCAGCCGTGGAACATGGCGAATTCATAACAATGACCCAATCGCTTGGATTTAGATTGCAAGGGTGTTAAACTGGTGGCCCGTGGACCGGATGCGTCAGGCGTCTGCCCTACCCCAGCTCCGTGAAGGGGAAAAACATTGTGATACATCACATGACAGCAGCGTGACACCATGAGTTTGACACCCATGATTTAGAAGCTAGAAGCTAGAATCTCTAATAAAGAAAAGGTGGTTGATCAGCCAAGACTAGGGATGTGAATTGGCCTAGGTTGATCTCTGATAAGGCTGAGAAAATCTGGCCTAGGCTGAAAGATATCAAGATAGATCCTTTCTGCTTAATTCTCTACCTTGGAAAAGATTTCTAGTTTGACAAGTTTTCACTTTCACTTTTTAGCTAAAGTTTGAGAAGGATTTTTCAGCTCTAGGTACAAATGGAGGTTGTGATGCTGCATAGACATTATCAATCCCAGAAATGATGGGGAAACGTTATTATTCAGTGTTATCCTAACCAGTGTTTTTTAGCATTAGGAACTTTAAGAGGGATGGGCTTCAACTCCCAGAAGTCCTCAGCCACCATGTCTGAGTGGGGAATTCTGGGAGTTATAGTCCACCCCTCTTAAAATTGCCAAGGTTGAGAAATACTGTCTTAAATGTATAGATGTACTTACAAGCCTAAAAAGCTATAACAGAGATTTCTTATTTAATGCAGCTTAACAATAAATTAAACTGCTACCTCTGAATGCTAGCTACATTTCATTCAGATTAGCATTTATCCCACCATGAATCCAGCACATGTCCATTGTGGCAAAATACTTAAATTTGCTTCCAGCAGATTCTGTAACAAAATTCTTTTTAATCCTTCATTTGAAAGCCTGGAGATTTTTTTACTAGTCAGTGTAGTAGGCCAATAGTCTGCCTTGGGATAGTCCCAGAAGGCCATGCTCTTAACATTTATATCAAGCGAGGTCAATCCAAGCCAGAGATTTTATGTTGAGTGCCAGAAACTAAGACACATTTGTTACATTCTCAATCATGTCTCTGTTTAATTGTGTGACTCCACACCACAGTCCCAAATTGCATGCTAGACTAGTCTGGTCTCAGATCCAAACGTTGATGGTAAATCACTTCCAAATCCCTGATAGGAATGCGGTTTGGGAAAAAAAAAAGAATTTTAAAAAGCGGGGAAAAAAAACAAACAAATAGAGATTTAACACTTGAATTGACTGATAGAAAGGTAAAAGAAAACATGGTTGGAACAACAATATAAAATAGGCTTTAAGAAAGTACCTTTCTTTAGGGAATCAGAGATGGAAAATTGTAATTGAACAACTTGGACATTTGAACTGAAGCAGAGGTGGGTTTCAGCAGGTTCTGACCAGTTCTGGAGAACTGGTAGCAGAAATTTTGAGTAGTTCGGAGAACCGGTAGTAAAAATTCTGACTAGTCCCGCACCCATCTATTCTCTGCCTCCCAATTCTCAGCTGATTGGGAGGAAATGGGGATTTTGCAGTAACCTTCCCCTGGATTGAGGAGGGAATGGAGATTTTACAGTATCCTTCCCCTGCCATGCCCACCAAGCCACATACACCAAGCCACGCCATGCCCACCAAGCCACACACACATAGAACCAGTAGTAAAAAATTTTTGAAATCCACCACTGAACTGAAGTCATATTTGCCTAGAATGGCCATCCTGATTTGGTAAGAAGACTTTTTTTTCAGAAAAAGCAGAGAAGAGAAGGAGGGGAAAGAATGGACAACCATTCATCAATATTTTATCATAAGAGGCATCCCAATTCTGCATACTGCTCAAATAATTATTTCACACCAAATATAAAAATGTCCAACTTCAATAGGTATTGGACTACTACATCCAGAATGTCCACCCACTGTAGCCAAAGGTGTCAGATGGGGAAAGTCAATTGTCATTGACTCAGATTTATCTGGGACTATTAGGATTAAGTAAAAATTTACATCTTGAACAAAAAACAAAATAAGCTATTCTGAAAATGCAAATGTAACTTGGGATGTTTCTGTTTCAAGTTCAACAGACTTTTTTCCCCATGATGTTCTATCCCATCCATTTACAGATTTTACAGACTAACAGAATTAGAAGGAACCTTGGAGGTCTTCTAGTCCAACCCCCTGCTTAGGCACGAAACCATATACCGTTTCAGACAAATTGTTGTCTAATCTCTTAAGAACTTCCAGTGTTGGGGCATTCACTACTTCTGGAAGCAAGTTGTTCCACTGATTAATTGTTCTAGCTGTCAGGAAATGTCTCCTTAGTTCTTGCTTCTTAGCTTGCTTCTCTCCTTGATTAGTTTCCACCCATTGCTTCTTGTCCTGCCCTCAGGTGCTTTGGAGAATAGCTTGACTCCCTCTTCGTTGTGGCAGCCCCTGAGATATTGGAACACTGCTATCATGTCTCCCCAAGTCCTTCTTTTCATTAAAATAGATGTGCCCATTTTCTGCAACCGTTCTTCATCTGTTTTAGCCTCCAGTCCCCTCCATTTGCCTCTTTGTCATTCATTTATTCCACAATTTTATTACGGTATTACTATTACTATTTGGTGCCTTTTAATCAGTCTTGGCTCTTGATGACTATCTCAACAAGTCCCTGCAGTTTTCTTGGCAAGATTTCCGAAATAGCTGGCCATTGCTTCCTTCCTACCTACAGCTGAGTGACTGGCCCAAGGTCACTCAGCTGGGTTTGTGTCTAAGGCTGGACTAGAATTCACAGTTTCCAGTCTAGAGAATACTCAGTGCCCTATTGTTTTTCCTACCCTGCCCTTTAGGGTTTTGTTTCTAGAGATGTTTTCATATTTCTGCCAAACTTTGGATTTCCTTAACTCTGCAGATATTTTCCTCTTTGCGTATGCAGTGAGGTGGATTGGGATTTCTTTACTCATATAAATAGGCATATTTGGGGAATGTGTCCTTTATTCTGTTTCATTCTTCAGCTGCATTTATATAATATAACTAACCAGGATAATTAAAGACCTAGCATTTGCATTTATACAACAAGCAAACTTTGGCTAGTTTAATATTAAATCATTTGGAATTTTATACAAACCATATTTTGTTTGACCTTGGAAATTGTGTTAGTTGAGAAACCAAAATTATGTGAGTTGTGCCAACTGGGGGCATTTTGTAATGTGTTCATGAGATTCATAGAATACCCTTGAATATCAGATTATTTTTCTATTTCAGGCAAATCCAGTAACTTCCCAATGACTACATTTTAAGAAGTAGTTTCAACATTTTCAGACTACTTATAAATTGCATATTGTATGTGGAGAGAAATAAATTTAAGATAGTTTCAAACTTGAAATAAATCTTGGTTCACATACTGCAATATGGTAAGATAGCTATGTCCCATTTTAGCCTTGTCCTGCACAAATTTAGCAAATCAGTATAAAGCTGATTAAGGAATTTGGTCATAAATGAATCTTTCCATCTTTTACATCAAAGAATATGGAATTTTTTTTCCTTTTCAAGATATGCAATTAAATACCATTCATGGTTTTTTTTTTTGCATTTGCTTGTTTTCTTCTTTTGGAGTTAAACATATGACTCCATTATTTCTTGTCTAAGAAAAGAAGAGATTTTGAAGTGTCTTATTGCAGAAAAAAAGGAAGGGAACTCAGAGTAAGTCTTCACATAAAAGACAATAGGTTGCATATGAAAAACTGCTGATGAAGATCAACTATCCATGCCTTAAACTCTGACTTATTTATCAACTTTACCAACTATATTCACACAACAAACTGAAAGCTAGTTTGGTGTGGTGATTAAGGTACCAAGCTAGAAACCAAGAGCATGAATTCTAGTCCTAGGCACAAAGCAATCTGGGTGATTGTGGGTCAATCACTCTCTTTCAGCCCTAGGAAGGAGGCAATGGCAGACCACTTTTGGAAACTGCAGGGACTTGTCCAGGTAGATACCAATAGTCAAAAACAGACTCAAAGCCTTCCCCTGGCAAAAGAAAATTCATATAACAAACTGGCATGCAGAGAGAGAAATCATAAATAGTGAGAGCTATCTAATTTTAAAATTCTGATGCTTTGAGTTTTAATAAAGGTTTCAGATTGTGTTAGGTAAAGGTAAAGGTTTCCCTTGCACATATGTGCTAGCTGTTCCTGACTCTAGCGGGTGGTGCTCATCTCTGTTTCAAAGCTGAAGAGCCAGCACTGTCTGAAGATGTCTCCATGGTCAAGTGGCTGGCATGACTCACCTCAAAGGCGCACGGAACGCTGTTACCTTCCCACCAAAGGTGATCCCTATTTTTCTACTTACATTTTTTACATGCTTTCGAACTGCTAGGTTGGCAGAAGCTGAGACAAGTAATGGTAGCTTACCAAATTACACAGCACTAGGAATTTTTATTATTTGTTTTTTCTTACTCAAAACTGTTCTCATCTTGAGCTTCTTAACCGGATACTTGCCTTAGGTTTGTGGTTGTTTCTTACTACCTAAGATTTCCTCTTCAGTATGTTTCAATCACTGAAAATCCTTGGTATTGTCAATCTGAGATGAATGCATGATGAGTGCAAAATGTGTTTGGATAGTCTACTCAGACCCTTTAGTTTGTTAATGAGACAGTTACCGTTTCAAATAGCTGTAACCGTAACTCTGGCATAAGGTTGCCTGTATTGGAGAACAGTTGTCACATCCAGTTATCACTATGTTTGAAACCAACAACTAATCAGAAATGGCAGCTATTCCATGACACATAAAGAGAAGTCTATAAAGAGAAGAATGGTGCTTTGTAATTTCCCAGTAACAAGCACTTAATGAAAGTTTAAGTTCTTCATATACATTTTAACCTTATAATCCTTCTAAGAATCCCCAAGGTAGCCCAATCTGGACTTTTGAAGGGTGTGACTGAAGTAATGAAACCATCACCATTGATTAGCTATTGATGCAATTTAGAAACTAAGGATGTGTTTGCATTCATGCCAGGTAGATGTCAGTCGCCATCCTAAATCATAGAGCAGGAGTTGGTAGCAGTGGTGTCTGCGTGGAGAGGTCCAAATTGGCAAGACGGAGGTCAGATGGAATGTCATGTTAACCATGCATATTCAAAAGGGATGAGATTTTTTTTGCTGCAGTGCTTTCTGCCATACTTCTGATTTTGACACACACACACCTCTAGATACCACAGAGATATATATAGTCCTATGTCCCGTAGGAATCTTGGATTCTCTTTTTGGGCATTCCAGAGACCTTGGAAATTTCCCTATAAGAATACAAGTAATTTTCCATAATTTAAAATAATAACGACAGAGTTGGAAGGGACCCTGGAGGTCTTGTAGTCCAACCCCCTGCTCAGGTAGGAGACCTATACAAATTCAGATGAATTGTTGTCCAATCTCTTCTTAAAACCCTTGATCGTTGAAGCACCCACAACTTCTGGAGGCAAGTCATTCCACTGATTAATTGTTCTGTCAGTAAATTTCTCCTTAGTTCTAGGTTGGTTCTGTCCTTGATTAGTTTCCATCCATTGCTTCTTGTCCTGCCTTCAGGTGCTTTGGAGAATAGGTTAACTGGCATGACTTAATACAACTAAAAAGTAAAACAAAGCAAAGACACACACACACACACACACACACACACACACACATTATTCAAAACCCCAAGAGCCTTTCCCCAATTTCTTTATCTCACTTTGATGCTCATCATATCTTGAACCAAAATAAGTAAATATGAAAAGTCTCTAATCCAGGACTAAAAGAGACAACGTTCCTTAAGGAAAAGGTAAAGGTTCCCCTTGCCCATATGTGCTAGTCGTTCCCGACTCTAGGGGGTGGTGCTCATCTCTGTTTCAAAGCCAAAGAGCCAGCACTGTCCAAAGACATCTCCATGGTCATGTGGCCAAAGACGCCAAAGACTCAGGGAACACTGTTACCTTCCCACCAAAGGTGGTCCCTATTTTTCTACTTGCATTTTTTACGTGCTTTCGAACTGCTAGGTTGGCAGAAGCTGGGACAAGTAACAGGAGCTTACCCCGTTATGCAGCATTAGGGATTCGAACCGCTGAACTGCCGACCTTTTGATCGACAAGTTCAGCATCCTAGCCACTGAGCCACCGTGTCCCGTAAACCTCCCGTAAACCTTTCTTAGCAAAGCCAAAATGAAATGAAACAATGAAAACTTGATCTTTGGGTACTCTAGACTAGCCTTTAGTTGCTTTGATGAAACTGCCCCACTGCTAGCATGAAAACAATAATCCCCACTTCCAGTTGCTACTCGTACATGGGATGGAAGAATGCCATTTTCTTCTTCACATCAGGCGGAGCAACCTTGTGCTCATTATAGAAGAGAAAACATACCTTTAGGGGGTGTGAGTAGAGAAATAAATAGAAAGCAGACAGACTGTCAATGCAGTTTTTATGGCAAAGCCCATCTGAAGTAAGGGTGCTTATGGGTGAGGAGGAGTGTCAAAAATCAACATGGTGGCTACAACCCTCTCATCTTTTTTATATGACAGAGAAGTGGGATATTGATTGCATCATGGTGCCGAGCATTTTGACTTATTTTTCCACCATCCTAAAGACATTTTTTTCTGAAGATCTTTAATTTTGGTGTGACTGCCAGATTCCACTGGTACTGATGGGGGGATGAGGAGATCACATTTAATGGTGAGCTCTGTTACTCTAAATATCCAGGAACAGATTGATTCAGGTAGATCAGGAATGTCAAATTTGATTTCATTAAGGGCCGCATCAGAGTGGTGTTTGACCTCAGGGGGCGGGGTGGGCATGGCCAGGTCGACATCACTCATGTTGGGGGTGCCTGTGGAGGCCCGAGCGCTCTGCCAGCGAAAATGAGTTTCTGAGCTCTGTTTTCGGCTGCAATGGCCTCCTGCAACCTTCTGTCAGCAAAAACAGAATTAGGGAGAGACATGGGTGGGCCAGATCTAAGCAACCCGTGGGCCAGATCTGGCCCCTGGGCCTTGAGTTTGACACCCCTGAGGTAGATAAAGCCAATTGTAGTTCTCCAGAGGTTATTTAAGAATTCAGGACCATTCCTATCTTATGATTTTTGAATTTCGAGATAACTCTCAGGAAGTTTGATTTCTGTAGAAAGCTGACTTTTCACAGATTTCTCTGCCTGCGCACGTATTTTTCAAAAAAACCTATCTCCTTGGTTGATGTCTTCGTGAGAAAAGGAGACACCTGCATCCGTGCCATAAAACCCAAGTTGAATCGACATAATACTTGAGTGTTTCCTCTTTGCGCGCAGCTGGCTGGGACCCATGACACACAGGCTCTGCAATGTTCCAGAAATACTTGATATTCCACACAAGAGGTGTTTGTGTAAGATAACAAAGGGACAATCTTGCATCCATGTCCAGCTCATCTGTTTATACATGTCACTTGCTTTGCTGGCTCTGATTAGCTGGTTCGTAAGAAAGCAGGAAGGTCGGCAATAAGGTTTTTATGATTCATCATTTCTGCTCCCTATTAAGGAGACAATGTTAGAATTTTTGGCAGTCGCCAAAGAGGATTTTTCTATACCTTGGGGACAATGTTTTTTTAAAACAAGGATGCACATTTCAGAATGTCAGTTTGCTAACTATCAGAAAAACGATGCCCTTAATACTGCCTTACAATATGCTTCTTTAAACAAAAAAAGAAAAAAGCAGATTTGATCTCTAGCCTAATTTTTTTTCCTTTTTCTCTCTTGAAATAATTTTCCTATCAACGTAATGGTTTATGTGATGCCCAAATACTGTTGTTTTTTTTACTATACAAATGCCAAATGTACATTTTCATAAATTAAAAAGGTTACATTCCCTGTGAGTGACCTTGATTTTGTCTCTGTGTTGTTTTGTTGTGTTTAACTATATTCTTTCCTACCCATGCTTTAGTGGCATTATCCCTCACCCATCCAATTACCATTTCTATCAGCTTTTCTGAAAGATTATGCTTTTTGGGTGTTCTTCTGTAGATGTCTTTCCAGTGGCTTCACTTGATGAATGTGACAAGTTTTGTGCTTTCTCCCTCCCCTCATTGAACTGAAAAGTTTTTTTTTTTTTTAATAAATACAGACCCAATAAGTGCCCAAAGGCAGTGTTTCAATGGCTGCTAAATCTTTCAAGGTTAGGACTTAACCTCCGTTCTCTCCTAATTCAACTGCAACCTTCAGTCTTAAGCCAATCAAGAATATCAGATGATACTTAAACAATGAAGGATTTCTGATATTCAGGTACAGCCTCTCTTCAATGGGATTGCAAATTCTTTGTGTGAAGAAAGTCGGTTTTGCTCTAAAGTACTGTCACAAAAAGTGAAATTACCATTTGCTTGGACTGGTGCCATTCATCATTGTCAGAATTCTAAGCATTGTAAGAGGCTTGGCCTCTTCAAATTAATGCCTTGTTTTGCATCAGCTAAATTTTCCCAAATCCTCAAGGATGGGTCATACAAAAACTCATCTTGCCATTTTAATTTATCAATCCAGTAGGAGGGCAGAGAAAGGAGACTTCATTCCATCTTTGCGCTTGCTTGCTTGCTTTTTTTAATTTACAGTCTAATTCGAAAAGAAAAGGAAATAAGATATGAAAATAAGTTGGGAAAATAAGATAAATCTCTCTGTGAAACTCACAAGATCGACTCAGTCCCATTGCCAAACCTCCATAATTCATTTGCAGGGCAGCTCCAGGGATTAGCCATGACGTATTTGGAAATTCATTTATTTTTATTTTATTTTGCTGTTTCTTATGCATAAGCGTAATGCTGTCCCCAAGGCTTTTCAGGTAGCCCTCAAATCTTGACAATGTTTGCTGTCTCAGAGCCCTAAACCAAAATTAATTTTCAAATAAACAGCATAAAAATGTATGGAGTATATGTATAAATTTTCATACAAAACGGGTTTGTTCTCCTTGCTTACATATATGCATACATAGATGTTAGCTTTTCTTTTCTTTTCTTTTTTACGTAAAATGATTTTGAAATTAATAGCTATGTGTATAAAATGAAAGTCTGGGAAGGTTTTGTTTTCATGAATTATGATTCTTTTGCATATTGATACATTTTATAACATCTATGCGAAGGAATAACTCTCTTTAATTCTCTCAAGTATGATCCAGCCAAAGTTAATGTCAATTTAAGTACAAGCTTTGGAACTTTTAGGAGGTAGACTTTGCTTGCTTCACAAACAACATTTATTTATTTGTTTGTTTGTTATTTATGTATTTATTTGTCAGTCAAATTTATTTGCTGCCCATCTTGCAGTACAAAGCAACTTTAACCGGTTCCCAGCAAGATAAGACACACAAACATTTGACAATCATAAATATAAAAACTGACTAAGGTTACAAAAATAAAAACAAACTAAAAATCAAGGGGTTGGAGGAGAGAGATGGGGGGGGGGGTGCCTTCTCTATTAGTGTATGAATTACTTCTAACCAGCAACTTCTTCTTCAGGCATACCCAAGTTTTAAGGCTTCCCCTGAAGGCTAAAAGAGAGGGGGTGGATCTTATCTCCTGTGGTAAGATGTTCCAAAGGGCAGGAGCTGAGGCAGAAAAGGCCCTTCTGGATTTCACCATCAACTCCTTGACTGATGGGATCTGCAATAGGCCCCTTTGGCCAGTTGGGTGGACCAATCCCATTGGGGTAAGATGGCCGGTAGATATTCCGGACCCATGCCATAAAGCAGAGGTCTCCAACCTTGGCAACTTTAAGACTTGTGGACTTCAGCTCCCAGAATTCCTCAGCCAGCTTTGCTGGCTGAGGGATTCTGGGAGTTGAAGTCCACAAGTCTTAAAGTTGCCAAGGTTGGAGGCCCCTGCCATAAAGGGCTTTAAAGATAGTAAATACCTTGAATTTCACCTGGAAGCAGATGGGCAGCCAGTTACTATCCAGCTATTATCCTGGTGGCAATGGTCAAATGAGAGAAAGTTTAAACTAACCACAGTTGGAAATCTTCACACATCTATCTTCTCTGTTTGTATGTTTTACACTACAGGGTGGTGGATTATATTATACTGCCCGCATGTATAAAAATTGGATACCATTACATATTCCATTTGCTAAATTGTTGTAGTCTCACATTCTTTTAAGGGCTGACAATTATTTTTATTTAAGAAAAAATGATTCGGCACAACATGTGAATCTAGTCATTATGCGATTTAAAATCTCATGTCCGGCCATAGAAGCATGGTAGTGGAATGTTATAATGTTATAATAATAATAATAACAACAAGTGCAGGGAAAGCCTTTAGTGTTTTGTTGTTCTGCTTTTCTGATGTAAAGCAGATGCTATCAAACTGAGCTTATGGGAGAAAACAAAATTAGGGCAGTTGAGTCAGGTTTAGGTAAAGCTAAGAGGCAGAGCTAAACAGAGATTCCTTGTGTCAACAATCCAGTGCTTTCTTGTTCTGTTTGTGATCATGATGAAGAACACACTGAACCACAAACTAGCTAACAACGTTTTAAGTTGCCATGTTGTGCAAATCCAACCAATGTGATTAGTTTATGATTTTGTGGGGCATGAAAACCATAAATTGGATTAATGGAATAAACCATGGGTAACTGTATTGTACAACCCTTAAATCGATAGAAGAATATATTTGTAGCTTAGAGCTGAACTGTGGAATCCTTGGTGCTCTCTGAGTTTGGTGGGGGATTTTTTTTGCATTTCATTACCAAACTAGGTAACAGTATCAGTGCACAATGCTATCTACAAGAAAACCACCAATTCAGAAAGTACCAAGCATCCCACATCCTTTGAATCTTAACACAACTCCTTATGTCCTAGACTAGTAGTCTAGACCATGGGTCTGCAAACTTGGCTCTTTTAAGACTTGTGGACTTCAACTCCCAGAATTCCTCAGCCAGCAAAGCTGGGAGTTGAAGTCCACAAGTCTTAAAAGAGCCAAGTTTGCAGACCCCTGGTCTAGACTATATATTTATATGATTCCAGATTTGGGAAAGTCTCAGAGATAAATGATGTGATAAGGGCTAAAAAGCAATCTGAGGATATTTCAACAACAGTGGAGTAGAGCAAAGATAGTACTGATAGCAGTAGGTACCTTAGATTCATAACACCCTAGACTTAACAATTGTCAATAAGAAAGACCAATAAATGAATAAATAAATAAATTTGGATAGTGGACTGCAGAATAGGAGAGAAAGAATTGGAGAAGATAACAAAGTACAAACATGTGCGACTAGAAATAGAACAACTGTGGCAAAAGAAAGTAAAGATAGTCCCAATAGTCATAGGTTCCTTGACAGCAATCTCAAAACAACTGGAGCACCACTTGAATACCATTGGCATTGACAAATTCACTGTCAGTCAGTTGCAAATGGCACCTTTACTTGGGGCTGCTTGCAACCTGCAATAATGCCTTTAACCCAGGGGTGATATTGACTTAACAACTGGCTTGCAAATGTGAGCAACCACCTCCGCGCATGCCACCTCCGCACATGCGCAGGACCTTCTGCGCATGCGCAGAGCATAAAAAAAGGTCGTGATGATGTCTGGGCGGGTTGGCGGAACCTCCCACAGCCCCAGATACCGGTTCGTCCGAATCGGGTAGAACCGGCAGAATCCCATCATTGCTTTAACCTCATCAAACATCCACATCTGCCTATCCCAGGTCCTTGGGAATGACTTGATAAGGGGACAAAAAAATACTAAATCCAGTGTACACACTGTGTGACCACCATAATTTATTGATTAGCCATAAGTCATATCAAAATAGAAAATAATAAGACTGTGTGTAACAAAAGAGAATAAAAAGGCAGAACTTAAAGGAAATACAATCCTATTTCTGCATCACTTCTACAATATACCCCAGTCAGATCCACATATGCAGTTCTCAGTTCTAGTAATGCAGATAAAGAGCTGCATTATATATAATATTTAGTTTCTGGGCACATGTGAAATATAAAGATCCTGGAATACCAGGAAACTACCAGAGGACTGGAAAAGAGCTGATGTAGTTCCCATCTTCAAAAAAGATAAACAAATTGATCCAGGAAACTACAGAATAGTAACTGTGAGAGGGATCTTGGAGTCCTAATGGACAATCACTTAAATATGAACCGGCAATGTGCTGCAGTTGCCAAAAAAGCCAATATAGTTCTAGGATGCATTAACAGAGATATAGAATCAAGATCATGTGATAATACCACCCTTGGTAGGACCAAACTTGGTATACTGCATTCAGTTTTGGTCACCACAATGTCAAAAAGATGTTGAGACTCTAGAAAGAGTGCAGAGAAGAAGAACAAACATGATTAGCAGACTGGAGGCTAAAGCATAAAAAGAATGGTTGCTGGAAAAAAAGGACTAGGGGTGACATGATAGGAGTGTTCCAATATCTCCGCAGCTGCTACAAAGAAGAGGGAATCAAGCTATTCTCCAAAACACCTGAAGGCAGGACAAGAAGCAGTGGAAGGAAACTAATCAAGGAGAGAAGCAACCTAGAACTAAGAAGGAATTTCCTGGCAGTTAGAACAATTAATTAGTGGAATAATTTGCTTCCATCAGTTGTGAATGCTCAAACACTGGAAGTTTTTAAGAAGAGATTGGACAACCATTTGTCTGAAATGATATAGGGTTTCCTGCCTGGGCAGGAGGTTGGACTAGAAGACCTCCAAGTTCCCTTCCAACTCTGTTATTATTATTATTATTATAAGTATAACAAGGGGAATACATGTTTGATTTTACATGTATTGACTGCAGCCAGAATTGTATTTGCACAACAATGGAAAGGTAAAGAATCCCTACAGATGAAAATGTGATTTAAAAAATATTAGAATGTGCAGAAATGGATAGATTAACACTTACAATTAAAGAAAAGGAAGAAACTGAATACTTTTTGACTTAGGATTTTATCAATGGTTAGCTGACAAAAACAGAAGTGAGAAACATGGAAATATAAGTAAAGGACCAATGAAAAAAGGGAGGTTTGTTAAAATGGTTAAACAAGTATCAGCATTATTATTATGGTTATTATGATTTAATATTGTTCTAAACACTTTGATGATTATTTCCTAAAACTATTTTTAGGAATAGTGGGAGATTGGACTTGAAGATCTCCAAGGCTCTTCCAACTCTGTTATTCTGGTCTGTTAACATTTATTTTCCAGTTAAATATAATATTGTTTACAATATGGATGTCAATGTGCCATTCATCTAATGAGTGATTCAAGATACTGATCTCTCTTTTTCTTATGCAATTGGTATACAAATATGAGTTATGCCTTGTATCTCTGGAACAACGTATTTGCATTGCTCCAGAAATAGAAGACATAGCTCATATATTATTTGTATGCAATAATTTGGCCATGCCTTCCATATTTAACCATTGTCCCAGCTGCCAAAACCTTGCTTGAGCATCAGCAAGGAAGTCAATGATATGTTCATATAGCTGTCTTGGCAACAATATTTGCCATTGCCTTCTGGGATTTCCCAACATTTCTCATCCATACACTAATCTTACCTGTCCCTATTCAGAATAGTCAACCAGACTATTCAGTCAAGGTTCCCAAGGCACCTCTTTGGGGTAACCTCTAAAACATGGTGCTATCTGAAATAATTTGGATAAGGTATATTTTCCACATAAATTAATGAAACTAATAACTTTCAACAGAAGAGAAAGTTTATAGCTCAGAGTTGAACTATGGAGACTTTGGTGCTCTTTGCGTTTGTGGACATTCATGACCCACCTAGCTAACATCATCAGCTACCATTTGGATTATGAAGCACCCACAAGCAAACACTCAAGTTCAGAGAGCACCAAGTACTCCTCTAGTTCAGTGGTGAAATCTGAACCGGTTTGCCACCGGTTCGCTGGCTGTGCATGCGAGGTGTGCGCCAAGCACGTGCTATATGTGTGCAAGTGTGTAGTGTGCACTAAGCACATGCTATGTGTGCATGCATGTGCAGTGCACGCATGCACAGTGCACACCAAATGCATGCATTGCATGGAAAAAGGAGTCTTGGGAAGGTAAGTAGAACAGTGAGGGGAGGAACAGCTATGCCGCGTGATTTAGATTCAGTAGCGATTTTAAGTAGCGCGGCACAGCTGATCATCAGAAATACTGGTTCAGAGGAACCAGTAGCTTTTTTTAACTATCGGTTCGCCTGAACTGGCAGTGTTTATCACTACCGGTTCACTCAAACCGGTATGAACCGGTAGCATTTCACCACTGCCCTAGTCGCTTTACCCAAATACTGTCCCTTCATGGGCTATCAATTTCCATTGTCAAAGCAAAATGAAGAAAACAATTGGATTGATGGGGAGGCAATGAAAAGGAAGCGGAAAGAGGAGCTCCAATGAAAATATCCCATAAAAGACCTTCTATTCTTCCGAAGATATTTCCACCTAATGTTACACCAGAGTCAGTGAACCACATGAAATAATCTAATTAGGAATGGTGGAACAAAAGACTTATCCTTTCCTAAATTCATATTGGCTTTCATTCTACACAAGTGGAGGTGCCTTTTTTAAAACAACAACAACAACAACTTTTCTTTGTTTTGAATTTGGCCAATCTTCATGCCACAGATCTCCCAGGGGATAGAAATAGCCATGCAAGTTCCAGGCTTATTGCACAATGGTTCCTCAGATTTAGAGATATCGCATTCTGACCTGTTTTTGATAGGCAAACATTTGTACTTGAATGGACTTTCTTTGTTTTATGGAAGCTGCTTACCTTCTGTAAATGTTTGTAGGTTTTTGTATGTGAATTTAAAGGAATTTGCTGCATCTGTGAAGAATGGAAAAAAGTGAGACAATTATATTGATTGACGGTCACTTTCAGGAACTTATCATTGGGGAATCTGCACAATGCAAAAATTTGCATAAATCTGGTACTATAGAACGTCTGCAAAAAAATACATTAATCTCTGTGGGATGTTGTTTTCTCTGCAGCTGTGATGGGGAAAATATATAGAATGGTAGACTTTCTCAGATCCTGTCCCAAAGACCATTCTTAGCATTGTCCTTTAATAAAATTGAAGTAAGTCAAAAAGTAGCAGTGGTGCAAGTACCCTCCATATGTAGAGCATATCATTTCAGCAAAACTCAAACTAGGAGACCCTTGGATTCCAGCAGATATAAAATGGAAATCAGGCAAGTCTTCATTCCCACTTAAACACTTCAAACAATATAAGCCCTTTAAGTATCGAGTAGAATTATTGAATGCTGTTGATACTCCATAAAATGACCGGGTAAAATTCTGATGCTTGGAGCTTTATTTTTTTATCCCCTTTCATAATAATTGCATTTGCCTTTGTTCACTGCTGTCCGTCTCTTACCGACTGTTCCACAACTCAGTTAACCTGAAGTAATTGGATTTAAGATGATTTTGTCCTATTAAATCAATGGCACCAAATCAGCTTAATTCCAAGTCTTCTGGGTTAAACTGAGTTGCAGAGGGCCTGCCGGATGATGAATGAAAAAAAAAAAAGCAGCCAAACCACTGTAGCAGCTTATACGAAAATAATAAAAAAAAGATCATCTAAAGTGCCAGAAATGATAACAGAGCCCACAGTCTAACCGCAGCTAAATAAAACCCACGGTGTTCCTTCTAAATAGTTACATTCCACAAGGGGGCTTCCAATTCACATTCAGTGTTTTGATAGTTTCTGCAGTGATTCTTAAAACGCTGAAACTGTACATCTGAATAGAATATTTTGAATTCAATTCAAGCTGAAGCAACAGTTTAGAAATGCTAAGCCGTAGCACAAAAACACCTTTGTGGATTTTTGTTGCTTCTGTTCCACAAGAGCGAATGCTTTTGCTGCCGTTCCTTAAAATCACAATGTGAAAAGTCAAGACTTTTTGGAGCTGTTCAGTAGTCATGAGCAGGTTTAACAGCAACTCCATTCTGTCAGTGTTATCGACCCCCAAACTTTTAGAAACGCCTTGAAACCAAACCATGTGTTTTTGTGAAGGCAGCCAATCTAAAAAAAAAAAAAAAAAGGCTTCTGGAAAATCGTTTTTGGAGTCTTGCGAACTGGCTTTAGAGTAGTTCTTCTTCTGTCACAGCTGATTTGATGGATGGGAATTGACTGTGATTATTGTGTGCCGACACAGATGGAAGGACCAGGGCAAGAGATTTGCTGCATATAAAAGACCCTCACATTGCAACAAAACATTATTTTTTATTGTGGCCTTTGCCCACCTGTAGGACTTCAACTGTGATAGGCCACATCTACCATAATCCTCTGCAGTGGTGGAATTTTTTACTACCAGTTCTGTGGGCATGGCTTGGTGGGCATGGCAGGGGAAGGATACTGCAAAATCTCCATTCCCACCCAACTCCAGGGGAAGGATATGCAAAATCCCCATTCTCTCTCTATTGCTGGGGGAAGGATATTGCAAAATCTCCATTCCCACTCCACTCTGGGGTCAGTCACGGGTGGTATTTGTTGGTTCTCTGAACTACTCAAAATTTCTGCTTACCGGTTCTCCAGCACCTGTCAGAACCTGCTGAATAGCAATGATCCTCTGCCAACATAATGATTGAGAAATTTAGGACAATACATCTGGGCACACCAGGTTGGTGAAGATCATCATGATGTATCCTTGATTTCAAGCCATGTCGTTGACTCCCCTTCTTAACCCTCTATCCTCATATTTTTTTTTCTTTTTTTCACCTTCAGAAGATGAACTAGGTCTTGTAACCTCTTTACACTGTTCCTTTCTGTCTCTCATTTGGCCCGTGGCCCACTCCCATATTTTTCCTCGTAGGCTCTTAAGTCTGCATGTCAGATCTCAGCAAGACCTTTTAGTGCCAATGTACATATCTAAAAACCACATGTTACAGCTTTATTGAAACTATACCAGTTCATACTACAGTTGGGGATTATATATTACCTCTAGAAGCAACACATACCAGTTAGGCTTAAGAAAGATAGGGGGGCGCTATGTAATCTTCCCATCAGCATACAGTTGATTACTGGGGATCTAAATGATGAACCAGATAGGCATGTGGTCTGATTCATCTCAGTTCTTAACCAGCCTTAAGCTTCGCTTCAGTTAATTTTTGTTAACTTTGCAATCCTGATTCCTTCCATGCCAGAGAGGTGTTATTATTTTGTATTTAGATTATTTATCAAAACAATTCAGCTATCACTGCGGTTGTGTATATAACCTAGAAATAAAGATAAACTAAACAAGCAATGTAGAAATTTCTCTCTCTCCCTCCCTCTCCCCCCCACCTCCAAAGCTGCTGTCTCCAGAATAGAGAAGAGCCATGTGTAAATATAAACGTAGCTGTGGTAGATAAATGAGTACTGCATTAATTTAATTAGTTTAATTAATTAGTGTAATTGCATTGCCTTTTGTAAACGCAAACTGCTATGCAAATGCTGTTGTCATTATCATCTTTAATTGTTTTAAGTGTTAGAATTAATTAAACAGACTGCAAATGAATTTGTTTAAGGAGTATTAAGAAAAATAAGCAGCTATCTAGTGAGAATTGTAAGATGTGTCGGGATTTGTAGGAGCAACATTTGGGAGAACAATACATGAATTTTTCTAATTCAAAAAAATCAAGAATAACTCAACCTCTTTTCTTCCAATTTGCTCGAACAGTCTCTGATTATACCTGTCAAATTTGGTGGAAAAACACCAACCATTGAAGGTACAAATCTTCCACTGTTTTTCAGCAGGAAAAAAAGATGTATCCAAAGTACATCTAAAACTGTAATCCCAAATGCTAAGATAAATTCCTTTATTAGTGAACATTGATGCTAAACCTGAAAAATATCTTATTTTTGTTCTCAGTTTCTATTATGTGTCCCTGGTTGAGTCAACAAACACTTATGCTGATAGTCTAGAATCAGATTTATTTATTTTATTTATTATTTATTTATTTTGTCACAACAATATATGTAGGTATCATACAAAAAGATTATATAGTAAATAAACACATATATGGGTAAATATAAGGAGGTATAAGCATATATATAGGAAGGAGAAAAGAAAAAAACAATATGATAGGAACGGTAGGCACGTTTGTGCGCTTATGCATGCCCCTTATGGTCCTCTTAGGAATGGGGTGAGGTCAATAGTAGAAAGTTTTTGGATAAAACTTTTAGGATTATGGGAAGAGACCACAGAGTCAGGTAAAGTATTCCAAGCACTGATGATTCTGTTACAGAAGTCATATTTTCTGCAATCTAGATTAAAGCGGTTGACATTAAGTTTAAATCTATTAGTCGCTCTAGTATTATTGCAATTAAAGCTGAAGTAGTCTTTAACAGAAACTTGGACCTTCTATAACAAAACTCAATCACTCCAAAGTTGCCAGAAAGCTCTTTCAGGAGCCTTCCTTCCTTCCTTCCTTCCTTCCTTCCTTCCTTCCTTCCTTCCTTCCTTCCTTCCTTCCTTCCTTCCTTCCTTCCTTCCTTCCTTCCTGTTATTCTATATTCAAAATTCTAATAACATTATATATAAAAATGAGGGTTCTCCATTTTCCATGGAGGCTTTGGAGAAGTATGGACTAAGGGAGATTGGAGGTAATGTCCCCTTTAATTCACTTTTTTTTACATAGATCTCAGGATTGATGGTTCATTCTATATTAAGCTACTCTACCTAAGAATATTAAAGACAGCATTAGCACTAAGACTTATATACTGCTTCAAAGTGCTTTACAGCACTCTCTAAGCAGTTTACAAAGTCAGCATATTTCCCCAACACTCTGGATCCTCATTTTACTTACCTTGGAAGGATGGAAGGCTGAGGCAACCTAGAGCTGGTCAGGATTGAACTCCTGACAGTGGGCAGAGTTAGCCTGCAATACTGCATTTTAACCACTAACCAGGGGTCCATAGATCAGATGTTCCAATATAGTTCAGCTGCATGTCTGGAGGATGACTTTTGAATGTCTACTCTAAATTGCCACAATCAAAGCATAGCCAAAAACTAATCAGAATAATTATAATTTCAAAATTAAAAACTAATTTAAGTTTCAGTTTGCTGATTGAGCAATAATTTTAATGAATCATTATTAAATTAATTTAAGGGTAATTCTAATCTAAAAAACACACATATAGGTTGTAAGAACAGAATTTAAAATAATGTTGTTAAAAAGAACATTATAATAATTATGCATTAATCCAACTACCCTATGTTTGTTGTGATGATTTGTAAATTATCCTTAAACCTTCTATTCTATTGGTTTTTAGATGCGTATCTGTGTTTTTGTTTTACTTTGTTGGAGCAAGAAATTCATTGTAGTTTGGAAACAATCCAACAGAGCAAGGATGCCAATTCCATAAAATTAGAAAGCTGACACACCCAACTAATGAATTTTGAAAATGTTTTCTTTAAAATAAACATTTCCTTAGTTCTACACACTGATTGTTTGAATATATATGTGTGTGTGTGTGTGTGTGTATATATATATACACACACACACACACACACATCTGTATATCTTTTCCAGCAGTTCTCTCAGTTACATATTTCAGAATGTCAAAGAATATTGTAAACAAATAGTGTAATACTGATAGAGTATCTGTATGATTTAAATTACAATTAATTAATTGCTTTATAAGTAGATCCTAAACATACACATTCAAAACTAAGTCACATCAAGAGGTTTTACTTTCTAATTATGCTAATTATCTCTGATGAATTAATTAGGAGGAATGCTAATTATGCCATAAATGAATATATTTTAGAAAAACAAATCAATATTGCAAAACTCATTTGCAAAGTCTTACTGGAAGATCTGCAACATTGTATGCAAAATCTAAAAGCAAACATTTTCTTTCATGAGAAATATTACTTTATTCCTATTTAATTTTATTCAGATTTAACTGAACAGTTTGGTAAAATTCATGAGATTAAATAAATTAAAATTTCTTCAGATACATCATATTAATACTTACCAGTCAGATTCAAGTACTCACCACTGTGCTAAATTTGCATTCCAATTCTCAATATATGGCGGATGAATATATCAGGACATTATTTGTCATCTATGAAATGAGAATGTCACATCAAGAATACCTGTCAGGAAATTAGTCTATAGCAGGTGTGTCCAAACATGGCAACTTTATGACTTGTGGACTTCAACTCCCAGAAATCCTCAGCCAGCAAAGCTTTGGTCTATAGACTGTTAGAAGACAGTGCCAATATTTAAATGTAGAGACAACCTTGTACAGTATATATGCTGTAAAACTATGCAATTTTTTAAATGAGGAACTTTGCTTTAATATTTCTTCTTGCACTTCATTAGATGTCATTCACACTAGTCATTCATATTTTTATTATTTGATTTTCCTGAGCATTTGGTGATTTTATAAATGTACCTACAGTTATATTCAACAACTACTCCTGTTGATGTATTGGATGTTTTGCTAGCAGGTTATTGAGCTAGCATGGTCAAACTTATTTTAAATAAAAAACAACATAGTGCATAATAAAATGATTTCAGATTAGATCAGGGATGGGAACTAAGAGCTCCAGCATCTCTCATCATTGATCGTGATGGAAGAGTCTGTGAAAGGGATATTCATTGTTTGGAATTAGCAATGTGACTGGAAAATAATTCTAGAGTGAATATTTAGATGTTGTTAGAGAGTTCTATATAAAGAACACATTTAGAAAGATCTTTACGAGTTAAATTTAAGAAGGAATTTCCTACTGTAGAAACAATTCATCAGTTGAACAAGCTGTCAAAAGAGGTTGCTCATTCCTTACAGGCGTTGAAAGAAAAGTTGGATAACTATCTGCAAGGGGATTTTTTGAGAAACAGCATGTCCATTTTGCGGACAAGGATAGGGTTTCCCTAGTCAAATTTTGCTTCCCATGTATGCATGTTGGCTCATGCAGATCATGATAAACTACATTTCTTGTCCTACAAAAACATGTATTGTGTCAAATACCTGTCAGGCTGTGTTTACCTTGCTGTCTCCCAAGCTGTGTTTTGGCATGGTAAGCTACAAATTGAATAGGCTTCACTCTGTGAAGAAGTATTAATTGGATCAGGGAACATCCATTGTTTCATCTTTTAGCATTATTGCTTTGGTCTTGGAATGCCTTGGGCACTCTCCCTCGGCCAGGAATCTTGAGGGATAGAGAAAGTAAATGTCTTGAAGATAATATGCAGGAACCACTATCTAGGCCAGTCTTTCTCAACCTTAGGGACTTTTAAGATTGCTGGTTAGGAAATTCTGGAAATTGAAACTCCCAGAAACTCATCCTACAAAACAGTAACCCCAAACCTTGCAAGAAGAATATGCCCAAATTGAACATCAAAAAACTTCTAAAAGAATTGACCCCTTAGAGGAAGAAGAAGACATACAGAAACATGTCACACATAGAAAAAAAAATACAAACCTAGTATAAAATCCCTGTCCAAACCAACCCACTCTGATGCACCCACACTAGTGCTAAGCAATCAATTTCATGGACTCTTCCCTAGAAGAAAACATGCAGATGCCTAGAAAAGAAGCATCTTCAAATGTCCCTAAAAAACTAGCACCATCAAATGCTTCTGTGATATATAGAAAATACCCCAAACCTCCCTAGGATAAAAAAAAGATGAGTGTTGGTGATAGGAGATTCAGTTCTCAAGGGAACAGAACCTGCCATCTGTAGACCAAGCAGTCAATCCAGAGACATATGTTGTCTCCCTGGAGCTAAAATCAAAGATGTAGCTGAGAATCTAACCAAAATAATAAAACCCATAGATTACTACCCTTTTCTACTACTACATGTAGGGACGAATGGCAGAAAAAAGGGCTTGAAAACAAAATTAAGTCATTACGAACATCTAGGCAAGAAAGTCAAGGACTTAGGTGCACATGTAGTTTTTTTCATCTGTACTGCCAACGAAAGGACAACATCCAGTGAGAGAAGTCCACATATCTTAAAGTTTCTGAGGTTGAGAAACATTGATCCAGGCAAAAGGGGCTGAACACGTATTAAGTCTAGAACAGCTGACATTGGGAAGTGGCTTAAATATCTCCCTAATTCACTGAACTATAAGCAAAAAGGAAATACAACACAATCAGACTTGCCAGATTTTGTTACTATAGTCAAACTTAGAATTCTTGATGAACGTATCTTTTCTTTTATGTACACTGAGAGCATATGTATCAAGACAAATTCCTTGTGTGTCCAATTTATTTATTTATTTTATTTATTTTATTTGAATTTATATCCCGCCATTCTCCGAAGACTCAGGGCAGCTTACATTGTGTTAAGCAATAGTCTCATCCATTTGTATATTATATACAAAGTCAACTTTTATTGCCCCCAACAATCTGGGTCCTCATTTTACCTACCTTACCTACTTTATAAAGGATGGAAGGCTGAGTCAACCTTGGGCCTGGTGGGACTTGAACTTGTAGTAATTGCAAGCAGCTGTGTTAATAACAGACTGCATTAGTCTGTTGAGCCACCAGAGGCCCTGGCTCACACTTTTTTAAATTTATTTATTTCATTTTGTCACAACAGTATACACAAACATTGTCATTAAAAAAAACATATCATGAAGAAAATATATATATATATAAATAAAGAATATGCATCAGCTATATTAATTTGATATAATGAAGGGAACAATAGGACAGGAACGGTAGGCACTTTTGTGCTCTTATGCACGCCCCTTATAGTCCTCTTAGGAATGGGGTGAGGTCAATAGTAGACAGTTTTTGGTTGAAGATTTTGGGATTTTGAATAGAAACTATGAGTCAGGTAATGAGTTCCAAGCATTAACAACTCTGTTACAGAAGTCATATTTTCTGCAATCAAGTTTGAAGCGGTTGACATTAAGCTTGAGTCTATTTTTTGCTCTTGTACTATTGCGATTGAAGCTGAAGTAGTCTTTTACAGGAAATTATATTCTACTCTATTCTAAACTCAATAGCTTTACATTTTCTGTGGAGTTGATTTCCTGGTCTGGTCTAGTTAGTGGAAATGACAAAGAATCAATAGATCTCATAACATTTCTCTAGATTTTAGAAATGGGCATGCATAGAATCTTTTGTCTGATCATTAAATCTCATAATCTTGCACAAAACAGTTTGAGATTTGAGTGACTTTCCTCCCTTCGTTTAGGTCCTTAAAAACCTCAAGTACAGCATCCTAACCGCAGATTCTGGGAGTTGAAGGCAAATACATCCAAAGGTCATCAGGTTAAGGAAAGGGAATCTAGGAATCCCAACTGTCTGCAATCTTCTTATTTTGCCTTCATGTGTTTTCCACTTCATTATGGACCTAATCCATCCTTCAGAATGGAATATGCTGCTTGTCAACAACATTCCTTAAAGCTGCTGAAGGTTGCAATGATGAGAATAAACTTTTGAGTGTAATTTGCTCGTCATCCCAAATATTTTGTTCTCAAAGCAGAATTGGGGATTAACAGCAGGCCAGAAGCTAGAGTTTTAAGACTGATTTCCTTTGGTCCTTCTTGCCCGTCTTTTCTCCTTTTGTTCACACCTCTGACTGCCCCCAGCCAATGCATTACAATAAGGTGATTCCAAGGAGTGGTATAGCGAGAAGCAGTTGAAACCCAGCCTCCCCCTATTTGATTTATAAGCTTTAATGAGGAAACTGCTACTTTAATCACCAAGGAAAAGAAAAACTCTCACACCACCTTGACAAATCAGTGATGCGTTGACACAGAAAAAATGGAAAGGATTGTTGCAATTCCAAAAAATAATTCTATTTGCTCCCCAGCCACCTCCTTGGGTTCCCCCGTGTTTATAAGGCCAGGATAATTCTGCATCCCTGTAGTGTGACCAACATCTGGGTTTTCTGGATGAGAGAAAAGCCATGTTTCATGATGGCTATACTTTTAAAGTTTGCAAACACATAGTGCTTTTAAAGCCAACTGAATATCTACATGCAGCATAGGGTTGTTAGATATCTCATATATATTGTACTGCCAATCTTTTTATTTTATTTTATTTCCAGTACCTGATAAATGCATTCAGTCACTACTGGGTGAGGATAGACAAATTAGCACCTCTTTCCACAATCCAGGCAGCTGTTGATGATGCTGGTTTTGATTTTGATTTAATATTTATTAGGTTTATATTTATTTGTTGAATGCATTTGCCATCTATTTTATAGCAAATGACTCTGGGTGGCATCCAGTATTAAAACACTAAAAACCTAACGAAGGATAAAAATAGAAATCTCAATCAAGATAAGAGTTAAAAGATGGGGAGGGAGGGAACAAGATATGTGGGGATGGGAGATGGGATTGCCTTTTAATTCAACAACCACCTGCAGTGTGATGTCTCCTCATTAGGGGCTCAGGCCATCTGGCAAAGTCAGGTGTTCAGGCTCCTACAGAAGGATAGAAAAGTGGGGGCTAGTCTCACCTCACCTTTGCTGGCTGGGGTATTCTGGGAGTTGAAGTCCTCCAGGCTTAAAGTTGCCAAGGTTGGAGACCCCTGTTCCATAAGACAGGAGCTATGGTTGAGAAGGCCTTTCTTCTAGACCCCCCCCCTTCAGCCATAATTCCTTGACCAACAAGTCCTGCAGATCTCCTATTTCTTTTGTGCAGGAGCTCAAAGCAGTACACACAGTGCTGCCTTCTATTTTTACCTGCAAAAACCCTGTGAGGTAAATTAGGCTTAAGGAGAAGGGCTGGTTCAAAGTTAACCCAATGAGCTCTTGTGGTTAAGAATGGATCAGAATCTGGTCTGCCTCTTTCTAGTTCAATACCTTAAACATTTACACCACTTGGAGGTCCTCACAAGCTGTTCCTTCAATACATATTTATCCAGGTAATAATATATATTGGCTTTTACCTATGTAGACTGAATCTTTACTACTTTTGGGACTAGTTCCTCCAGGCAGAATCTTGCTGTCTGTTGAAAAATTAGTATGGGTAATGTGTACTGTATATACATACACTTTGCATGTATGTACTCTTCATCTGCAGGACGTGTTGGCTCAGTGGCTAAGATGATGAGCTTGTTAGTCGAAAGGTCGGCAGTTCAGCGGTTCGAATCCTTAGTGCCGCGTAATGGGGTGAGCTCCTGTTACTTGTCCCAGCTTCTGCCAACCTAGCAGTTTGAAAGCACTGTAAAAAATGCAAGTAGAAAAAATAGGGACCACCTTTGGTGGGAAGGTAACAGCGGTCTGTGCACCTTTGGCATTTAATCATGCCGGCCACATGACCAAGGAGACGTCTTCCGACAGCGCTGGCTCTTCAGCTTTGAAATGGAGATGAGCACCGCCCCCACCTTTACCTTTTTCTTAGTCTTCATCTGGGTTGCAATGTGAAACAGGTCCGGCCTTTTCGTCACACAACCAGGCAAATATAAAATAGTAACAAATGTTGGACTTCCGCTTGGCGCCACCTTTCTCGCTGGGTGCTAATTTATGGCACTCCGCACTGGATATGGTAAAAGCCGGTGAAAACAGCAATGAACAGCTGTTCCCGGCTTCAATTTCCCTCTCTGGTTGAAAGAGAGAGAAAGAGCAGGGGGGGAGAGTGGTAGATTCCCCTAGGGGCTTTGTTTTTGTTATGCAAAGTCCCGAAAGGTCGAATCCCATTGAATCCTCCTTTAATCTCCAGTATTCAGTGCGCTTCTGCAAAAGCAGGAAAAGAGGAAGGTGTCCACTTCTGCTAACAATTGATTTCTTTTTGTGGATTTCTATAAGCAGACGGAAGAAGCATGAGTGAACAATTATTGGTTTGCAAGTATTTTTGACTTTCTGACTTCCACCTTCTTTAAAAAGAGAATTCCCTCCCCCTTCCTTTAATTGTTTAAAATGGCGTCTGAGAGCAACTGAAAGTAGAGCGATAAAGGGAAGGGAAAGGAAAGGAGTCTTGCTGCGAAATCGAAACTGAATGGAGATTTTATCTTATTGTGTTGGACTGTGGATTGTTGGATTATATTACGTTGTTTAAGTATTTCATAAGGGGATTCTCAGCAAGAACTTTGCCATGAAGGTTCTTTCAGAAGAATGGATTCGTGACTTTATACAGGATTACACAGAAAGAATGTATTTAATTATTCAAAAATACGAATTGATAAAAAATGGGGATGTTTTGGATGAGAGCTTGGAGGAAATTAACCAGTGTAATCAGGACTTGGAAAATGGAATGGAGGAGATACAAACAAAAGTGGATAAATATGAAGATATGATCGTGAATAAACAAGTTGATGTAAAGAAGTTTTCTTTAAATAGTTTGGATGAAATGCCTGAATTTGTGCTACAGGAGGCTGTCTCCGAACCGAAAAACTCACAGGGTTAATGCTTTCCAAGAGTTCTCTTTTTGGACTGATGGAATATACGGCAGTAATTTGTGGATTCTTGGACATAAGGAACTACTAGGAAATATTGTGACTGACTTTTCAAAAGGAGTAATGAAGGAAAGACAGAGATTAATGCATCAAAAAAAATGGCAAGAGACAAAAGTATTATCCTTGAAACAAGGTTGTTTTGAAATATTAACAGACAAAAATATTAGTGTCCCTGAAAGACAATATGTGAGGAAGATCTGGAAGAAATGGGTTGATTATATGTTTTATATCTATCATAAAAGACTAGATATTTGGATTTATACTGGATTTTGACGAGGAAGGACTAAAGTTGAATAGATATTGTAATTTTCTGTATTGAAATTTTATAATGTGTTGTATTGAATTTTAAATAGAATATTCTCGAAAGATCTTATGTAAGAAAGACCTGGGGGAAAAATTATATGGTTATAGAAGCTATAAGGGAGATATTCTCTGAATGGGATTGGATTTTTATGCTTTAGCTGGTTTTAAACACTTTAGGATTATTTTGTTCTATTGCTTTATATATTTTATTACTGTTAATTGTTAATTTTTTGAAGGATTTTGGTTATGTTAGGAGGAAGTCAGAGCTAGAGAGGGAAAATTGGTATAATAGTTTTGGGGAAAAATTTTCTTAGCATATGTTTGTTTTATTTTTAACTATACCTTGTGCTTGTTCCGGGAAGTCAGGGAGGAGGGGGGAGGGGATTAGTGAAGGGAGGGGGGTTGGGGGGAAAGGGGAAAAAATTTTTTTTGTAAAACTTTTTGAATAAAAAAAATAAAATAAAAAATAGTAACAAATGTTGTAGTTCCTTACATGTACCATTATTATGTGGAGGACATACAGTAACTGTTTAGTCTGAGATATTCTGAACTAAGAACTCTGATTTGAAACAAACTAACCGTTATTTGTTCCTCTTTTCAAGCCCTTCTGATACACACTTCTGAACATAATTTAGCTTGGTTTTTTAAATTATTTTTAAAAAACGTATTTGTATCTTATTCTAGTCTTGTTCTTTTTTCTACTGAAAGAAATGAGTTGGAACTGCAGCTCCCAGAATTCCCTGCCATTTCTCAGGCATCAAGAGGGCACCACATTTGTAAACTTAACTTTACACCAAAATATAGAGTCCTTCCATTTACTTGTAATTGGCTACGCAACACCAATGAAGTTGAAGACTGATTTACATATATGTGTAGTCACAAATCCTCTACATTGTGCTATAGCTAGAGGACTTCTTGAATGCTGACATAATGCAATGTTGTTACCGCTGGTTAAATTATTTATATTTCGCTTCCAAAGCATGATTAGGCATTGTAAGTGGGTAAAATCCAGCAGGTTTGGACAGGTTCTGGAGAACCAGTAGCAGAAATTTTGAGTAGTTTGGAGAACTGGCAAATACCCTCTCTGGCTGGCCCCCGAGTGGGGTGGGAATGGGGATTTTGTATATCCTTCCCCTAGAGTTGGGTGGGAATAGAGATTTTGCAGTATTCTTCCCCTGCCACACCCACCAAGCCATGCCCACCAAGCCACACCACACCACACCATGCCCACCAAGCCACGCCCACAGAACCGGTAGTAAAAAAATTTGGATTTCACCACTGATTGTAAGCAATGCATAAAACAACTGTGTAATTGAAGAAGACACCAAATAGATAGGCATTTAGTTCAATGATTCAGTCTTTAGCAACGAGTGATAAAAGGTCTCAGCTCTAGGATAGAGAAATGCTACTATTCCGAACCTAGGGAAGCTGCTTCAAAATTAGGAATTAACCACTTCTGTGGATCCGAAAGAAGCCCGCACAGTCTACTTCTTAAATTAAATCTGAAATGTTGCAAGATTACAATGTTCTTTTGTGAGATCTCGAGACCACCGAACTCATGAGATATGATCATGGTTTGAAATGTGAGGATTTGTTTATTTATTTGCTATCTTGTTCAAGGTTGGTGGTGTCTGAAATCCATGCTGATCTCTGGAACAAATAAGGCTGGTTGAAGCAATGTTATAACTTGATCTTCCACAGCCTGACGTCCTTCAGATGTGTTGAAAATGTCATGGTTCCAGAAATACCTCTTCTGCGTAAAAGAAACTCAAAGGCATTTTTTGTTTTTTCTCAAAGTTCTTTACTAGCATGAGGAGACTGGCACGCGATGAGTGCAATTCCCAAAACTGAAGTTCCGGATTCGTTTCCCCAGTTATACAAACCCCAAGAGTCCCACCCCCCTGACCCCTTTGATGGTCACATGGTCCCACATTCTCCCAGTTCATTCGAGTATCTTCTTGCCACTCTTCCTGCAGATGTGAACGCCATCCGACCTTGACTGCTTGAAGAATGTTACCATACCCCACAACCCTCCCCTCAGGAGAAAAATGTGGCAGCGTCTGGAAACCTAAAGTCTAATATGGTTTCCAGGCCTGACAGAAACTACATCTCCCAGAATCCCCAGGATTCTGTTGTGTACTTATCCTGATCGTTAATCATGGCCAGTGTTCCTATGGCAAAAAAATATTGAGTTAATTTGCAGACAAGAAGTAGTAGAATGATGGATTATCCTGGCTCAGGGAACTAATTCATGGGCATCATGTCAACAATTATCTTATTTTTGGATCTCAACTATTCACTGGGAGCCCACCGATTTGAAGAACGATCTCCCTTACCTCATTTACTTTGTTTATTGTTCCCAAGCCGTAGACTGTCATGGCTCATGCATGAGGCAATCGTCCCGTGGAGTACAGGACACGCCAGAATGTTTTTGCTGCCATTTGAGCCATGGCAGCTGCTGGCACCTGTATGTTATTTCAGAGGAGTGCATGAAAAGTAGGGCTCTTCTTAGAAGACTTAACACATGGAGCAAGCCAACATTGGAGCAGGAAATCCAAGGCTGACATGCTCCCCTTATGTTGTCCCAGTATGCTGCCTCGTGAGCAATTAAAATGGAAATCAGTACACATTCCTGAGGCTTAATTTCTAAAATGAGAGCAGATGAATAAAGATGAATGGGTGTGTTTCAAGCTCTCATTCTCTACTTTTAGAGTGGAGAAGCAAAATATTAGCCTAGCAAATGTCTTTCAAAGCAAAGATGTAACACTTCTTTGCCCCAGTGCTGATCCTGACATTAATATGAAGGGGGAGATATTTTCAGATTTGCAAGATTGATGTCAGCCCTTTGAGGCCATCTGCATCAGGAAACCAAACAATGAACACTAATTCTACTTTTATTGTAAGGTTACAGAAGAGAATCTTACAAGACTGAAACTTCCTCTTTTCTCCATCAGTTTTACTCTTCCCCAAAAACTAAGCAGGCTCTTTCTGGACATTTTTCCATTTATCCTCCTTCTTTGGATTCAGATTTCTGTTATCTAGGCTGCGATTCTTCCTCCTGCCTGTCATGGTTATTCCCACATATCATTAAAACCGCAAGTATCAGGCCAACCTAAATAATCCGTGTCATGAACAACAGCTGAAATATTCCCAATCGTAAGGCCTGCCAGAATAGACTGCAATATAATTAGTTGGAAGCAGGGTTTCATTGAAAAATTTAAAGTCTAATTACAACACTGTACAATCCAGTCCCTTTTTTCCCCTCTTGCATAGCTGCAAGGAAGGGATTGAAACATTCACATTCATTGTTGTTAAGGTAAATGAAAACCACAGATTCTAAATACAGCTTATTTTGAAAACCATCACTTAACTCATACCCTTTGAGATCAATTTCTGGTTATTCGACTGCAGAATGGTTTCTAATTTTCCCATAGTTTTGCAAGAAATATGAGGTGGGTTCATGTGAGCCTAAACCTCACGTCCATACTTCCATGGCACAGGACAACTGTGGTTTCCTATTACTTAGATACAGAAGCTTTATATTTATCTTCAATCAATGGGGGGAAAATGCTCTTTCTGCCTTTAAATTGTCTTCTAGCAACAGGTAGAGCAGGTACCAGCATTGTGTCATATCAGTGGCCAATAACTTTTATGCTGGTCCCTGTGATAAGCATTAGGATGTTGATATGCTTGATGTAGATAAAAGATGAAGCCTAACCAGATGTCTTCCTGAATTATAGGAAGGATCCATTATATACAACACTTTGCAAATCAGCTTCTGAAGATCCTTCTTCTCCTTCTTCTTTGTACAAAGCAAGATTATTCAATCTCTACTACAGGTAGCTCTTGACTTACGACTGTAATGGAACCTGCCCATTATGGTAGTAATTCATGATAGTTGTAAAGCAGATCATCCATGTGACCGACTCCATTTTATGATTGCTTTGAATGTAGCATTTGTTAAGTGGGCCAATTGTTCCCTATGGGCTTGTTTTGTCAATGCTGGTTTTTCGGGGGGAGGGGGGTTGGGGAAAAACATTTAATTGCAATAATTTAATTAATTATTAATTAAATTAAATTATTAATTTAATTGCAATAATTTAATTAATTAAATAAACATTTAATTGCAATAATACAAGAGCAACCAATAGATTTAAACTAAATGTCAACCGCTTTAATCTAAATTGCAAAAAATATGACTTCTGTAACAGAATCATCAGTGCTTGGAATATTTTACCTGACTCGGTGGTCTCTTCCTATAATCCTAAAAGCTTTAACCAAAAACTTTCTACTATTGACCTCACTCCATTCCTAAGAGGACCATAAGGGGCGTGCATAAGCGCACAAATGTCCTGTCCTATTGTTTTTCTTTTCTTCTTCCTATATATATATATGCTTATACCTCCTAATATTTACTCATATATATGTTTACATACTATATAATCTTTTTGTATGATGTGACAAAATAAATAAATAAAATAAAATAAATAAACATCATAAATGCGATCAATTGACCACAGAATGTTGCAAATGTGGGTTAGTGACCACAAGGTTGGCTACTGGAACTTCAGAACCAGGTTGTAAATATCTTGAGGAGAGCCACATTTTAACTTTGGTCATTAAGTGACTGATTGTAAGTCAAGGACTACCTGTACACCGAAATGAATGTTGCTAAACTGCACCTTTCACCATCCTTACTCCTGATCAGGCTGGCCAGGGCTGGTGGGAGTCTTAGTTCAGCTCAGAGGTTGCCTATCCTGTTCTAAAGCATCTTGAAATATCTGCATGTATTTTATTTTAAGACAGTGACCTTAAACATACTTGGGCAGAATTCTCTGCTGTGATCCAGCCGAGTTTGCTCAGTGCTGTCTTGCTTTGGGTTTTAAGAGGAAGGCTCTGCATTTTGAATGTGTGTGTGTGTGTGGTGTGTGTGTGAGGTGTGTGTGTGTGAAAGCGCGTGCGTGCGTATGCACATAAACTCCCATTATGCGTCGTCCTGTGCAACCCAGCTTGTCAGTGTACAATTATGAGTTTTGCTTGGTTTATTTGGCTTGGCCTGCTCTCAGCTTTCCAGCAAGGGACTCTATTTCTAAGAGTAGATCAGTAATGATAACAACAGTTGACATGTGTCTGAAATATTGGGTGGATAAGGGAGGGTTTTTTTCACCCACACTCCTCTTCTGAATATGTGAAGTTTAGAAGCCCACTTGCCAACTTGTCATTCTATAGAGAGATCCACGATTATTAAGACCTCATTGTTTGAATGTTTTCATAGCAATTGTTGCAATAAAACAGATTACAGGAAGTAGAGAAAGACTGGGCTGCCCATTTTTCCTCCTCAGATTAAGGCATCATTGCTGTCTTTACTTCTAGTCAGTGTTTTCAAAATATCTGATAATTGTAGTACTGTTCTACTCCCCAGTTATAACTACAGTCATTCTTCAGTATTTAAGCTTGAACTATTTTATTATTTTCTTTTTGGGCTTTTTAAGAACAAGTTCTAAAGTTAAAGTTTATCATACCCATTAAAATAAGTATGAATTATTAGCACTATGAGAAACAGCAGTTTGATTAAACTATCTCAACAATTGTTTGGAAAAGAAATTCCATGATTTATCTTTCAGATAGATAGATAGATAGATAGATACATAGATACATAGATAGATAGATAGATGATAGATAGATGATGATAGATAGAAGATTTAGGTAATAGATAGATAGATGATAGATAGATGATGATCAATAGAAGATAGATAGATAGATGATAGATAGATGATAGATAGATAGATAGATAGATGATAGATAGATGATGTAGATGATAGATAGAAGCTAGCTAGATAGATGGATAAATAGAAGATAGATAGATGATGATAGAAGATATAGATGATAGATAGATAGATAGATAGATAGATAGATAGATAGATAGATAGATAGACAATAGATAGATAGATGATGATAGATAGAAGATAGATAGATAGATGATGATAGGTAGAAGATAGACAGACAGACAGACAGACAGACAGATAGATGATAGATAGAAGATAGCTAGCTAGATGATGATAGATAGATAGATAGATAGATAGATAGATAGATAGATAGATAGATAGATAGATAGATAGATAGAGGACTGGTTCTATTCCCCCTTCAAATTAACCAGAAAAGGGCATCGTAATATATTAGGCCCTAGTGGAAAAAACAGTCTCCTGCCCTTATAAAATGAATTTGAAACACAAACTTTGCCTGAATATCTTATCTCTGGAAAGAAATCTTATGGAAGCGTAGGTCATTTAGGACTCTTATTCTGCCTTTATCTTGAGGAGGCGTAATAAGAAACACTGCAAATATTCAGCATGGTGCCTTTGTATGAAGGACACTTTATCAAACCAATCTAGAAGTTGTCAAAACATGAACATCGATGCCCTGACTGAAGATGTTCCATTTCCTTTTTGTAAGAATGATAGTTTGGGTGCTGCCTTCCACAGGAGGTAATTGGGCATCTCTACTTCTAATAAACTGAACGAGCCAGTCAGAACTGAAATGGTAGAACACATTTACAATCAAACAAGGCAAAGCTCAATGCAATGATACAAATTTCTGTTGGTCTCCTGAGTGAAAGCTAACTTTCCAGTTTGAATCTCAGCTTGCAAAATCCTGATAGGGCCTGTCCTCAGTCTGCATCCATAGCATCAGTTGAGAAACTTTCTACGTGGCTTAGAAAATTTTGTCATTTGTCATTATATCTCTTGTGGGCTAGAAAAGAAATATAAACTGACTGCAAGGAACAGAATAGAATAACAGAGTTGGAAGGGACCTTGGAGTCCAACCCTGTGGTTAGGCAGGAAACCCTACACTACCTCAGACAAACACTTATCCAACATCTTCGTAAAAACGTCCAGTGTTGGAACATTCACAACTTCGGCAGGCAAGTTGTTGCACTGATTAATTGTTCTAACTGTCAGGAAATTTCTTCTTAATTCTAGGTTGTTTCACTCCATGATTAGTTTCCACCCATTGCTTCTTATCCTGCCCTCAGGTGCTTTGGAGAATAGCTTGACTCCCTCTTCTTTGTGGCAGCCCCTGAGATATTGGAACACTGCTATCATGTCACCCCTAGCCCTTCTTTTCATTAAACTAGACATACCCAATTCTAGCGACTGATCTTTATATGTTTTAGCCTCCAATCCCCTAATCATCTTTGTTGCTCTTCTCTGCACTCTTTCTACAGTCTCCACATCTTTTTTATATCATGGTGACCAAAACAGAATGCAATATTCCAAGTGTGGCCTTACCAAAGCATTATAAAGTGGTATTAACAATTCTCGTGATCTTGATTCGATCCCTCTGTTTATGCAGCCTAGAACTGTGCTGGCTTGTTTGGCAGCTGCTGCACACTGCTGGCTCATATTTAAATGATTATCCACTAGGAATCCAAGATCCCTCTCACAGTTACTGCTATTGAGCAAGGTACCACATATACGGTACCAGTGTGTTTTGTTTTTCTTGCCTAAATGTAGAACCTTACTTTTTTCAACATTGAATTTCATTTTGTTAGATAGCGCCCAATGTTCAAGTCTATCAAGATCCTTCTGTGTCTTAAGCCTATCTTCTGGAGTGTTGGCTATTCCTACCAGCGTGGTTTTGTCTACAAATTTGATGAGTTCCTCACCTATCCCCTCCTCCAAATCATTGATGAAGATGTTGAAGAGTACTGGGAACTGAAATCCTTCCATCTTCCACCATTCAGTCAGAACTGAAGACGCTTCAGCTGGCTGAGAAGCAAAAACTCTTCAAGGAAAAACTAAGTCCAGTTATCTTTGGAAAGAAAAAAAAAGGCACCTTTGGGACAACCATATCCTGGATGATTAAGAATCTGCATAGACATTTATCTTCCTTATTTGTTGATGGAAGCTATCACTGGCTAACTGCTATAGGCAAAACTTTTCTAGCTCACAAGAAATATAATGACAAAGTTTACTAAGCTACAAAGGAAGTTTCTCAGTTGATGCTATGGCTGCAGACTGAGGACAAAGCATCTTTGGAATGAATATACATGTTTGACTCTTTAACTTAATGGTTGAGCTAACACACTATGGAGGAATAGACCAGATCTTTGATTCCTCCAAAGTGAAGTCCTTACACATTAACACTTCTCTTTAACCAGCCCAGGGAGATGCCTCTCTTATGTATACTAGGCAAAATGCAATGATGTAGTTAAAGAAAACAGTGAAATTGGCCCCTTTCCTCCTTGACTGTAGCCTGTACAATCTCCGAAGGATTGTTTGAAATGATTATTCTTCCATTATGATGTTATTGCCTCAAATAGGAGTGGTACCTAGAGTGAAAATAATCTTTTTCTCTTTTCCTCTTGGAAAATTTTGGCTGTGATGCCAAGCACACAACAGAAACAACTGTGGCCAGAAAAAAAAAGTTGGTTACAGTACGCCAGTGTTTAACTGCTAAACATTTCTTTTAAAAAAAAATTCTAATATTTTACCTTTTGGAAGGATTTCAATGCATTTGGGGTCCAGAGTGACTCAATCATTGTATGTTTTCTTGCTTCCCTCTGGGAATTCTTTACAATGGCTGCATTATATAAGCTGTTGCCATTTCTAACCCTAATTGGCCAAAGCATGCTTCTATAATACAATACTGCCAGTTGTACAATGATCTATTTTTGGCAAAAGATTTAGCATCCATCCATATGTAAATACAGATGTTTAGCTAAAGATAACAAGTCTCTTAAGTGGCCTTGAAAACTACTTTTAGAGTTATGGTAGCTTTCAATGAAAAAGGGAATTCTGAAAAACTTCCCAGGAGAACTTTTTGACTTAGGGGGAAAAAAAATGAAAATTGGGGATGGGAGGAGGTGGTGATGAGGTTGGGGCAATTCATAACAAGCTACTGTCAGACAAATATTAAATACACTGAAGTTGGTGAAAGTTTCTTTGACTAAACCATGGAGCCAGAGGCAAAGTGAAAACATCTTAAAAAGCAAGCATAGCTATTTTAAAAAGTAACACATTGTCTGACACAATGCCAAATCCAATTGATTTAAAACAGGGCACCGAATTTGATCACAACATAATC
This sequence comes from Ahaetulla prasina, assembly GCF_028640845.1. Taxonomy (NCBI): domain Eukaryota; kingdom Metazoa; phylum Chordata; class Lepidosauria; order Squamata; family Colubridae; genus Ahaetulla; species Ahaetulla prasina. The sequence goes on along the minus strand of NC_080544.1, from coordinate 93,289,441 downwards.
TGGTAGGAGAACCCTGGTAAGCAGAGCTTTGGACCATATGTTCTTGTTTATGAGTGACCTGGAAAGCCAATAAACAAAGAATTACAATAATCAAAACAGGAAGGTGCAGGTAGGTTTGTGAACACAGCTGCTTAAACTAAAAAAAGACAAAATGGCTGACTTTTCAGGTTTCTTTTTTTTAATGAGAAATGTGATCACCTCAGAAAATACACATAACTGAGGTAGGTCTCCTTGGTTATTTTTACACTTAGCTTTATGTCTCAAAGGTATGAGATGTGAACATGCCTGGGTCTAAGAAAAGACCTCGAATAATTACTTTCCCCAACCTGGTGTCCTTCAAGTATGTTATAGGACAACAACTCCCAGTATTCTAGACTACATTCTAGGCCTTTTCATAATGTTGTACTACTCCAGTCTTTCTCAAACGTGGCAACTTTAAGATATGTGGGCTCCAGCTCCTAGCAAGTATGTTGAAGTCCACACATCTTAAAGTTGTCAAGGTTGAGAAATATTGCACGGGAACATTTCATGACATTGCATTTTAATATAGGATTTTGAATAGTTTCCCCTACTGACAGAAGAAAAACAGGAAGTTAACTTTGGTAGCGTTTGGTAGAGAAGTCTGGTAGAGAAGTCCTGAAGCACAGGGGAGCAGCCAGAGGACTGGAAAAGAGCTGATGTAGTTCTCATCTTCAAAAAAGGAAAAAAAAAACAGATCCAGGAAACTACAGACCTATCAGCCTGATCTCAATACTGGGGAAGATCCTTGAAAGCTTAATCAAGCAACGAATCACTGAACACCTAGAAGCAAACAAAGTAATAACCAAAAGCCAACATGGGTTTGTCGAAAACAGATCATGCCAGACTAATCTTATTGCATTCTTTGACAAAATGACAAAATTAGTAGACCAGAGGAATGCTGTCGATATAATTTATTTGGACTTCAGTAAAGCATTTGATAAAGTAGACCATAACCTACTACTAAATAAAGTAGAAAAATGTGGGTTAGACAGCACCACCACCAGATGGATTTGTAACTGGCTGACCAACTGCACTCAACGTGTAGTCCTCAACGGAACTACATCCACATGGAGGGAAGTATGCAGTGGAGTACCCCAAGGCTCTGTTTTAGGCCCAGTACTCTTCAACATCTTCATCGACGACTTGGACAAGGGGATAGATAGGGAACTCATCAAATTTGCAGATGACACCAAGCTGGCAGGAATAGCCAACACTCCAGAAGATAGGCTCAAGTTACAGAAAGATCTTGACAGACTTGAACATTGGGCGCTATCTAACAAAATGAAATTCAACAGTGAAAAAAATAAGGTTCTACATTTAGGCAAAAAAACCAAAATGCACCAGTACCGTATATGTGGTACCTTGCTCAATAGTAGTACCTGTGAGAGGGATCTTGGAGTCTTAGTGGATAACCATTTAGATATGAGCCAGCAGTGTGCAGCAGCTGCTAAAAAAGCCAACACAGTTCTGGGCTGCATAAACAGAGGGATAGAATCAAGATCACGTGAAGTGTTAGTGCCACTTTATAATGCCTTGGTAAGGCCACACTTGGAATATTGCATCCAGTTTTGGTCGCCACGATGTAAAAAAGATGTTGAGACTCTAGAAAGAGTGCAGAGAAGAGCAACAAAGATGATTAGGGGACTGGAGGCTAAAACATATGAAGAACGGTTGCAAGAACTGGGTATGTCTAGTTTAATGAAAAGAAGGACTAGGGGAGACATGATAGCAGTGTTCCAATATCTCAGGGTTGCCACAAAGAAGAGGGAGTCGGGCTGTTCTCCAAAGCACCTGAGGGTAGAACAAGAAGCAATGGGTGGAAACTGATCAAGGAAAGAAGCAACTTAGAACTAAGGAGAAACACCTAGTCCCCAGAAAGATGCTCTCAAGTAATCTCTTTCAAGTCAAGGTTTGAGTCCTGTTGATTTCATGGGTTCATCCAAGCAAAGTTTCTGGGTGTAATATGGAACTAGTTTGCCATTCCACTTTCTTCTGGGATTCCCAAAGGTACTTTTTCAAGAGGCAACTGGATTTTCTGTTTTTTTTTCTTCAAAGACATTTTGCTTCTCATCCAAGAAGTGAAATGCCTTCAGTGAAAAACCAGAAAATCCAATTGCCTCTTGAAAAAGCACCTTTGGGACAACCATGACCTGGATGACTTAGAATCTCCATAGACATTTCTTCTGGGATGTTTTTGGACTTTGTGGCAGTCTCCCATTCTGGTATAACCAAACTCACCTTATTTAACTTTCAAGCCCAGATAAGGTCAACTAGATGTTGCCACCTGCTGAGCCCAAAACTACCAGGACCAGGAAAAGTCATTTTCCAGATCCTGGAATTCAAACAGTTTTGTAACAGAAAATAAAGACTTTCAAACATGCGTCATGTCATGTGGAACATTATGGCAGTAACTATGTTGTTAATATAAATATAAAACAAAATCTACTTGCTTTTTAAAATGGCATGAAACTACAGGGGATAGATGGGGAACTCAACAAATTTGCAGATGACACCAAGCTGGCAGGAATAGCCAACACTCCAGAAGATAGCTCAAGTTACAGAAAGATCTTGACAGACTTGAACATTGGGCGCTATCTAACAAAATGAAATTCAGCAGTGAAAAAAGTAAGGTTCTACATTTAGGCAAAACCAAAATGCACCAGTACCGTATATGTGGTACCTTGCTCAATAGTAGTACCTGTGAGAGGGATCTTGGAGTCCTAGTGGATAACCATTTAGATATGAGCCAGCAGTGTGCAGCAGCTGCTAAAAAAGCCAATACAGTTCTGGGCTGCATAAACAGAAGGATAGAATCAAGATCACGTGAAGTGTTAGTGCCACTTTATAATGCCTTGGTAAGGCCACACTTGGAATATTGCATCCAGTTTTGGTCGCCACGATGTAAAAAAGATGTTGAGACTCTAGAAAGAGTGCAGAGAAGAGCAACAAAGATGATTAGGGGACTGGAGGCTAAAACATATGAAGAACGGTTGCAAGAACTGGGTATGTCTAGTTTAATGAAAAGAAGGACTAGGGGAGACATGATAGCAGTGTTCCAATATCTCAGGGGTTGCCACAAAGAAGAGGGAGTTGGGCTGTTCTCCAAAGCACCTGAGGGTAGAACAAGAAGCAATGGGTGGAAACTGATCAAGGAAAGAAGCAACTTAGAACTAAGGAGAAACACCTAGTCCCCAGAAAGATGCTCTCAAGTAATCTCTTTCAAGTCAAGGTTTGAGTCCTGTTGATTTCATGGGTTCATCCAAGCAAAGTTTCTGGGTGTAATATGGAACTAGTTTGCCATTCCACTTTCTTCTGGGATTCCCAAATGTACTTTTTCAAGAGGCAACTGGATTTTCTGTTTTTTTTTCTTCAAAGACATTTTGCTTCTCATCCAAGAAGTGAAATGCCTTCAATGAAAAACCAGAAAATCCAATTGCCTCTTGAAAAAGCACCTTTGGGACAACCATGACCTGGATGACTTAGAATCTCCATAGACATTTCTTCTGGGATGTTTTTGGACTTTGTGGCAGTCTCCCATTCTGGTATAACCAAACTCACCTTATTTAACTTTCAAGCCCAGATAAGGTCAACTAGATGTTGCCACCTGCTGAGCCCAAAACTACCAGGACCAGGAAAAGTCATTTTCCAGATCCTGGAATTCAAACAGTTTTGTAACAGAAAATAAAGACTTTCAAACATGCGTCATGTCATGTGGAACATTATGGCAGTAACTATGTTGTTAATATAAATATAAAACAAAATCTACTTGCTTTTTTAAAATGGCATGAAACTACAGGGGGATAGAGGGTAAGATACAGCTGAGATAATAAGGAATAAAACCTGGTGTTACTCTTTTCTACTGTTGCAAGTAGAATTGTGATATCTAGCCAGTAGATGTGTTTTTCCTTTCTCTGAAGGGTTGGGAATTCAAAATGGAGAAACAGAGGATTCAAATTGTTAAAGATGCTCTAAATCCATTCTGGGACAATTTTCATTTTTTAAAACTTTTTTTAAAAAAAATATTGATTGGAATGTGCATTAAGTTCATATTTGACAGGATCCTTTTTACACAGGATCCTTGTTCAGTGACCACTCGTTCAGTGACCATTCAAAGTTATGTTGACACCGAATGTAGGGGACTTACACAAATCCTTGTAGTTATGGCCTGTTGCGGTATCCACAGTCATTGCTGGCTTCTGACAAGCGACGAAATGGAGAAGCTAGCAGGCGGTTGCAAATAGTGATCACGGGACCACGGGACATTGCAACCAGGCAAGTTTTGACTAACAGCCTTGACTGGAACTGCTGCTATAACTCAGTATGGTCATGCGATGTCACACATTACAACTGCATCATTTAGCGAAGGAGTTGACAGTCCCAATTACCAATGTGAAATGAGGATATATAGGCACTATTTTAAAGATGTATGAATTTTCCTGTTTTGGCTAATACTTAGTTGTTGGCAGCAGAATGAATAGCTTATCACCAGTGAGAAAATTGATTTGAATGGCAGCCCTTGATGACATTTCCTTGGGGTTAAAGATCTTGAATGAGTCATTCATTAGGATCATATAAATGAGACTAGTTTAAAGCCATGACTATCAGTTCAGCTTATTTTGTTTATCTAGTGAGTGCTTTCATGCTTCGTTTAAATGACGTTGTTTTTGTGTCATTATTTGTATCTGTTTTATTTCAAAGGTATATAAGTTGCTTTTATTGTCGGCCTCTAGGAGGGTGCAAAATGATCAAGTGATAAGCTATGGCACTCAAGTAATACCATCTACCCTGTGTCGCTCTGTTGTCTGGCTTTGCATTTTCATTCTGTATAATTTTAATTCTTTTGAAGCCATCTGTCCAAAGCAGCCTATAAAAACTAAGCAAAATAAAATGAGCAAATCCTCTTTCTTTACCTTTAAGCAAACATGAATAGCATTGCTTTGGTCTACAGACTGTATACGTTAGCATGATCAAGTTTACTTGTTCTGCTTCATATCAGCATAATGGAACAGCACTGATAACAACTGCCATTCACTACGATGTAACCATATCCGTTCATTAGTTCTGTTTCATGGATTGAACACCTGGGAGCTCCAAATTGAAGTCTAGTTTGCAGAAATATTAAGGCACACTACTGATCTACTGGAATCAATTTCTTTGAATATGAGATAGGAAGAACACTTCAGGGGCAGTGTTTTATTTCAGTTTAATTGTGTAGTTACTCTAACACAAATACATGCCAAGGATATGATTATATAGTTTAATTGTTAAGGGGCACAGGATTTAATTGTATCTGGATAGACTTGAGAACTTTTGGTATTTTTCTTTAGAGAAAACGTCTTATTTCCTGATTATTAGATCTTACTAGGCAGAATGCCCTAAAATGGTGTGATGCCCCTCATTATATAGGCTGGGCATTCTAAAAGCTAAGCCCCTGTCTGAGGGAGATGGGGAATTTAGAATTTAGAAATATGAAAAACAAACAAAGACACAAACAGTTCTGTGCTACTGAAAATACTAGGCTTGGATAGGTGTCATGAAGCTAAATCCTCCATGCATGAGTTCAAACATCATGCTAATGGTACATAGTGTTGTTTGTGATATAGCCTATGCTTACTAATTATTATTGTTTAATAATGTTGACTCAGCCTTCCATCCTTTATAAGGTAGGTAAAATGAGGACCCAGATTGTTGGGGGGGCAATAAGTTGACTTTGTATATAAATATACAAATAGGATGAAACTATTGCCTTGCACAATGTAAGCCGCCCTGAGTCTTCGGAAAAGGGCGGGATATAAATGTAAATTTTAAAAAAATAATAATCCATGGTTAAAACAACCCATGACTTAGTACGGTATATGAATCCAACTTATATTTATGAGCACTATAAATGTAGATGCCATAAATTTGTGACCTAATTCTTCTTGTTAGCAGAATTGTAAATAGGTTTGGTTTGTACATAGTATGAAGAGCAATGGAAAATATAGGGAAAATATCACTTATTGTAATCCTAATTTTGGCTAGAGAGCCAGTTAAGGCACCTGATTACAAATGAAGAGACCGAGTTCTAGTGTTGCTTTAGGCATGAAGTCTATGTGATCTTTAGCTAATCACTCTCTCTGAATGGAATGGGACAACTTGCTGCAGTCAACTCAGGGCAGTCAACTCTCCATGGCCAACTTGCCACAAGACAACTCACTATGGTCAACTCACCATGGAACAACTTGCTGTACTTTAAGTACTTAAAATAATTATAAGATTATTTTAATTTTTGTCATTCCCATTTCATTTTGTCCCTTGTTTTGCATCCTTTCTTTAAATATCCTATTCCACCATTTCCTTGATATTAGTATAACTCTTGTTCCATGGTGAATTGGTCATGGTGAGTTGTCCCACAGTGAGTTGGCCACATCAAGTTGGCCATGGCGAGTTGGCCATGGAGCAGTCAAGGGCAAATCTCTTCCGGAAACTGTAGAGGCTAATTCAGGCAGTCCTCAGCAGTTTTTTTTTTATTAAAAGAAAAGAAAAATCTTGATAAGTGGCTCTGGATTTTTTGCTCCTTTTGGGAAGGAGACATCATTATTTTGTAGCTTTGTTTTTGAATCCGAGAGATGATACGGATTTTAAAAGAGGAGTAAAATGGCTTATGGAACTCAACCTCCATAAGTTTCCTGGGTTTCCTTCACTCTGTATCTTCCATGTTTGTGGTACTTTCTAGAAAGGAATGTCAGATGGGTTTCCATGTAGGGCAGAAGGATACTATAAAGTCATTTGTTTTGCCATGATGCTCAGCTACTTACATCTGGCAGCAGTCATCACTTTTTGTTGTACACAAATGCCCTTCCTGGCATGAATATTATTCTCCTTCTCTTCCTTTACTAAGAAGCAAAAAAAAAAAGTAATTAATTTGGAAAAAATCAAGATTAATGATCAGATATGCAGATGTCTGGTTCATTAATCCAATTTTAATGGATTAGTTACAAATTGGACTGGGGGAGTCTGCCCCATCAATGTGAACAATTCCACAAGCTCTGTGTTTCAGTTGGTGGGATGAATGCATTCTGGAAGCCAGAAGCTCTCAAGCCGCTGTAACATATTGTTTAGAACGTTGGACTTCAGCCAAGGAGTTTTGATTCTGAATCCTCACTCATTCATAAAGCTGACTGGATGACCTTGGAGTATCATTACCTCCAGCTGAACTTACCTCAAGAGGACTGTTATAAGGATAAAACGGGGGAGACAAAACTATGTGCGGCAAGCCAAAGCCTCCAGTGAAAGAGTGGGATGGTAAAATATCATGAAGAAGTATTTCTTTTATTATTATTAAGAATGAGAATTCCACCACGGAATTCTTCTCTAGAATTTGCACTTCTAGCAAACCAATCTCAATGTTGTCTTGTGATGCTAAAGAAAAAGTCCTCAACTGCAATAGCACCAACAAGGAAGGGAATTTGATAAGTTGGGGGAAAATAGTCCTTTGCTATCCCATCTTTGGGACAGCCATGACCTGGATGACTGAGAATCTCCAGAGAAAGTCCTTTGCTAAGCCTACCCATTTCTGAATAACAGAATAACAGATTATCAGAATTGGAAGGAACCATGGAGGTCTTCTAGTCCAATCCCTTCTAAGCAGGAGACCCTATATCATTCTGAACAAATGACTGTCCAGTCTCTTCGTCAAATCCTCCAGTGGTGGAACATCTATAATTTCTGGAGGCAAGCCGTTCCCCTGATTAACAGTTCTCACTAGTTCTAGATTGGATTTCTCCTTGATAAGTTGCCATCCATTAATTCTTGTTGCACTGTCAAGTACTTTGGAGAGGGCAGGACAAGAAGAAATGGATGGAAACCTATCAAGGAGAGGCTATTGTAGGAGTTCATTGCTTTATGCATCCATGTAAAAAGGGGACAGATATTTACCAAGCCTGTAGAATGTACAGAAAGAAACAATACAGTTCATAGTGCCTTGTTTCCAAAACTTTTAAGTCAAACCTTGGTACAATGAGGGCTCTGTCGTAGAAGTCATTAGGAGCAAAAAAATAAATAAATAAAAAAGCTTCAGGCACAGGCTGCCAGAATGATCTCTTTTTTTTGTTTTGTTAAAAAAAAACATCAAAATGATGCCATTAAAAACAGATGGGGATTCTATAAAGTATTAAAAAGGAAAATGTTTAATTATGAGCCTTATGCAAAACCCATCAAAGTTGGATTAATATTTTGGTGCTGTTGCTGTGTAAGGTTTTAAGGAGTCCGCGGTGAAACATTAATCTTTCATTCTTTTAAAAATAATGTTTTCCTTTACCAGATGACAAATTCCATCTCTTCACTGTTGAAATCATATACCCAGATTAATAGCATTTAACCTAATGAAATAAAAAAAAACTGCAGGTAACATGCATCAGCTGACAAAAAACTATCCCGGGTAGGTTTGTGTGCATGGCTGTATTTTTATCCTCCAAATCTTTTACTCTGGAAAGTAAATCTTTGCTCTGAAACGTTTTCATCCCATTACATACCTATGTAAGAGCCATAGGTTTAAAATTTTTTTAAAGCCTCCCCAACTGAATAAACACTTGTGTTTAAAAAAGAAATTAAAGGAAATCAATGAAGATTCAGCCTTTTCAATGTTGCGTGAAGGGTTTTCATCTTCGTTTGTAAACTGACATTCACCAGCTATCCTCCCGGTTCCTGGGACAATAGCAATAAGACATATGCCGCTTCACAGTGATTTACAGCCTTTTCTAAGCGGTTTACAAAGTCAGCATATTGCCCCCAGCAGTCTGGAAGGCTGAGCTGGTGAGATTTGAACTGCCGAACTGCAGCTAGCAGTCAGCTGAAGTAGCCTGCAGTGTCGCACTCTGACCGCCGTGCCACCTTGGCTCTATCCAATATTGGGTTTATTACATGGATTCTGCTCCAAAGATCAGGGCATGGAAATGCTTTCTGGGGGTTCAGAATGAGGAAGCTTTGGTAAGCCAAGAAGCATATTCAGTTTGTTGACTCTGATGAAAGATTTGTATGGTTAAGGGATAAATGGGATAGATGCAATGAAATTGGGTTACTGGACTGAAGGTTGATTCATATGACTTTTTTTCAGTGCAAAACCGAACAGATTTAGCATCCATTTTCATACAATTACTGTAATCAATAGGTGGCTATTAATAGATATATCAGCAGCTGACAGAAGAGTTCAGGAGATTCTTTATTGCTTGTCATGGGGAAAAGTTCAACTGTTTGTTGACAAAAAACTTTAAAAAAAAACAATTCTATTGACAAAGACATCTATGTCCACAACAATGTAGCCTAGTTCTGAAGTAGCCCATTTTCTGCATTTACACCATGTATAATACAGAAATGATCTGGGCTCACATAACTAGTTAAGCTACATTTGCTGGTCTATGACAGTTATAAAAATATAAAAGAAATTAGGTAAGCCGCGAAAAAATATCTAACCAAGCTTATCATCAACTGAGCTTTAAAATTTGAGCAAATATATCTGTTCAGTCTAGGTTCTACAGTAGATCTGATAAAATAATAATAATAATAATAATAATAATAATAATAATAATAATAATAATAATAATAATAAAAATTTTAATTTGTATACCGCCCTTCTCCCGAAGGACTCAGGGCGGTTTACAGCCAGGTAAAAATAGCATACAAAAATATAATACAATAAAAACAAAATTAAAAAACTTATTCAAATTGGCTGATAATTAATATAAAATACATAGCAATATAAAACCCCATTAAAATCCAAATAAAACCCATTTTATGCCAATATGTCATCATCTTGAAGGTCACATGGTCCTGAGCTTTATCATTTGCATTCCTGCCATACTAAAATTCTATAACGAAGACCTAAAAGTGCTTTTTCAAAAGGCAACTGGACTTTGTTATTCCTTGAAGAGTTTCGCTCCTCATTCAAGAACTTTATAAAGTTCTGAAGAAGCTTCTTGGATGAGAAGAGAAACGTCTTCAAGGAAAAACAAAGTCCAGTTGCCTTTTGAAAACGTACCTTTGGGACAACCATGACCTGGATAACTGAGGATCTTCATAGTCCTCTGTGATGAAGAAGTGAATGTTTTGGACAGAGGGTAAGGCTTAATAGAGGGTTGCCAATAGGAAAACTTGTCTTTATATTAATTTTCCTGTGGAACTATATTAATATAAACTTCTTTATGTTTCATCTCAATATCTGAAAGAAATAGAAGGACTTTAATACATTCTTGTTCAGAGTTATAAATTGGATCTTTATTAGTCTCATTTACATGAGCAATTTATATGACTCCATTCTTGAATGGAATTATTAGCTAGGTTCTATAGTCTCACAGCAAGCAGGTGTTACAAGGAAACAATGGGAGATAAGCACTATGTTTTATTATCTCTGGATGAACACTCTCTCCTATCTGGATCCTAGGCACTACGTTTTTCTTATTATAGTTATTGATTATTAATAAGCTATACGAAATAAAACTGGTACTGGAAGGATAGGATGTAAAACAAATATATGAAATATGAGGATTAGTGTTTTGTTCATGGAATGTAAATCAGGAATGAAATCCATTTTTTTTTTACTTCCGGTTCTGTGGGTGTGGCTTGGTGGGCATGGCGTGGCTTGGTGGGCATGGCGTGACTTGGTGGGGGTGGCGTGGCAGAGTGGGTGTGGCAGGTGTGGCAAAATCCCCATTCCCACCCCATTCCAGGGGAAGGATACTACAAAATCTCCATTTCCACCCCCACTCCTGGGGGAAGGATATTGCAAAATCCCCATTCCTACCCCACTCTGGGGCCAGCCAGAGGTGGTATTTGCCGGTTCTCCGAACTACTCAAACCTTCTGCTACCGGTTCTCCAGAACCTGTCAGAACCTGCTGAATAGCACCCCTTATGTAAATATGCCACAGCATTCTTCCCCAACATGGCATCTTCTAGACACATTCGGACTGCAACTGTCAGAATTTCTAGCCAGTAGAGCCAAAGACAATTGGAAACCAGAAGACATTGGAAATAGGAATAGTCATTCCTATTTAGATAGTTCTTCTTAATGGAAGACTTCAGAAGAATCATACCTCAAAGCCAATGGAAGTAATCAACAGAATCTTTGTCTTAACCAGGATCACCGATACATACAATATGAAATGCAGGAGTTGTTTTAGCATTCTCCCACTTGTGACTCTGGCTGCATGTGTAAAGTTAATGAGTCAGGAAGACACCTACATAGCATAACATAACAACAGAGTTGGAAGGGACCTTGGAGGCCTTCTAGTCCAACCCCCTGCCTAGGCAGGAACCCTACACCATCTCAGTCAGATGGTTATCCAACATTTTCTTAAAAATTTCCAGTGTTGGAGCATTCACAACTTCTGCAGGCAAGTCGTTCCACTTATTAATTGTTCTAACTGTCAGGAAATTTCTCCTTAGTTTTAAGTTGCTTCTTTGATCAGTTTCCACCCATTGCTTCTTGTTCTACTCTCAGGTGCTTTGGAGAACAGCCCGACTCCCTCTTCTTTGTGGCAACCCCTGAGATATTGGAACACAGCTATCATGTCTCCCCTAGTCCTTCTTTTTATTAAACTAGACATACCCAGTTCCTGCAACCGTTCTTTATATGTTTTAGCCTCCAATTCCCTAATCTTCTTTGTTGCTCTTCTCTGCACTCTTTCCAGCGTCTCAACATCTTTTTTACTTCGTGGCGACCAAAACTGAATGCAGTATTCCTAGTGTGGCCTTACCAAGGCATTATAAAGTGGCACTAACTTCACGTGTTCTTGATTCTATCCCTCTGTTTATGCAGCCCAAAACTGTGTTGGCTTTTTTGGCAGCTGCTGCACACTGCTGGCTCATATCTAAATGGTTATCCACTAGGACTCCAAGATCCCTCTCACAGGTACTACTATTGAGCAAGGTACCACATATACGGTACTGGTGCATTTTGGTTTTTTTGCCTAAATGTAGAACCTTACTTTTTTCACTGTTGAATTTCATTTTGTTAGATAGCGCCCAATGTTCAAGTCTGTCAAGATCTTTCTGTAACTTGAGCCTATCTTCTGGAGTGTTGGCTATTCCTGCCAGCTTGGTGTCATCTGCAAATTTGATGAGTTCCCCATCTATCCCCTCGTCCAAGTCATTGATGAAGATGTTGAAGAGTACTGGGCCTAAAACAGAGCCTTGGGGTACTCCACTGCATACTTCCCTCCATGTGGATGTAGTTCCGTTGAGGACTACATGTTGAGTGCGGTTGGTCAGCCAGTTACGAATCCATCTGGTGGTGGTGCTGTCTAACCCACATTTTTCTACTTTATCTAGTAGTAGGTTATGGTCTACTTTATCAAATGCTTTACTGAAGTCCAAGTAAATTATATCGACAGCATTCCTCTGGTCTACTAATTTTGTCATTTTGTCAAAGAATGCGATAAGATTAGTCTGGCATGATCTGTTTTTGACAAACCCATGTTGGCTTTTGGTTATTACTTTGTTTGCTTCTAGGTGTTTGGTGATTCGTTGCTTGATTATCTTTTCTAGAATCTTCCCCGGTATTGAGGTCAGGCTGATAGGTCTGTAGTTTCCTGGGTCTGTTTTTTTCCTTTTTTGAAGATGGGAACTACATCAGCTCTTTTCCAGTCCTCTGGCAGCTCCCCTGTGCTCCAGGATCTTTGAAAGATATAGTTCAGTGGTTCTGAGATCACGTCTGCCAGTTCCTTCAGAACCTTGGGGTGTAATCCATCCGGTCCTGGTGATTTGAATTCGTCTAGGGTAGACAGGTGTTCACTTACCATTTTCTTCCCTATTTTAACTTGAGCTTCTAATCTGTTTTTTGTAGTGCTGTTTTTGATAGGTTGGATTGTTTTTTCCTTTTTCCTAACCTAACAGTTAGGTTACAGTTAGGTAACAGTTTCCTAACCTAACAGTTCTTTCAATCAACAAAGTTTGCTAAAATATGAGTCTTTTGTTTTTTCAATGCATGTTAATATAATATGTCCTCCCTCCCTCTCTCTCTCTCTCTCTCCCTCTCCCTCTCCCTCTCCCTCTCCCTCCAGTACAATAGACGATTGTGCTGTTATTAGGAAAAGGCTTGGAAGAGTTACTATTGTTATATGTTGTTGCAGGACATTGATCTCCAAGGCTGTGGTATCTTATCAGGCATATAAATTTAAACTGAAAATCCAAACCAGAGTTCTCAAGTGGTACTGGAGAGATCACACGAAATACTTCATTGAATATTTGAGTTCTCTCTTAAAATGCGACATAAAAAATGTTAAGATGAGCTATATTACAAAGTCAGGATTTGACTTTTCCAAATATCCATGCTGAAATTGTTCATTCAGAAGTATGAGACTACTTTTTCGTTTTGATAAGAGAAACTTCCCAAAAGTAATGCAGACTGCCTCTTCTTCTTCTTCAAAAAAAACAAAAACAAAAACAAAACTCAAATAAACCCTTTTCTGATCTGCACTGAAAAATGGGGAGCACATGGATTCGAATTTTACCTCTCTTGAAACTAGAATATTAGTTAGAATTCTTTTTTTTTGCATAAAGTTTTTTATTTTATAATATATTAAAAAAATTCCATTTTTGGTTAAGCAGCGTGTTCTCTGGGTACAAATAGTTTTAGGAAATAATCATCAAAGTGTTTAGAACAATATTAAATCATAATAACCATAATAATAATGCTGATACTTGCTTAACCATTTTAACAAACCTCCCTTTTTTCATTGGTCCTTTACTTATATTTCCATGTTTCTCACTTCTGTTTTTGTCAGCTAACCATTGATAAAATCCTAAGTCAAAAAGTATTCAGTTTCTTCCTTTTCTTTAATTGTAAGTGTTAATCTATCCATTTCTGCACATTCTAATATTTTTTAAATCACATTTTCATCTGTAGGGATTCTTTACCTTTCCATTGTTGTGCAAATACAATTCTGGCTGCAGTCAATACATGTAAAATCAAACATGTATTCCCCTTGTTATATTTATAATAATAATAATAATAACAGAGTTGGAAGGGACCTTGGAGGTCTTCTAGTCCAACCCCCTGCCCAGGCAGGAAACCCTACACCATTTCAGACAAATGGTTATCCAACATCTTCTTAAAAACTTCCAGTGTTGGAGCATTCACAACTTCTGCAGGTAAGTTGCTCCACTGATTAATTGTTCTAACTGTCAGGAAATTTCTCCTTAGCTCTAAGTTGCATCTCTCCTTGATTAGTTTCCACCCATTGCTTCTTGTTCTACCTTCAGGTGCTTTGGAGAATAGTTTGACTCCCTCTTCTTTGTGGCAACCCCTGAGATATTGGAACACTGCTGTCATGTCTCCCCTCATTAAACTAGACATACCGAGTTCTTGCAACCATTCTTCATATGTTTATCCGGTAAAATTGAATATTAGCTAGAATTCTTGGGTTGTATCTCATCTTTCCCTTTAATAAATATTATCAATCAAAGCTCTTAGATTCCACCCCTCTTTTGGATTAAATGTTCCTAGTCTATCTTAGAGAAGGAGAGAAGTTTGATAAGGTGGTATAGAGACCCACGTTTGCAGCATAGTTGAACCTTGTATTTTCTTTGGCTTAGCTGAAGATTTGAACATGGAAATAGCTTGTGTGACCTTGTTGTAATGTATCAGTCACTCCTTGGTCAGTTTTAAATTAGTGTTTATACACATTTTTACCAGGAGGGAGGACTGATTAATAGGTTTGACCCAGGGACCAAATGGATCCAGGTAGTTTCCTTAATGAACTTCTGGAGATACTGTTAGCAATACTGTTAAAAACCTCATTGATTTGTTGCATATGGAGGCAGCCTAGGAAGTTGATATTAGTACTCCTAAGTGCTTTCTTTCTCTCACAGAGATAAATCAGCCCTTTGGTTTACTAGTGACTTGAGAGCAATGAAGCAAACAGGCTGTCTGGTGTAGCACAAGTGAAGGAACTCTTGAGAGGGATCTGACGAAGCATGGAATGAGGCCCATTTGAATTTCTATGCCATTGTATTAAGGCAGTGAAGGGTGCTTACACCTCTCTGTATGGAAATCCATGGGAGTAAACAAGTGAGGGAACAAGTGATACTCTTCCCTTACACACTTGTGTGCAACAGAGCAGGCTGACATATTATTATTTTTTATTGTGAGGGATTTCTTTTATCCAGATGTTGGGATGGGAAGATGGAACAATAATTTCCTGTGAGCATCTTGCATCATTCTTTTAGGATTAAGTCATTCAGCTCTCCTTGATTTGATTTCCAGTATTGGGACAAGTCTAGCAAATAGGGCAAGTAATTGGTGTGGAACTGAGCTAAGGTAGACGTACTCCATGCTTGATAATGTCCTGTTTTCACAGTCCCCAAATAAGCAGGACAATGATCAAGTCTTGAGTGAATGCTCAGATGTGTCTGGCTAGATGTGAAATTTGATGGGCGACAGGATCCAAACTGGTCCAAATGTAATAATGGAATAGTGAAATTATTGAGATACATGAGCCATGGTGGCGCAGTGCAGTACTGCAGGCTACTGCTGCTGACTGCCAGCTGCCTGCAGTTTGGCAGTTCAGATCTCACCAGGCTTATGTCTTATGGGAGGAGCCAATCATCTCCAAGCCCTACTCCCAAGTCATCCCTTTTGTCTTAACTGTTCTTGCCTTCTGGCAGCTCTGCGCATGAGCGCACTGAGAACAGGCTTCCCCCTGTTCCTCTGCCTCGCTGATGTCTGACTCTGGAGGCTCCCAGATGGCCCTGGCCCCCTCTCTGCCTCTGATGCAGAGCCCTTGTCCGAGCCTTCCCCAGACTCCAGGACTGGCCCATGTTCCTTCCCAACTCCTCATTGTCTGAATCTGTTGTCAGCTCTGCGGGAGCCAGCGGACCACAACAAGGTCTGACTTTCTCAGGGAATGCATTTATTTCAAAGCATTAAACCTTTACTTGATTAGAGATTCCCTTCCCAGTGGAATTGCTGTGAAGCTGTATCCCACACTCTGTTTATGTGTAAGACAAGGGGATCAATTTAATTACTTACCTTTTGCCTTAAAGAACAATTGCTAAGTGGCATCCTTGGAGCAGCTCTTACTTTAAAGAAAATATCAGTCCTGAATGATTGCAGTATTCATTTAATAATAATTAAAAAAAGGACATGGGCTTTAAGAATAATGCACTTCCTGTCCAGAGAAATGATTGTTTTAGGCAATGGCTCTTTTTTCATTGTTGTTGTTATTTACAGTATGTTTCAAGATTTAGAACTGCCATGAAATATTTACTTATATTGCAGTACATGTAAAATTTAAAATCGATAAAGTAAATAAATTTAGCTTGTCAGATTAAATCAATTTCATAGTACGGTAGCGTGCTGCTTTCTATTATTGTATTTCCTTATCTCCAATGTCATCATTCAACGATAATTTCAGGCCTTCCCTTTCTTTTATATTATCTTTTCTTTGGCAGTCTACAGTACCTCTGAGCCAACCATGACTTCCGTATTTCAAGCCGAGGTCCTTGAGTGCAATCTTCTGTGTTGATGTAAAACGAATTGACAGTTCATAGAAGTTCCTGCTCCCTTTTGTCTAAAAGGTGTGATTGTGATGGTCTCATTGATGAATGTTTTTCATGCCTGAAACCAATGATTGAAACTGTGTTCAGGGAATTTTTAAGAGTGTTTGTGAATGAATGACAATTTAATGAGATCGTAGGTTTGAAAAGATGGAAAGTTTTCATGCTATATGGATAAATATGGCTCTTTAAAAGACTTTTGCAAAAATGATAGATTTCTCCTGGGAATGGGTTACTGGAAAGAGGAATAAGGAGTATACATGCTCACTTGGGGTTATGTATCTGAGGAACATCCTTTCAAGTCGATAAAGAAAACATGTATTTTTCCCACAATGATAGAGCAGAAATAAAGTTGCTGTACATATTCACTTGGAGGCAGCCAATGGTAGTTTACATTTTGCACCATACTAATGCATTCCAATTTTAGTAAAATGTACTATTCCCTGGTTTGTGAATAGGAAAAAAACCAGAATTTCCAGAATTCAAAATCTCTTTGATTTTATCCAATCAGTGTTCATAAATATGCATCCAAATGGGGATTTTCTTGCAAGTGAAATACTTTCATTTTGTGTTGAATTAGAGTGATTTGCAAACTCATTATGGTGATCAAGGATTACGGTGATCTTATACATATCGATTTTACAGAAGAGAATGTTGAAAAGGCCCTATGTAGACTAAAACCATCTCTATCTATTGGACCAGATGGACTATGTGCATACTTCTTAAAAAAAGCTTTCCACTGCAATTGCAGAACCCCTAAGCATAATTTTTGAAAAATCTTTTAGTACCAGCTCCTTGCCCTACCAATAGTCACAAGCCATGGTCATCCCTGTTTTCAAAAAGGGAGACCCTAGCCTAGTTGAAAGTTACAGACCAATCTCTTTATGTTGCATCACCTGCAAAGTCATGGGCTCAATCATTAACCAATCTATTACCCTCCACCTAGAGACAAACAACCTACTCTCCAACAAACAATTTGGTTTCAGAAAAAATGTATCCTGTAATCTACAATTACTACATTGCAAAAACATATGGACTACACATCTCAATCAGGGCAAAGCAATAGACGCAATTTACATAGACTTCTGTGTAAAAGCTTTTGATTCGGTGGTACATGACAAATTACTTCTAAAACTAAAATCTTGTGGCATTTCTGGACTCCTACATAAATGGATAGCTGCCTTCCTGTCTAACAGACAACAAGTGGTCAAAATAGAAAGCGCTCTATCGAATCCTGTACATGTTAATAGTGATGTTCCCCAAGGCAGTGTTTTAGGGCCAACACTCTTCATACTTTACATAAATGACCTTTGCGATCATATTAAAAGCAACTGTGTTCTCTTCGCTGATAATGTTAAACTATTCAACACCACCAACAATGCAACTACCCTTCCAAAAGATCTTGACTATGTGTCAGATTGGTCTAACAAGCGGCAACTTCAAATCTCAACCAACAAATGCTCTGTTGTGCATATTGGCAAAAAAAAAAAAAAGTCAAAACATAAAATACAAATTAGACGGACATGACCTTGTAGATGACCCTCACTCTGTCAAGAACCTTGGAGTACTCATTTCTGAAGATCTAAGTGCCAGAGCCCACTGTAATGACATTGCCAAAAAAGCACTAAGAGTTGTTAACCTAACTTTGCGAGCTTCTTCTCTGGTAATATTGTACTACTAACTAGAGCATACAAAACATTTGCTAGACCAATTCTCAAATAAAGCTCATCTGTCTGGAACCCGCACTGGATATCGGACATAAATACAATTGAGAGAGTCCAGAGTTTTTTCACAAGAAGAGTCCTCCACTCCTCTACCCACAATAAAATACCTTATGCCACCAGACTTCAAATTTTGGGCTTAGACAAGTTAGAACTATGCTGACTTTGGTCTGACCTAAGTGTAGTACATAAAATTATCTGCCACAATGTCCTACCTGTCAATGACTACTTCAGCTTCAACCACAACAATATATGAGCAAATAATAGATACAAACTCAAGGTAAACTGCTCCAAACTCGATTGCAGAAAAATATGACTTCAGTAACAGAAAGGTCAATGCCTGGAATGTACTACCTAACTCTGTGGTTTCTTCCCCAAACCCCCAAAACTTTAACCTTAAACTGTCTACTGTTGACCTCACCCCATTCCTAAAAAGTCTGTAAGAGGTATGCATAAGTGCACCAGCATGCCTACTGTCCCTGTCCTAATATTCCTTTTTACTCTTACTCTTTTCATGTATTCAAATTATGTTTATACTTTTACCTGTTATCTTATATATGCTTGACAAATAAATAAATAAAATAAAATAAAAAATAAAATAAAAGGGGCAGATAACCCTGTTCATCTTTGAGTAGCTTTCAACATGGGTGTTCGTTGAATAACAATCTGCTACTACAGTCAGAATGGAGAAATGAGAAAACTTTGCTATCCTAATTGCCATGGTGTAGTTTTGAATATTAGTTGGGTTTAACTGGGTTAGCATTTACTCCTTTTTGTAGCAGGGCTTAGGGGATTGTTTGTTCTCATATACTCCCACCCCACGTAAGGGTCCTTGGTTAACTTTTAGAAGCTGATAGAAAAGAATATACATAGCTCAGGTTGAACTGTGGGGTCCTTGGTTCTCTCTGAGCTTGATTGTTTTCTTGCAGATTGCTTGATTATCCAACTAGCATCAGTGCTAGAAGGAAGTAGGGTTTTAGCAGCTGCTTGCGAACAATGGAATGGGACAACCTGCCGCAGCCAACTCGCTGTGGCCAACTTGCCATGGCCAACTTGCTGCAGGACAATTCACTGCAGGACAATTTAACAATTCAAATATCTAAAATAAATAAACAATTGTTTTAATTTTTGTCATTCACATTTTATTCTGTCCCTCCTTTTGCGTCCTTTCTTTAATGATTCTATTCTACCATTTCTTTGATGTTAGTATAACTCTTGTTCCACAGCGAGTTGTCCCATGGTGAGTTGGCCATGGCTATTGGACTGTGGCAAGTTGGCCATGGGATTCCTTTATCAGTTTCCTTAGGAAGACAAGCTAGATTACAAAATGAGGATTGCTTGTCAGAAGGTTGCAAAAGGTGATCAACCATCATAAATATGAGCTGTTACTCATCTGAATTTTGATCACGTGACCTTGGGGATGAGGCAAAAGTTGTAAGTGTGAAAAACTGTACTAAGTCACTTTTTTCAATGCCGTTGTAACTTTGAACAATCACTAGGGCCGCGGTGTGGCTCAGGCTGTAAGACAGCCTGTTATTAAACACAGCCGCTTGCAATTACTGCAGGCTCGAGTCCCACCAGGCCCAAGGTTGACTCAGCCTTCCATCCTTTATAAGGTAGGTAAAATGAGGACCCAGATTGTTTGGGGGGCAATAAGTTGACTTTGTATATAAATATACAAATAGGATGAGACTATTGCCTTACACAATGTAAGCCGCCCTGAGTCTTCGGAGAAGGGCGGGATATAAATGCAAACAAACAAACAAACAAAAAACTAAACAAATTGTTGCAAGTCAAGGACTACCTGTATTTTATTTTAAGGCTGTGCCTGCTGGATGGAGGACAAAAAAGAGAATATGTCCTCTTTTTAGCAACCCTAGCCAAGGTAGGGTATATATAGAAGAAGGCTCCATATGGGTTTGGCGCACCTTCTTTGCCTAAGTTCACATATATTTCTGTGTTAAACATTCAATATCTGGAAAGAAGTTATATTACTATCAACTTACATGTTCACCTTTCTGGTAAAGGGAAGGCATGAGTTCAATCTATGTAACATCCAGGTAATCAAGATTGCATTCAGACTACATCACACGAACTCCCTTTCCTTGGGAAATGAGCCATAATTTAACTCCCATTGATTTTACTTTGCATATGCTCCAATTAGAGATTTACTCTGATAAGTTTAATTAGCTGAAATGCCTAATGGATTAAGAAATCCCAGCATCCTTTGTTAGTCAGCGTAGTCCAACTAGTTTCAAGTTGAATTGTTTCTAATATCGGAAAGTGTTCTAAGGGGTCTTCCACATATTACATCAAAAATGCATTCATTTTTGTATGGAAAGTTTAATTTTTCTGGCCGATTGTAAACTTACAGAGGGCATACTGGGGCAGTATTTTTATAGCAATTCCTATAGAATTCTGTGCAAAAACGTGTTTTTCAAAAATTACTCAATATGCCATGCAGAAACTGTTTTTCCTGGAACATGACTATGTCAGATATTGAGAGCTACCGATCTATATATTGGTACAACTTTTTCTGTTCACTAGGTATAGTGATATGAAAGACATGCGAAGGAAAAAAAATCAATGATTTTTTCCTTGCATACAACCTGCTTTCTTTAAGGGGTCAAAGAAAGGAGTTGTTAAGTTATCATTAAAAACAAAATCTAGCAATTCCGTAATATATTCATTTTGGGGATGATGACCAACCCTGACTTGTTTTTATAACTAAACAAATAGTCCGTCTTTGAGGGAAAGGGGTGGTACAGAAATGTGAAAAATTAAATCAAATGATACTAGTTTCATATAAAATGATATTATATTGTAGTTTGTTGCAAAAAGGAAGGGGGTGGAATCAAGGCTGTAGTTGCTCCTCATTGCTAAAGGTAAAGGTTCCCCTGGCCCATATGTGCTAGTTGTTCCTGATTCTAGGGGGCGGTGCTCATTTCCATTTCAAAGCCAAAGAACCAGTGCTGTCCGAATACGTCTCCTTGGTTATATGGCCGGCATGACTCAACACCAAAGGTACACGGAACGCTGTTACCTTCCCACCAAAGGTGGTCCCTATTTTTCTACTTTCATTTTTTACATGCTTTCGAACTGCTAGGTTGGCAGAAGCTGGGAGATGTAACAGGAGCTCACCCTGTTATGCAGCACTAGGGATTCTAACCACCAAACTGCTGACCTTTTGATCGACAAGCTCAGTGTCTTAGCCACTGGCATTTAAAAAGGAGCACTTTTCCTGTTGATGTGCTGAGGATGTCTATATGAACACAAGACAACATATTATAAAAAAAATGAAATGTACTTTTTTAAAAAGTGGAGAGAGAGAGAGAAACTACTTCATGAAAATGAAAAAAAGTAGAGATACCACAACGGAAGAGTGGAGTGTAAAGGTGATAGAACTCACAGAAATGACTAAGATGATTGATTAGGGAAAAGAACAATAACTACTTTTATAAAAGATTTGAAATCCTTTGCGGACTTTTTGCTCAAAATGGATATAAATGAATTGGTGATTTATGGATTTATTGATTAAAAAGGGCTGCATACAGTATGGGAAAAAGAGAACTATGTTGTATAGTTTTGGAGGGGGAAAACAGCATTATGCATTTCTGTAATCTTCACTCCCGTTTCAGATTAATGATTGTATTGTATTGGTGATTAGTAATGCTTTGTAAAGTGACTGAACAATAAGTCAGTTCCACAGATTTGGTTATATTTTTCCTTTTCTTTTCCTTTGATATAAAACCTTTTGTCATTTATTAGTTATCCTTTATTTGACAAGAGAACCCTATGTTTCCAGGCATGTTAAAATCAGTTACAGATGCTCTTTTGCTTCTATTTGGTCAAATGTTCTTTCACTTGCATTTAACATCGCAATCTTAGGGACACATTAATAAAAATGTGCTTCTTTAATCTAATGGGGTTATTCCCCATTGAATGTAAATATGAGAAGTATGATGCAGCATTCTTCAGATGCAATTTTCAATATAAAATAAGTCCATTATTATTTGGATACAGAATTTAGTTGATTAGAAAACAGCTTATAGAAATAATATATAAAATAATATATAAAATGTTTGATGCTTAT
This sequence comes from Ahaetulla prasina, assembly GCF_028640845.1. Lineage (NCBI taxonomy): Eukaryota > Metazoa > Chordata > Lepidosauria > Squamata > Colubridae > Ahaetulla > Ahaetulla prasina. The sequence continues at coordinate 93,267,075 of NC_080544.1, read as the reverse complement.
GCTAATTAAGATCGGCTTTTCCTGTTAAACTGGTTTTGCAAAAAAGAATACTATAGGGTTATCTACAATTTCATTTGATTTGCATTTTGAATAGAAAAGAACTGATCCTTCTTCCTCACACAGCTTCTCATTTCCCTAAATCCCTGTTATTGGAATTGTGTTCTTCTGAATTGCACAGTGCCTCAACACTTTATCAAATGTATCGTTTCTGAAATTATGATTATAAATGTTTATTTTTATGAAGTTTATGCTTAAAATATTATATACAGATCATTTTTATATGGACCTTTGAAAAAAAATCCATTTGGTTTTTAATTTTCTTCATCGTAATAAAGCTACACCCAATACACCGATTCCATTCATTCTATTACAGATTAGGATACACAGGTTTGAATTTATCCTGATTGAAAAGAGAGTCTGATGTAATGTTAGGTGGCACTTCCATAGTTCTAGAATCTCAACTGTTTTGCTTGAAATGGTAAATAAGGACAATTCAGGATGCTTTAGTCACTTTCTGAGCCACTTTTTCACATTTTTGCAAGACCCAGAAAACTGTTACTTTAATATATTTGGGTCCTAAACTATAAAATTAGGGCTACCATTAGAGGACAATAAAGAGATAAAGAAAATTCTGCTGTCATCTATTGATCTTTGCTGCAAAAGATTATACAGTAGGCTAGGCCTGGTACCCCATGATTGCCATATACTCAACACTATTGATATAGCAATAACTACTTAGTCTTATATACCACTTTACAGTCCTTTACAGCCCTCTCTAAGCAATTTACAGAGTCAGCATATTGCCCCCAACAATCTGGGTCCTCATTTTATCCACCTCAGAAGGATGGAAGGCTGAGTCAACCTTGAGCCTGATGAGATTCGATCTGCCAAATTGCAGGCAGCCGGCAGTCAGTCAGAATTAGTCTGCAGTACTGCACTCTAACCACTTGGCCACTGTGGCTCATATGTATCACCTTATTACAGCATTGTAATAAGCATTATTACATATATATCACCTTATTACAGCATTGCTGGCTATTTGTGCCAGGATGGGGTGGAGACATCAGTACCATAATATGGCAGAAGTGGTTCAGTTATTCCATATTTGCAGTGATGCTGAACTTCATCATTTCCACCAAGGTCCCAGAGCAGTTCAGAGAACTGGCAAATACCACTTCTGGCTGGCCCCAGAGTGGGGTGGGAGTGGGGATTTTGCAGTATCCTTCCCCTGGAATGGGGTGGGAATGGAGATTTTATTTATTTATTTATTTATTTATTTATTATTTAAATTTTTATACCGCCCTTCTCCCGAAGGACTCAGGGCGGTTTACAGCCAGATAAAATAAACAGTACTATTACAAAATAAATACTATTAAAATACCACTAAAAAACTTATTCAATTTGGCCGCAATTAAAATTTAGCAAATAATAAAACCCATTAAAAACCCATTAAAACCCATTAAAACCCTTAAAACCCACGAATTTAAAACTAATCCAGTCCTGCAGATGAATAAATGTGTTTTAAGCTCATGACGGAAGGTTCGGAGGTCCGGAAGTTGACGAAGTCCTGGGGAGTTCGTTCCAGAGGGTGGGAGCCCCACAGAGAAGGCCCTTCCTGGGTGTCGCCAGACGACACTGTCTCGCTGACGGCACCCTGAGGAGTCCCTCTGTGAGAGCGCACGGGTCGGTGAGAGGTATCCGGTAGCAGTAGGCGGTCCCGTAAGTAACCCGCCCTATGCCATGGAGCGCTTTGAAGATGTTCACCAAAACCTTGAAGCGCACCCGAAGGCCACAGGCAGCCAGTGCAGTCTGCGCAGGATAGGTGTCACACGGGAGCCACGAGGGCTCCTCTATCACCCGCGCAGCTGCATTCTGACTAACTGAAGCCTCCGGATGCCCTTCAAGGGAGCCCCATGTAGAGAGCATTGCAGTAATCCAGGCGAGACGTCACGAGGGCGTGAGTGACCGTGCACAGGGCATCCCGGTTCAGAAAGGCGCAACTGGCGCACCAGGCGAACCTGGTAAAAGCTCTCCTGGAGACGGCCGTCAAGTGATCTTCAAAAGACAGCCGCTCATCCAGGAGGACGCCCAAGTTGCGCACTGCTCCATCGGGGCCAATGACTCGCCCCCGACAGTCAGCCGAAGACTCAGCTGACTGTACCGAGATGCCGGCATCCACAGCCACTCTGTCTTGGAGGGATTGAGCCTGAGCCTGTTTCTCCCCATCCAGACCCGTACGCCTTCCAAGCACCGGGACAACACTTCGATAGCTTCGTTGGGGTGGCCCGGTGTGGAAAAGTACAGCTGGGTGTCATCAGCGTACAGCTGGTACCTCACACCGAAGCCACTGATGATTTCACCCAGCGGCTTCATATAGATTTTGCAGTATCCTTCCCATGCCACATCCACCATGCCACGCCCACAGAACCGGTAGTAAAAAAAATTGAATTTTACCACTGTCCAGACTCTATAGGCATTGTGCTTCCTTCAATTTTCAGGATGACACATTAGTCTCGTAACCATCTTGACTATTGAGTGTTGAGCAGCAATTCTATTTCAGATTATATTTTTTCCCGGCAGCTTCAGATTGTCCCTCTAAAAAGGTCTTTTTGACATTTGATAGCCATGGCCTGGCTTGTTTATTATTGTTGACAGAGAAACCAGTGCAATAACAAACAATAGTGGTGATAGAGAGTTTCCTTGAAATAGTCTTCTTGTTATTAACGTCTTCGTGATCCATTGACCAGCAACTGGGCCTTCCATTGTGCCACTGATTTTTAAACTTTGTGGTATTTTTATTGACTCATGTTATTCTTAGGTACTTGATTACCCAATCATATGGCAGGGAGTTGAATGCCTTCTTGTTATCAATTCAAACTTTATTCAGGTTGCTCTTCCTTCTCTTACAGTTTTCCAAAATCATTGTGTCCAGTAGGAGCTAATCCTTTGTTCCTCAACTCTTTGATCGGTTTTCTTTCTGTTCATGTGGAAAGAGTTTGTTTTCAACCAGATGCTGTTGGGCTCCATCAACTCCCACACCAGTTAGCAATTAAAAAGTTGTTGGTAAACAGGTACTTGATCTGTAGTTGTCTGGTGCTGGCATTTGTTTTTGGCTCTTTCATTAACAGGTAGGTTTCGCCAGATGTTCATCTATCTGCCATTTAATCTCCTTGACTGTTAAACTTCTTGGCAATGAGGGGTGTAGACCAGTCAGATATTTCGACCAAAAACTATGCAGTTCATCTTTACCTGGAGCTGACCAATTCTTGATCTCTCTTACCCTTTTCTCCACCATTTCTGTTTTTACAAGTTCTTTCATTTCAACTTCCTTTTTATTCTTATCCACCTTCTTTATCCAAGTTGCATTTTTGTTGTATTTCTTTTTCAACTGAAATTGGAGATTCTGCCTGTAGTATGCAATTTGAGCTTGGTATCTGCTGATCTTCTTGGCTATAGCTATTATTTGCTGCTTTATTATTTCCAATGCTTCCATAATCTTCCTTGTTTCTAGATGATATTTCTTGATCGGGTATTCTTTGGTCTTCTTTTTCTTCTGCTTCCTTTTTTAATCGGTTGTAGCTTCCCAGAAAAAACCAAAAATACTAAATGCTGAACATAAGTTGTACATATATATTTTGTATATTATATATTTTGTCCCGCTTTATAGATTAGATTTCAACAACTTGGGACTTTTCATTGTTTTTCTGTTCTTTGCCCTCCCCTTTCTTCTCTGCAATAATTTAAGTGCAAAGGCTGGGTGAAACCACCCAGAATTTAATATACCACAAAACTTATTGTACCATTCATGAATTCTCAGTTCAGCTCTCTTTATTACTCCCATTTCCCTGGCCTTCACAAAGCTTATGGTATATAGAAAACAAGTAGTTCTAGACTATAACAATAGACTGACACATTCTGAATAATCAGGTGTCCATTCAACACAGAAAAAAATCTTCCTGGATTTATTGAGTTCATGGTCTCCACACAGCAATCTGGGTGTGCAAAGAAGCCTATTAATAATCTGGAGCTCAGGACAATTTGTCAGACAATAGCATTCAATCACCTCTATATTGTTGTTTCTTCTTCCTCTTCCTCCTCCTCCTCCCTCCCCCTCCCCCTCCCCCTCTCCTCTCCTCTCCTCTCCCTCCTCCTCCTTCTATATCTTGCTCTTGTCAAATATGTTTCTAGTGTATCTTCAGAATAGGGGCCTGCTTACTAATTATACCTTGTCTCTGTTGAATTATTTGTTTCCAGTGTAAAAATGTGTTTGATCTTGTGAAATGGCCCTTTTGGCAAGGTGAGAATGTAATTTCTGAACTAAATATTATCTAATTAAGAGTGCCTGAAAGAAATTTGTATGTTTCCCAGAATTTTCATAAATTGTTATTCAATAGTTTTCACTGTCTGATTATAACTCAGCATAGTCTTAACATTTCATTCTCATTCATTAAAGCCACATAGATACTGGAGTATAAAACTGTGCCCAAATAGTGAGTGAATTCCATTGAATTCAATTCCGGTGTAGAAGACTATAGTCTAAAATCTTCAGTTATAGAAAAGACCAGCAATATTTATGACATCTTGAAAGACTAGCAATTGGGTTAATGACATTCATTTGTCCTAACATGGGACTCTAGTCCATGTACGCATATGCCACAATAAATGATGTATTTAAAGGGCCATGACTGTTATATTTTATATCTAGCACAAGATAGAAGTATTAAAAAATTAAGAACTACTTCAGCTGAGAGTCAATAAAAGCATAATAAAACTAGTTTTCACGTAGGAAAGACATTGTTCAGGTGTCTGTAGAGCTGAGTTCATATATTGGAGGATGTCTTTGGTGATAAAATTGTCTTTATGTATCAATAGACATCAGATGATGACTGTAGCCATGGAAAGTTTGTCCTTTGGGAGGGAAGCTATGACTTAGCTACCATATTAAAAAATACAGACATCACCTTGCCAACAAAAGTCTGTATAGTCAAAGCTATAGTTTTCCCCATAATAATGTATGGTCATGAGAGTTGGACCATAAGATAGGCTGAGTGCTGAGGTATTGATGCTTTTGCATTGTGGTGTTGGAGAAGACTCTTGAGAGTCCCTTGGACTGCAAGGAGATCAAATCAGTCCATCCAAAAGGAAATCAACCCTGACTGTTCTTTGGAGGGACAGATACTAGTGAGAAGAGAGGACTCATTCAAAAAGACCCTGATGTTGGGAAGATTGAAGGCAAAAGGAAAAGGGGGCAGTAGAGGATGAGATGGTTAGATGGTGTCATTGACATAATGGACATAGAATTGAGCAAACTCTGGAGGATAGGAAGGCATGGCATGCTATGGTCTATGGGGTTGTCAGACATACCAAGTGAACAATAACAGTGGACATGGATGAGAAATTGGTTAGATGAATCTCCTTTAGGAAAAAGCTCTGAATAGGATACCACATCCCTCTAGCCTCAGACCCTTTTATGATAGTGAAGGAAAAATGAACATTGACCTGGACTACTTTCACAAGTCAAAGTGCATAACACTGCATGCTATTTGTTATCCTCAGTTGTGTCATCATTAGGACTAGGATGTTCTATATCTCCCAGAAGAATTTCTACATCACTCCATTAATTTTGGCCCCTGTGATAGAATTATTTCCCCTTTTTATTACTGAAAACTCCACAACAATAGACACAGTGGTTAATAGCTGTCTCTCCTTTGCTCTTATTATTTGTTGTTTTTATTTAAACATATCTCTTTACAATATTTAATCACCAGCTATTCTAATCTTAAGTGCCATAATATAGTTTGTTTTAGTACAACCCTTTCTATTTCACATTTATAATTTCCATCAGTTATGTGTATATAAATTTATTTATGTGCCTTAACAGTGTCCTAGGACAATGTAGTTCGCTTTTTTTTTTCAAGTGTTCCTTGGTTTGTTTCCCTTTCATAACTCAATCCGCTGCCCAAAGCAATAATTTGTTAGGGCTGATAGGCCTGGCTGTTGTATTCTCATAGTTTAACCTTAGTGAAGCAGTATCTGAGTAGCACAATCTTCCCAGAAGATCTCATGTGGAAGGAGATGTTTTTGGGTGTGGTTGTCCCATTGATCTAGAGAACACAAGAGTGGGGAAATTACGAGCATTCTTTCAGATTATCCAAAACTTTTAGGAGGCTGTGGATGTGTCTATGTATGTGTAGCAAAGTTATCTCCCCAAATAATTTCCAATCTTTCTTCTCTTCCTCCTTTATCAGTAAGAACACACAGACAGATAACATCCTTGTGATGTGACCCTGACCTTTGTCAACCTTTGTTAAGACTTCATCTGAAGTCAGGCCTAATGTTTGTAAACAGGATGTAATTAAGGCTGGGAACTGACGGAGCCTGACATTAAGACAATGTGGAGCTGGCAGAGAATGTTCTGTCAGATGTCAGCTCTCATTGTGTTCTAAGTGCCTTCATAATAATTAAAGCCCTCTTTATTAAGGAAGTTCACTCAACTTGGATTAATCTGTCACAGTGTGGTAGCCATCCTTCAGAGTGCAAGTGTTTCCTCTGATAAACCTTAAAATGAGATGGGGGGAGGTGAGTGGGAGGAGAAAGAAGAAAAAATGCACAGAGAACTAAAAGAAATCTTTGAAACTTAAGGCCGAGTTTGGTGACAGGTGCTGACTAAAGATTGGTAGCAGGGGTGGGAAGAGGAGAAAAAATTCCTTCGCCGGCTGTGTTATCGCAAAGTGAACATAAGAGGTCAGAGTTATCATTTTAGGGTGCAGCCAGAGAGGGCCAGCAGCCTCGCGTGAAGGAACACAGGAAAATGAAGGTGCAGAAAAATCTACTGATAAAGACATTGTTGCAAGGTGGTGTTATCTAGTGGTATGTGGGCGGAGGAGGATACAGATTGAGATGGAAACACTGAATGGGAATTTATCGAGTGAGACTAATTTCCCAGTGGTGCAGATGGCCAACCTGAAGGAAGTGCCAGTGTTTCAGTGAACAGAGAGGTTAGTGTGGAGTCCTGATGAAGACAATGATTATTGGCTGAGGAAGATAGTGTCCCTACAGCTGGTGCGGAGCTAATACTTCAGGAGAATGACTGATTTTGGTTCATGCCCTATGATGATATTCGTTTTATTGCATTTCACCAAAGAGGGAGTTTACTTGGTCAGTTATCACATAAGGCAAGCATCCTAGAGATATACGGAGCCTTTGATATACACTATTTTTACACAATGACATTGAGCAGATGGAAAATAAACAAACACTCTTTGTCCTCCAGAATATGAATTCTCAAAGAAGTACATCTGACTGGGGTTTATCACTTCAAATTATAGATGAGCCCTCACACAAGTATTTATTTTCCTTATGCTAAAGGTAGAAATTATTGTAAGAATAGCACTAATCATAACAATTTCCCCAAACAGTAAGAAATGCATTTATTTGGTTATTTATATCCTGCCTTTATTACTTTTACAAATAACTCAAAATGGTGAACATATCCAACACACCGTCTTCCTCCTACTTTTCCCACAGCAACCCTGTGAGGTGGGTTGGGTTAAGAGAGAATGACTGGGACAAAGTCACCCAGCTGGTTAAGGCAGAACTTGAATTCGCAAGCTTAAAACACATCTCTAGGTGGAGAGTCATCAGCTATACTTAATGTCTAAAATGACAAAAAGTTCCACTTAGTTTGGGTGAAAATGAGACCAAGCTTTTTGCTCAGTTTCTTTCTTATTTCTTCATTGCAATTTACTATAGGTGACTTGACTGTGCCTAGTAATGTTCAGGGCCGGCCTCAACTGGACTATTTTTTTCCCTTTGGCCGATGTTCAAAATGGTTCCCGTGTCAGCATATGGGAAATCTGTGGAGTCTCAGTAATATTCTAAAACTGATAAATATTATTAAAGCCATATAACAAGGTAGGAATTAAGTCAGGAAAACAAACAGTTTTGGATCGAGGTCTGCTGTTAATTAAACAGTGAAGGAGAATTTGAAGGAAGCAAGAATAACAACTTGGTTCAACAATAACCCTGTGAGTTGAGTTGGGCTGAGAGAGAGTGACTGGCCCAAAACTGGCTAAGGAAAGACTTGAACTCTCGGTCTCCTACTTTCTAGCCTGGTCCCTTAAACTGGCTCTCTTTTACCACCTCCTGAAGTATTTTCTGGATCCAAATGAATGCCTGAAAGCCTGAAGTTAGTTTTAGGAGAAAGATGTTGTGGTAGAAACAAGTCTTTTTGGCTTGATTAATTGCAGGCCCAGAATCTGAAGGATCAGAAGCACATAAAATGACATAGGGTTAATTCAACTAAAGATCAATTAAGATCCTGATGTTGGGCTTTCAGAAGTGCAGGAGATGACAATGGTTTAATCACTACAAACTCCCCTGACCCCCTTTGAAGCAGGTGTAACTTCTCATTCATATCTCTGAGTTTTGCCCTCAGAAAATGTAACCTCTAAAGCAGGGGTGTCAAACTCATGGCTCACAGGCCGTTTGTATCACGTGCTGGCCACGCCCACCCCCAGTTTAGCAAAGGGGAAAAAAGTCCTGATACGTCATGTGACGTATCGATGATGTGATGATGTGAATTTGACACCCCTGCTCTAAAGACACGGATAGGAGATAGTTTGAAGAATATTGTATGTTATTATTCTTTTCTAACTTGTTTATTTTTAAACAGAGAAACATAGGGGCATGATATGCACAATATTATACCAGGGGCAGAACATGTCCATAATAAACTGATAATTGGAGCATGTGTGATCCTTAAGTATCTCATATAGGATAATCCACCTTTGGAAAAGACCCACTACCTAAAAAATTGGAAAGCTTAAGACATTGTCAGACAAAATGTTGTACCTTGATGAACGTATCTTTTCTTTTATGTACACTGAGAGCATATGCACCAAGACAAATTCCTTGTGTGTCCAATCACACTTGGCCAATAAAATTCTAATTGTCTTGCATAAAAAAAATTCTAATTGTCTAATTAAGAAAATCAAAAATTTTCACTCGATTTGAAAGAAAAAAAGTAAAATAAAATAAAATATAATAACGGGTAGCATCTCTCATAGAGTGGAACACTAGAAGGATCCTAAATGCTTATGTAGGCTATAATTTTAAAACTGCAGAGAAGGTAAAGGGTGGTTCTAAGTACAATTATCTGAAGTTCAAGGCATGAGTCCATATTGAGTTACTGTCCTGACAAAAAGTTAGGCCTTCACATTTGACGCAAGCACCTCAGTGATGGAAATAAGAGAAACGAGGCTGTATTTATTACCTACGTAATAGGTCAATTTAAATAATATACCAGGAGCTTTTGTTTTGGTATGTTTTAAAAGAAGAGTAAATTCCAAGTTGAATTAGTTGATATATGAGGTGGAAGGATTGTAGTGTGTAAGTTTCAGGAAATGTAAATTCTTGTTCCTCCAGGATACCTGTAGGATTATGCCATTCAGTAGTTAAATTTAGCATTCTCCAAACTGAGGGGTCTTTGATGCTCTTTGTACAATTTGAAGAATCAATAAGTAGTTAAGGATTGAAATGAACTTGGTTGTTTTCTTGCAGATGTTTCATTATCCAAACTAGATATAATCATCAATGCAGTTACCTAGTTTGGGTAATGGAACATTTGCAAGAAAACAACGAAGCTCATTTCAGTCCTGAACTACTTATATTCTTATATTTATTGATTCTCCAAATTGTATAAAATATAAATAATATGCATTTTAAAAATTATGACACTGTTTTTAATAGGATAATGTCAAAATTCTGAAATATTATTCAAGTTTCCCCTTGCCCTAGGACACTATTTTGAAACTGCTTAGCTAAATACAACATTTAATTGAAAGGTCCCACTGAATTCTATGGGGCTTACTTCTAATAGGAATACACTTTATGTAATATACATCAACTGAAGTTAAAATTAATTACTTTCAACTTCAATTGAACAAATACATATTGGGGTATATTTTATTGGCAAGGGGAGGAAAGGATATTTGTAATCAGAAGAACTGTAATCTCTGTTGTAATAATTCATTGTTTGATGCTTGAAAAGGAAATTATAAAAAGAAAATATTAAAGACATGTTCTAATTACAAGTTGATTATTTCTAATAGTTAAATTGTAACATAGTTCAGTATATTCATTTTTATCTTGCATGTTGCTGCTGTGTATATCAATTTTTATGTTATGAGTTCATTGAATTAATATTAGGTGAATAATTAACAACAGAATAATGACTGGTATTAGATCCCATAAAGAAAGTAAAAGTTTGATGTTTCTATCTAAAGTTCTTTTAGTAATTTTATGCTAATCTGGAGCATAAAGGGCCGGAATAGCTCAGGCTGTTAGAGCCTGTTATTAGAACACAGTAGCCTGCAATTACTGCAGGTTCAAGCCCGGCCCAAGGTTGACTCAGCCTTCCATCCTTTATAAGGTAGGTAAAATGAGGACCCAGATTGTTGGGGGGGCAATAAGTTGACTTTGTAAAAATATACAAATAGAATGAGACTATTGCCTTATACACTGTAAGCCGCCCTGAGTCTTCGGAGAAGGGCGGGATATAAATGTAAACAAAAACAAAAAAATATATTTTCATTTATGTTTATTCTTAAATTCTTCAGTTTAATAGTTCAAAGACTAACAGTTTAATACAATATGACAAGAATCCAGGAAATCTCAAACCTGCGTTTATTGATTTTACGGGGACAATGTGAAAGCAATGGGACTTCAAAGTAGGTTCAAGGCTACCAATGTCCTAAACTGTGATAAAAGTTTGTCTACTTTTGTTAGACATTAGTATCAAATCACTATATATGTTAGGATTAAATCTACTAAGCAAGCCTTGTTATTTTCTAGGCTAGCAGTGTTAGTCCAGACAGTCGCACACATAACCACACACACGGTTCATTTATTAGTGTGATTTTCATTTGTTTCATCCAATAGAATGAAACAGAAATGGTCATTCTTCTTCTTCTTGTGCCATATGCATCATTGGAGGTTGGCGATCATGTTGGCAAATGTTCATTTATCGTTAGCAAACAAGCACCAGAACAAATTATGAACTGTTTTAAAGAGTTTTATGAGTTATAAAGGCAAAGGTTGAGAAACCTGCTATGTACATAACAATTTTCTGCTAGAGAGATAGAGAAGTGATGAACTGTGGAGGAAAAATATAATTTTATTTAAACAAGACACAACCGATTTAATTAAATAAACAATTGTGAAGAATAGGATTATTTGCCTTGATGAGAGCTGTCATTTGTTTTATGCATTAAAAATTCAGAAGCTGCTTAAAGTATTAATGCTAACATTTAAAAAAAATTTGGCATGTAAATAGGAGGGTAGGAAGTAAAAAGATGGGCAGGGAATCAAGAGCTGTGCACATGAAGGCTTTTTAAAGATAGATAAATCATTTTCTTCTGAAATGAAATTCTGTTTGACTGCATGAAATATGAACAGTAATTAAATGCACAGTCTGTGGGCCTTCCATACTTTAAAGCACTTTCTCCCCACTCCCCCTTTTCCCCCCCTTTAAAAAAAGTGCTCACCTCAAGACAGGCCAATTATCCAAGAACGATGGAGTCAAGGGAAAAGTAGCTAAATTTCTTTACTTGAATGATCATAACCACAAGTAAGCGATTAGTCCCAATAAGCACCAGCAGGGATGTAGTAGGGACCCTCATACCGGAGGGCTTCAAATAGTCATTTCCTTGGTTTAAAATAAAATCTGACTGCACTAAATAGACAGTTTTTAATCTCCATTGGACCTCTGAAGATTTCTCAAGCTGTTGTTGGCCATGGCAGAAACAATTTTTTTTGCTTTGTTGATTAAACCAGTGGACTCTACCACTGCTTATCGGCCTGCGACGAGCTGTTCTTTTTAATTAAAAGTGAGCCACCACGAGAGAGCAATTAACAGCTAGTAATTACTAGGCTCTTCAGAACGGCAACATTTTGCCTTTCATTCCAATTATATAATGGACAAGTGGCTTTTTGATCTTCAAATTAGTGAGCTCTTGTACTATTTGTTTTGAGGCAGATTTGGAAGGTTAATGATGCCTGTGGTGGCACTTTTTCCACTGACTGATGTAAGACAAGGGGGGAAAAAAAAAAGGTAAAAAAATGGAATACTCTATCAAAAAATGCAAATGTTGCCTTCACGATAATGAACAGGAAAGTATGCAGGTTGTTTAATAAAAGGAAAACAGTCATTTTTTTTGTCTTTAACTAGCACCATGGAATTATTTTCCTTAAAGTTTTAATTAAATGTTCTAATATAGATTCTTTAGAGAGTGACACATAACATTTAACTGCTTGATTCTTAATTGTATTTGCCTTTGATTGTGGCACCTATAATTTAATGTTTTACCACGGAACAGAGACCAGGAAGTTTCCCCTAGGACATACAATGCATTGACTTCATTTTAATGTCTTTTAAGTAATAAGTCTTAAAGTTTATTTAATGGCCACTATGTCCTCTGAGTACACAGACCCCTTCCATCACAAATCCTTGTCTAATTTTAATTAATATTGATTTGCATTTCTTAAAGAAAAAAAGCATGATTGTTACTGTGCCATATAGCTAAGAAATTGTGGGAGAGATGGGTTTTGAAATATGTCACTGGGTAGGTTTTAAAGGCAGATCAATAATGAAATATGAGGTTCATCGATGCCATTGGTGTAAATCAACTCAGCATAAGTTGTCTTAACTGAATATTATGCAGAGGGCTGTCTAATTCTTTGATTTGCTTTTCTAACATTTGCTTTTTGGAACGCATATGATGGAAATTCTAAATTCTGTCAGAATTCTGATGTAGTAACACTGATCTCTTGCAAAAAAGATTAGTATATATATTTGTCACAAATTACTTCCATATGCGGACAAGTAATTAATGTGCTTTAAAACAAATATCAACAACAAAACAAAATATGTATGTATGTATGTATGTATGTATGTATGTATGTATGTAGGGTTTATCATATTTATATGACTGCTCATCTCACAAATTCATAACTCTGGGTGGCATATAAGTGTTAATTAAAAAGAAAAACCAAAAATTATATCAAAACAGACGTTAAAAACTATAACAAGTATAAAAGTCATAGTATTAAGAGCCCACACTAATATTGTAATTTGAATCAGAATATGGCTTTACAATAATTGGTTTTGCAAAGATGCTTACATTTCAGTTAATCTAATAGTTTTGGTGATGTTTCTACAAGAGAGAGTAAGATTGAAACTACATCTGTACAAAATCATTATTGGTTGGACAGACTTAGTATCAGGACCTTTGTCCTGTCCAATCACATATATCTACCTACACATATATGTGGAAGCCATTTTTATATGGTAACAGACTAACTTGACAACAGATATCTATGAATTACTCAACGATTCTGTAGGAGCTCTCAAATGCTGGAACACTCTGATCAACTTAGTTCCCTACTAATGATTGGCAAATAAGTTCTAGTCTTCTGGCCCAAGCCCTGGATTCCTTCCCCCAAAGTAAAATATGCATCCTCTAATAAGGAATAGGAGGAGCTTGCCACTTTTACCAGGTTGACTAAATAGGAAGTATTTAGATAAGCTAATTTTTCTTTGTCAGGCTATATTAACAGAATCTTGCAATCCTGAAAGTACAACTCTCCCGCTGCCTCCTCTACAGCCTCAGAAACTAGGGAAGCTCCTTTCTGAGCCTCTTGCTTTGCCCATTATTCATCTGTGGGTTATGCCCTCCCTTATCTGACTGTTTCCTAAGCAGCATCTTTTCACCCCATCACCCAAAGTCTTTCCCACATACTGTTACAGAACTATACTTAACCACGTCTGGTTTAAATGATCTTATTCTGGATGGATGTGTGTCTCTGAATCAGAGGTCTGTAAATAAGCACTTCTTATCACAACTCCTGCCCCAATTCATACAACATTTTCTTCGTCTTTTCATTAGACGTACACTTTTCTGATACACAATTTTGTAGCGTAATTGTCCAGGGTACTCTTCACTAATTAGTTCATCAGGATGTCATGGAGTACTTTGGGAAATAGTTTTCTTAAAGCAAAATCTATTACATCTGCAGCATTCCCTCAATCTTTTAAAGAAGTTACTTAAGTGGTATAACTTGTTTCTGACATTCATGGAGAGAGATTTTAGTTTGCTCTAGAATCTTCCTAGTTGTTAATTGTTGACTGGCCTGTGGTGTCCTGAATCGTCTTTTTATTCTTTTTAAAAACAGAGGCAATGCTTCTCTTTCCTCACTTATCTGGCATTTTGAAGGTACTCCAGAATTTATTCAGAGCAGGTAAGTATCCTTTAGTCATTTTTTTTACCAGTTTCAATCTTCTATCGGGCCCCACTTCAACTTGCTCTTCAAATATCAAGTTAATATAGGCTCTTTCTTCATGAGGAATAAGCCATATTTGGAGTTGTATTGTTCCATCTTTTGAGTTGTTACCTGTTAGTATTTGCCATTGTTGTTCATCAGCTGGTATACTAATTCTTGAATTATTCATTTATGATTTATAAAGCAATCCCTTATTTGTTGTTTTTAGCATATATTTCACTAACCCCAGCTACTTCTGAGCTTTATGTTTCTTGAGGCCACCTCTATAGGTTTGGCTTATCTGCAAGTATTATTTTGGGACCTCTTTTGTATAAGTCTTTTCAGAGCTTCAGCTTCTTGTGCTACCTCCTGTTCTTTTTCTTCAGCTTGTCAACCACTTTGACAAACCCCAGGACTGGTTGTATAATTTTCTTCCCTTTTTTTTTCTTCCCTTTCTCTAAAAGAGGCACAATATATGTCCTTAAAACTACCAGTTCAAAACAGCGGATCAGGGAGAAAAACCAATGTATTTATGATGATGGATACTGAAATACTTCCAATTTTTGAACTGTTGCAATATACTCAGCTGAGTTTGTGAGTTCATTCTCCCTCATTCTTGCATTTTTTCCATAATGGGTACTGGGTTACGCTTGTTTCTGATCTGAATTATAGCCATTGTACCACCATTTTCTGACTTTTTGTTTAAATACAAGCACAATATTTTAGTTTTAGGCATTCTGTATGCAGTCTTGTTTTGGGGCAGGAATAAAACTTGCCAAAACTTTTCAGGATGGAACAGAGTATCATCATTTATGTTTACTTATATTTCTTAAGGCACCACCAAGAGAAAAAAAAATATCTTTGTTTCTTATTGTTCCTTTTTCAGCTTCTTAGATTAGCTACCTATACTTGCTAACTCTTACAAGAAATATTTGTTAGAGAGATCTACCTTAAACTCCCCTGCTGAACTCTGTTACCAAATTCATGTTACTTCTTGTTCATTCATTCAGAGGGCTTGCTTGTTGGAAATTGGCAGTCTTTTATTCAGCTTCCCCTGCTTACTTTGGAGAGTTAGTCCCTCAATTACATGCAATTGGCAACCAACAGCTGCCAGAACACTCCTAGCAAGCAGCAACTATTTAGCAGGTTAGTTTTTTCATTGCTTTCCTATCCTCCTCTCTTCCTTGTTTCTTCCTCCAGTCGAATTCTACTGCCAAACTTCCCTTACATTTTACTTGTTCCGTTTACTTTCACATTGTTTATTTTGAGGGATTGTTATGTTCAGCCTAGCAGGGTTTCTGCATCATGGTAAATCATAGTTTATTTAACCATGGTTGCTAAATAAACTACAATTGGCCTAATTCAATACATGCTGTAGTGACAAGCATGTTAAATCAAAAGCAAACAAACCACATTATGATTGTTATGTGAGTTTAGATTTGTATGAGCTTAAGCTAAAGTGTAAAGCTGAGATTTTCAGAAATCTGTTGGAAGAAATAGGTTTTTTCTTCAGGAAAATGCATTCTGTATGAAATGATCTTGTAAAAGGAAGCTTATCGATGATCATTGAATGTATTATTTTCCACCAAATAAGGTGAAAACTTATTTGCTTTTTTTAAAAAGTAGAATTTATACCTTATACTTAACAGAAATTGTCTGCAAAATATGTTTCTTCATGATTTCTTCATTATTTCATGTCAATAATTGTTGTTATGATATGAAGAAAATTTAAGCTATTCTCATGATTAGAAGCCACACATGATTTAGTATGTTTCAGTCCATTGTTTTTCAAGAAAGGAGCAAAGAATTTAGCGCAAGGAATGCAGTTTTAATCAGAAGTCCTACATTTAGTAAAATGTAAATGTTTAATCCTGTGATGTTTTACAAAGCTGTAGATGTTCTGATTGGTTGGAAGAGATTTCTATTTTTCTCATGACTCTTGAGAATGTTGCCTGTCTCAATAAATTGAAACTTCACTAATATTTGCCCAAGTCTAAATCTTAGAAATTAGTCTTGTTGGAAATTACTGAAGGCCAATCTAGTCCACCCATCCCATTTTCAGCAGAGACCAATTTTATGCTATGGGAGAAATAGACAAGCAGGGCATGATGATATTGCCTTAAACACACATATATGCATACACACCTGAGGTTGGTTTGGGAGTACATAGTGCATAATTTTATGAGATTCAGTAGACTTTAGTAGGCAAGAAATGAAATTTTGTTGCTTTAAGATCTGCAAAGATCTGGATTCCACTTCTAGACAGAGAAACTAACAGATAATACATGATTCCAAGTGTAATTCTCCTAAACTCCCTCTGAGCTCTTAGAGCTATATGGTTTCAAAGTCTATTTAATGCCCATTAAAATGGCTGTGAAGGCCTTTGCTAACTTAAATAGATTAATATTAAAAGGAAGCTTCCAATGCAAGTCTGGTATGCTTCTAGTCATGGAGTGAAAGGCACCATATTGTCCTCTTCCTTCAACAAAATATCTCCACCAGTTTGGACTATTAGTGTGCATTATTTTTTGCTCCTTTTCATGAGGATGAGAAAGAACAAATCTGGTAAACGAAGCAAATATATAGACCCACAAATGTCCAAATTTTAAACTCATTGCAGGATTTATTTCCAAAGGGATAAAAGGATCAAAGGAAAAGACAGCAAGAGGCGACTAACAGAAAAGCCCAAAAGGCGCCACAACACGAACCAACCAACCCTCCCATCCCCAATTAAGGACATCAAAGTTTGGCTTTGTTTAAAATATGGGTTGGCATGCCACAATAATTTTTGGCACGGTGAATGTAGAATCCTGGCAATAACAACTCTACATATTATTTCACAGGTGTTTTACATTTATTGAAAGGTTGTAAAGTAATGGAAAGCATCTTGCATGGCCTTTTAGGCTTTTTAATATTGGCCAATGTTCATTGACCCCTCAATGAGAATCAGGAGCTGTTTTTGACTGGCTTAAAAAACACCGAAGTCTTCACAGTTCTGTAGTTAATTGAATAAAATTCTGCTACTTAGGAAACACACAGATATGGAATAACCAAACCTTATGTGCAGGGAGTTCTCTTGTCTAAAAATAAGATTAGGAATTTGTTTCCACTTGTGAATATGGTGATAATTATAGTTTATTTTACCCCTGGAAGAAGTAGTAACAGTAGTAGCTAAGGATTGCAATTTTCAAAAAACATCATTTAGGGGTAATTGTACAGGCTTCAGTGGGATTGCTTCTGAGGAAATGTTAAAGAACAGCAGCCCATGTCTACAAATAATGTAGCTATTCGTTTTCTGAAAAAATTAAATGAGTATTCCAGGACAAAATCAAAACTGGCCTCGGAGGGAATGACATTTTTTCTCCAGTTTCCTTGCAAGTGGAGAATATAGTTCCAAGTAGATCATCGGCATGTGTACAGAGCATAGATCACATTCTCGTGACATGCTTAAAAAATCCAGTAGCCATGTATTTGTCATTTCTGATTTCCCCTCCTTCCTTTAACCTTTTTTTCTCCTTAGAATGTAGCTGCCCCTGACAGTTCCAGGGAAAAAAGTAATCGTTGTGGAAATTTTATAATTCTTGGCACTCCGTGAGATAGGCCAAAATCCAAAGAGTCTTCTTAGACGTCTTAGCTCCCAAAGGCTTAAATATGTCACCGGAGATTTTCTACATTTTTCTTGGAGCAGCAAAGCTCGCCTCTCTTAGTATCTCAGACACTCTTTTTGAAAAATCTCCTGAGTTTTGAAATGTGTTTGTCATATAGGGTGAGGGATTGCTGTAAAAACAAATCCCCAGTTCCCAAGGGATCATGGAACAAGTCTACAGTTCTTCGAGTTCAGGACATAGAGTCCTATATATTAATGAGGCTAGACTTCTAGTTTTTTTAACTCGTCAAAGAGATATAAGGCAATATAAATCCAACATGATCCATTTGTAGCTGGAAATGCTAAGAATGAGACTTTTGAATGTGTGTTTTTTTTCTGGAACCTTATGATAAATCAGCAACACTTCTACATGTACCCTCCGATAAAATGAAAACCTTTCTCTCTCACCATCTCTCTTTTTTATGTCTCAATAAATATAACTATTATATATTATAATTATATATAATTATATATATATATAATTATATATATATATGTGTGTGTGTGTGTGTGTGTGTGTGTGTAGGTCTTTGGTTATTTGGGTTTTCTCCCGCGTAAAATTGGAAGTGTCTTGGCGACGTTTCGACGAAGTCTCATTCGTCATCTTCAGGCTTCAGCTTCATGCTTCTGGGAGCATTGCATTGCTCCCAGAAGCACGAAGCTGAAGCCTGAAGATGACGAATGAGACTTCGAAACGCCGCCAAGACACTTCCAATTTTAGAAAACAATATACTATAGACATTTGCAAAACCTCAGAAAACAAATATATATATATATATATATTTGTTTTCTGAGGTTTTCGCAGGTGTTTGTATGTAGGTCTTCGGTTATTCGGGTTTTATTTGGTTTTTCGTGTACGACCACGAACACGAAGCCAAACAACAGCAATGCAGCTGACCAGTTCAATTGCAACAATACACGAGCACACAATAGATTTAAGCTTAATGTTAACTGCTCCAATCTTGATTGAAGAAAATATGACTTCAGTAATAGAATTGTTAATGCTTGGAACACACTACCTGACTCTGTGGTCTCTTTCCAAAATCCCCAAAGCTTCAACCAAAAACTATCTACCATTGACCTCACCCCATTCCTAAGAGGTCCGAAAGGGGCGTGCATAAGAGCACCAACGAGCCTACCGTTCCTGTCCTATTTTTCCTTTTTTAAATATCCAATTAATATAGTTATTACATACTCATACTCATATATATGCTTATATATTGTATAGTTATTTCATACTTATGCTTATATATACTGTGTGACAAAATAAATAAATAAAATAAAATAAAATAAATAACAAAATGGAGTTAAGCTGCTCTTGCAAGTATGATTATATTTCATTCATTCAGAAAGATGTAATTCGAATGAAACACCACCAGGAAACTACAAGTCTCATTTTCAAGTATATTTTAGCCATATTAGGAGCAAGTACTTACTATCCATTAACACTTTTGCTCAAAACTCCTTCAAGCAGGATGAAGGCAAAGACAGGGACTGTCCTTATTATTGTCCTATGAACAGGCATCCTTTCCCTTATCATTTAGTTAATGTTTTAATGTCAGATTGATTAACTGGGTTTTAGAACAGAACAGAACAGAACAGAACAGAACAGAATTATTTATTGGCCAAGTGTGATTGGACACACAAGGAATTTGTCTTTGGTGCATATGCTCTTAGTGTACATATTTATTTATTTATTTATTTTATTCAATTTTTATACCGCCCTTCTCCCGAAGGACTCAGGGCGGTGTACAGCCAAGTAAAAAATCACAGTATAAATATTAAAATATTAAATTAAACCAAACATATTATAAGGTGGCCGAATTTAAAACCATTTAAAACATTAAAATATAAATAACCCCAATAAAATTTTAGGCCAGTCCCGCTTGAATAAATAGGTGCGTTTTCAGCTCACGGCGAAAGGTCCGAAGATCAGGCACTTGACGTAACCCAGGGGGAAGCTCGTTCCAGAGCATAGGAGCTCCCACAGAGAAGGCCCTACCCCTGGGGGCCGCCAGCCGACATTGTTTGGCGGACGGCACCCTGAGAAGGCCCTCTCTGTGAGAGCGTACGGGTCGGTGGGAGGCAAAAGGTAATAGCAGGCGGTCCCGTAAGTACCCGGGTCCTAAGCCATGGAGCGCTTTAAAGGTGGTAACCAAAATCTTAAAGCGCACCCGGAAGACCACAGGAAGCCAGTGCAGACTGTGCAGGAGTGGTGTTACATGGGAGCAATGAGTTGCTCTCACTATTACCCGCGCAGCTGCATTCTGGACTAACTGCAGCCTCCGGGTGCACTTCAAGGGCAGCCCCATGTAGAGAGCATTGCAATAATCCAAGCGGGAGGTGACGAGGGCATGAGTGACCGTGCATAAGGCATCCCGGTCAAGGAAGGGGCGCAACTGGTGCACCAAGCGTACTTGGTGGAAGGCCCTCTTGGAGACGGCCGCCAAATGATCGTCAAACAACAGCCGCCCATCCAAGAGGACACCCAAGTTGCGCACCCTCTCCGTTGGGGCCAATAACTCACCCCCCACAGCCAGCTGCAGCTGCAGCTGACTGAACCGGGGTGCCGGCATCCACAGCCACTCCATCTTGGAGGGATTGAGTTTGAGTCTGTTTCTCCCCATCCAGACCCGTACAGCTTCCAGACACCGGGACAGCACTTTGACAGCTTCGTTGGGGTGGTCTGGGGTGGAAAAGTACAGCTGCGTATCGTCAGCGTACAGATGATAACTCACCCCGAAACTACTGATGACCTTGCCCAGCGGCTTCATGTAGATGTTGAACAGGAGGGGCGATAGAATCGACCCCTGAGGTACCCCACAAGTGAGGCGCCTCGCGGTCGACCTCTGCCCCCCTGTCAACACCGTCTGCGACCGGTCGGAGAGATAGGAGGAGAACCACCGATAAACGGTGCCTCCCACTCCCAATCCCTCCAACCGGTGCAGCAGGATACCATGGTCGATGGTATCGAAAGCCGCTGAGAGATCTAATAGGACCAGGGCAGAGGAACACCCCCTGTCCCTGGCCCTCCAGAGGTCATCCACCAACGCGACCAAAGCTGTCTCCGTACTGTGACCGGACCGGAAGCCGGACTGGAACGGGTCTAGATAGACAGCTTCATCCAGGTACTGGGGAAGCTGCCATGCAACCACACTCTCTACAACCTTCGCCACAAAGCGAAGGTTGGAGACTGGACGATAATTACCCAAAATAGCTGGGTCCAGGGAAGGCTTCTTGAGGAGGGGTCTCACCACCGCCTCTTTCAAGGCGGCGGGGAAAACCCCTTCCAACAATGAAGCATTTATAATTCCCTGGAGCCAGCCTCGTGTCACTTCCTGAGTAGCCAGCACCAGCCAGGAAGGACACGGGTCCAGTAAACATGTGGTTGCATGTAACCTTCCCAGCAACCTGTCCACGTCCTCGAGAGTCACAGACTCAAACTCATCCCAAACAACCTCAACAAGACGTGCCTCCGCCATCCCACCTGGATCATCGCAATTTTGGTCTAAACTATCCCGAAGCTGAACGATTTTATCGTATAGATAACCGTTAAACTCCTCAGCCCGTCCCTGTAGGGGGTCATCCCGCCCCTCCTGACGAAGGAGGGAGCGGGTCACCCGGAACAGGGCGGCTGGGCGGTTATCTGCCGATGCAATGAGGGTGGAAACGTAGGAACGTTTCGTCTCCCTCATTGCCACTAGATAGGTCTTAGTAAAAGACCTCACTAGTGTCCGATCAGCCTCGGAACGGCTAGACCTCCAGGTGCTCTCTAGGCGTCTTCTCCGGCGTTTCATCTCCCTCAGCTCCTCAGAAAACCGAGGAGCCAATTGAGATCTACGCCAGGTCAGAGGCCGCAAAGGCACGACACGGTCCAAAGCCCCAGCCGCGGCCCGTTCCCAGGCCGCAATTAGTTTTTCAGTCGTGCCGTGGGCAAGATCCTCAGGGAATGGCCCAAGCTCCGTCTGGAACCTCTCCGGGTCCATCAGTTGCCTGGGACGGAACCAACGCATTGGCTCCGTCTCCCTGCGGTGGTGACCGGCGGTCTGAAAGTCTAGGCGAAGGAGAAAATAATCTGACCATGACACCGGTTCCGTCACTAACTCTCCTAATTCCAGATCATTAATCCACTGTCCAGAGATAAAAATCAAGTCTAGTGTGCCCCCCCCCCCGTGTGTGTAGGGCCATCAGTTACTTGAATCAGGTCCATGGCCGTCATGGAAGCCAGGAACTCCTGAGCTGCCGTTGACGACAAGCCGGCCGATGGCAAGTTGAAATCCCCCATGACCAAAAGTCTGGGAATCTCAACTGCCACCTCAGCAAGCACCTCCAGCAGCTCAGGTAGGGCTGTAGTCACGCAGCAAGGAGCCAGGTACATGATCAACAGACCCATCTGATTCCTATGGCCCCACTTCACAAGGAGGGATTCACAACCAGCTATCTGAGACACAGTGGACTCCCTCAGCTCTAGGCTTTCCTTAATCACAACCGCCACCCCCTCACCCCTTCCTTGGGCCCTCCGCTGATGAAATGCACGGAAACCTGGTGGGCACAATTCGACCAGGGGAACACCCCCCTCTGTGCCCAACCAGGTCTCCGTAATGCCCGTAAAGTCCGCGGACTCCCTTTGGATAAGATCATGAATCAAGGGAGCCTTATTAACCACGGAGCGGGCATTGCACAGCATCAGTCGAAGACCCAAGCTCTGAGGATCCTGACCATCCGGGGAACGAGTAAGGACTGAGGGGCCGGAGCACGTGATCGCTTTAAGACATCGAGCACGTGCTCCCAGAGAACGATACGACCCCTTGCCTCCGCCATATCTGAAAGAAAAACATAAAAAGAAAAGATACATTTGTTAAGAATCATAAGGTACAACACTTAATGATAGTCAGATTACTTAATAAGCAATCAAATCATACAAGGAAACAATATAAATCATAAGGATACAGCAAAACTGTTTTGCTGTTTACAGTCATACGGTCATAAGTGGGAGCAGATGAGTGATAGGAACGATGAGAATATTAATAGTAATAGTAATGTAGACTTAGTGAATAGTCTGACAGTGTTGAGGGAATTATTTGTTTAGCAGAGTGATAGCGTTCAGGGAAAAAACTGTTCTTGTGTCTAGTTCAGGGGTCTCCAACCTTGGCCCCTTTAAGACTTGTGGACTTCAACTCCCAGAGTTCCTCAGCCAGCTTTGACTCCGGGAGTTGAAGTCCGCAAGTCTTAAAGGGACCAAGTTTTGGAGACCCCTGGTCTAGTTGTTCTGGTGTGCAGTGCTCTATAGCGTCGTTTTGAGGGTAGGACCAAACCAGACAGTAATAAAGGTGCAGATGACAGACTCAGTAATTTCTCTGTAGAACTGTATCAGCAGCTCCTTGGGCTAACTGACCTAACTTTATCTCTGTTGTAGACACATTAGACACATTGTCTAATGTGTGAGAATCTATCCAGTAAGTTTTCCAATGGAGCAGAGATTTAAAAATGGGATACACTGCGGCCAAATCATATCCTCTGTAGCATATTGATGTGCAACACCGCTGACTTAGGCAGCTCCAAACATCTGGTTGAGTGGATGCAGAAATAGTGTCTTCCTTTTAATGTTGTCACCATGTCCAAGTTCTTCAGCAACTCTTTTGTAACTGGGCCAATTATCTGCTGTCTCAGCTGCAAAGGAAGTTTTCCAGCAGAAGTGCTGGAATTGTAAAGTAAGTAATTTATAAGAACCTTCCCTTCACCTTCACTCTGAGCTTCTCAGACGTTTCCCCTCTCGATAGAAAACAACACACTACAAGATCTCCCTACCATTTCACAGTGATTTTAAAACTGAGCAAACATGTAATTTCTTTGACTGATCCAATCAGGAGACACATGTTCCCAGGTTCTATTTAAAAAGGGGGGTTATCTAACAGGATCCAGGAAGAGAGCTTTTTTCAACATAGCAACCGCCCTGTGGAATGTTCTTCCACAGACCTTAGATTGGCTCTAACTTTCCTAGCTTTCAGGAAGACCCTGAATACATGGCTCTGCCATGATTCCTGGGGGTTTTGGCAATGGTGTTCTTTTCCAGTGGTTGCATCAAGTGATGTAAGGATGGATTCTGCTGCTGATTATGATTTTTTTTGTTTTAAATGGATTATGATTTTTTTATATGTTTGTATATTAGTTTAATTTATTTTTATTTGTTTACCTATCACAAACTACTCCCTTAGACAAGATGCAGCCATTCAAATTGAGTGCATAATAATAATAATAATTCATGTATTCATTACATTCACTATTCCTTTGAATTTTTTTTTAGGGCCAGGAAGATAAAGATTGTTACTACTTCAAGTTCTTTTCCACTGGACTATTTTATTTTATTTTATTTTATTTTATTTTATTTTATTTTATTTTATTTTATTTTATTTTATTTTATTTTATTTTATTTTATTTTATTTTATTTTATTTTATTTTATTTTATTTTATTTTATTTGTCACAACAGTATATATAAGCATAAGCATGAAAGTAACTATATAATATATAAGCATACATATATAAGCATAAGTATGTAATAACTATACGAATTGGATACAATCAAAGGGAACATTAGGACAAGAATGGTAGGCATGTTTGTGCTCTTATGCACGCCCCTCACAGACCTCTTAGGAATAGGGTGAGGTCAATAGTAGATAGTCTTTGGTTAAAGCTTTGGGGATTTTGGGAAGAGACCACAGAGTCTGGTAGTGCATTCCAGGCATTAACAACTCTGTTACTGAAGTCATATTTTCTGCAGTCAAGAGTGGAACGGTTCACATTAAGCTTAAATCTATGATTATTTCAAGCCTGAATCAAACAGTATCCTTGATTTTTTTTTAGCATTTAGGCTTTTGTAGGAGAATTATTTTGAGCTAGTGAAGACTTTGGTTTGTCTCTCTCATAGTAAAAAGTATTGTTGCTTTTGCTAAGGACCTGTAGTGTGTATGGTATCTCCATATAAACCACAAAGAATGTTGTGAGTCTCATCCTCTAGGGAAATACACCTGGTGGAACCCAGAAGAAGGGCCTTCTCCATGGTGGCTCCTTCTCTCTGCAACATCTCTGCCTCAAGAGATTAGAATGACCCACACTCTAACATCCTTCTAGAAGGCGCTGAAGACCTGGTTCTGCCAGCAGGCCTGGGGAATGCAGAGCGGGATGGAGCCCATTAAATGGTTTGTGTGATTTCTTGTTGCCAGGGTGGAGGGTGGGGGGTTATTTTATTTTATTATTTTAATTTATTATATGATTCTGTTATTAGTTTTATTGTTTGTTATATGAGGTTTTTATATTGTAAATCGCCTTGAGTCGCCATGTGCGAATAGGCAGCAATATAAATTTCTTAAAGTAAAATAAAATAAAATAAATATTGAGTTTCAGTACTACAGAGATGACCTTTTGTTAGTGATCTTCTCCAATTTGTTTGATCGCATCACACTCATGTTAGAAGCACCCAGGCTCTTCTGGGTTGAAAAGATTAGCTGGTGACATCATAGTTGCCTGAGGGATGCCCAGTTGGGGGGGCTCCTTTTGTGTTCCTGGCAGGAGCTGGAGTGAAGGACGAGAGCTCACCCCGCCCCATGCCAGCACTCAGGTCTTGAACACAGGTTTGTTAAACTCCAACCCAGTGACCTAAGCATGCGAGTCACTGTGCTCCTAGATTTTTTTGATTTATTTGACTGTAAAAGCAAATACGACATGGGAAGAAAGGCACCCTAAGCCAATTATCAGATTGCTGATTTTTGTACCCCCTTCTAGATGTGCTGGAATTAACACAGATCAGCTCATGGAAAGTAGAATTGCAATGTTGAGGATACTCAAGGGATGCTGTGGAAAAACTTGTGAGGTTTTGCTGTGTGTGTGTAGTGGGGGGATGAAAATAACTTCATCAGGATTGCTGGCCAGTGACTGCTTTTTTAAATGTTTGTAAGCTCATGTGTTTGTCAGCTGCCTTGACTTCTGTCAGCTCTCTTCAATCATCTTCAATTCTTTCAAGTATCAGGATTTTTCCTAATGACTCTTGTGTATTAAAATAGAATAGAATAGAATAGAATAGAGTAGAGTAGAGTAGAGTAGAGTAGAATAGAATAGAATAGAATAGAATAACAAAGTTGGAAGGGACCTTGGAGGTCTTCTAGTCCAACCCCCTGCTTAGGCAAGAAACCCTACACCATGATATTATTAAATATTAAATATCATATATACAAAATAAGTGTTTGTGTCATAATTAGTCCCTTTAGTGAAGGACTAAGTCTGGTTTTATTTTACTTAGAAAGAGAAAACTTATGGCAGAAATATACCCAGTGGTTCATCGAGTCTGCCCTTTACCGTTTTTGTTTGCTTGTTTTCTTTTTAATTTATTATTTTTAATTATTTATTTTTATTATTTTACTATTTATTTATTTATTTATTCATCTTTGTCAGATGATAGAATGTGTTTATCCCAAGCATTTGTAAATTTCTAATGATTGGCTCACTTCTTCTGCTGGAAGTTGGTTCCAAGCTTCTGTGAAGTTCTTCTCCATCACCATAGTACACAGGCATTATTTTTTCACAGGCATCTGTTTCATCTGGCCTTGACAACACCTACCCTTATTTTACTTTAATATTTATCACAATTTTCTTCTAGGCAGAAGACATCTCTGTATTATTATCTCCCCTTGGCCATAGCAATTGTCCCTTCAAATTTTTAAGTCTAGGAAGACAAAGTGTTGCTATTTCGACTTGTTTTCCAGTAGATTATGTTTATTTTAAGGCTGAATCAAGGAGCACCTTTGATTTTTCACAGAGTATTGGCTTTGTGAGAAAACTATTGCTGCATTTTGAAGTGAAGACTTGCAGTATAGTCTGTAAAAGCTTCTGTATTGCAGCCAAATTAATAAGGTGAGAAGTAAAGATAACTGGAATGAAGCTTACTGGCAGGTCAATGGCCAATTCACAGAGGGATGACAATATTGCCTTAAAGTGTAAGCACAACTTCATTTTCTATTTCACTTTTCCCCTTGGAATTGTTCTACTGCAGTAGTTCAGCAGAGCACTAGAATATATGTGAGCTAAAAATAAGAGACATTCTTTTACTAACTGCAGGAGAAGAGCAGTGAGAATCACAGAGGAATTGAACTCATTTATAAAACTCTTATTTCTGCACGATTTCCAACACAGGGAGATCGTTCAGCCTTGATTATTAATCAAAAGTGTAGTACGGATTCAAGGGTATGTTGGGGAAAAAAAATTAAGTTTTATTTCCATGTCAACAAGGAGGGGCACAGAATACTATAAAAGCAGCTTTGTTTAGGAACTAGTATTTGGATAGCTGCTTGAATTATTTGTATTAATTGTGTGCACAGTTTCAGAGTTCTGTGCCAAGATATGACTAAGGAATGAGGACCTTGAAGTGATTTATAAATCAATTGCCTCTTTGTGCAAAGAATTCAAATCCAATACAAGAACTCAAGAATAGTCATTATAGCCTGCCTTCCTTCCTTCCTTCCTTCCTTCCTTCCTTCCTTCCTTCCTTCCTTCCTTCCTTCCTTCCTTCCTTCCTTCCTTCCTTCCCTCCCTGCCTACCTACCTACCTACCTACACCTACCTACCTACCTACCTACCTACCTACCTACCAGAGGTGGGTTTCAGCAGATTCTGACCAGTTCTGGAAAACCGGTAGTGGAAATTTTGAGTAGTTTGGAGAACCGGTAGTAAAAATTCTGACTGCCCCGCTCCCATCTATTCTCTGCCTCCCAAGTCCCAGCTGATTGAGAGGAAATGGAGATTTTACAGTATCCTTCCCCTGCCATGCCCACCAAGCCACACCCACCAAGCCATACCCACAGAACCAGTAGTAAAATTTTTTGAAACCCACCACTGCTACCTACCTACCTTGATAAGATGTTGTGCCTCATATCTCTATGTCAGGTAGAATACCATGTTATTGCATTTATGCTCATAACTTAGGTCCCCCCCACATGGCAAGTGAGTGTAAATGTCTCCCTTTTCATTGCTGTATCTTCAACACACCTGGTTTCTCATGTTCTATTTTAATAGGCTGAGACATTTTTACATGAAAGAATTATTTTTTTAATGAATCGGTTATCCAGCTTGCCATTATCAAAAGAAATAGAAAGTGGAAATTGGAAACTGGAAACTGGAAGAGACTGATTCCTATTGTGAAAGTGGAAACTGGAAGAGACTGTCATTTTTTAAAAAAAGTATGATAAATGTTAAAATGCAGCATGTTTTCTGTGTCCAAAATAGAGGCTGCTATTATTTATTCATTATTCCTATGGGTAAATATTTCTGTTTATGAGACAAAGGGAAAATGAACACTACTGAAGTATTTGTGCTATGTTTATTCATAAGACTGGTAATCCAATTCAACAGAGCTAGGTGTATATCAGCCCTTTGAGGTAGTCCAAACTAGGAAACCAGAATTATAAATACTAATTCTACTTTTATTATAAGATAAAAGATTCTGTACTTTTATTGTAAGATAACAGTAAAGTCTTGTAAGTCTTACAGCACTTCCCCCCCTCCCCGCCTTTACATTCCAGAGAACTTGGGAGGGTCAATTCTGATACATTTTCTCAAATTACATGTCTGGTTTGGACTCAAATTTTGCTTATCAGACTATTGTCTAGGTTGCAGCTCTTCCTCCTGATTCCCAAGGTTATCCTCACAGCTCATTACACTACACAAAATGTGAGGGTATGTATGTTTTTGGTTTATTGCTTTGATTTATTTTCACCTTTATTTGAGATTCTCAAAATAGCATATATAATAGGATTATTTCCTCTAATTTTGGCCATAATTTATGGAGTACATTCAGCTGACAGACAGTGATTAACTCAGAGTCATCCAAGAGGCTTCCAAGTGGATTGGCCAGTTGCTTTTTGGGTAAAATTCAAGACAACGTTACAGTATTTCAAAACTGTTGGACGCTGAGAGAGCCAGTTCTATGTAGAACTCAATTTTATGTAGAGACCCAGTTTAGGAGTTAAGGCATCAGGCTAGAAACTCAGTATGAGTTCTAGTTCTGCCTTAGGCACAAAGTCAGCTGGGTGACCTTGGGCCAGTCTCTCAGCCATAGGAAGGAGGCAATGGCAAGCCATTTCTGTGAAATGCAGGGACTTGCCTGTTCTGACCTAGGCTTCCTGAGTCAGTAAAACACATGAGTAGTCCCAAAAACCTGCTTTATTTTAACAGCTGTGAATTCTGTTCATTCACAGATAGTTGTGAATGTTCTGTTCAGTCACAAATAGTTGTAAAGAGTCCTTCGGGATAAGGCTGATAATCACCCACCTTTATCTCCCTTGACACGCTGCCAAAGACCTAATTGGCAAAGCCACATGGAGTCCAGAATCAAACAGCGCTTCAGACTTTAAACTGCACAGAATTAACAACATTGCTTCCTGCAAAGGCCCACGTGACTTTGCTCCTCTTTTAAGTCTTATGGGAGGGGCCAATCATCTCCAAGCCTTACTCCTGAGTTGTCCCTTTTGTTTTAACTGTTCTTACCTTCTGGTAGCTCTGCTCTGCGCATGCACGCACTGGGAACAGGCTGACTCTGGAGGCTCCAGGGGCAGCACATACCTCCCAGATGGCCCTTTCTCTGTCTCCAATGCAGAGCCCTCGTCCGAACCTTCCCCAGACTCCAGGACTGGCCCATGTTCCTCCCCAACCTCCTCACTGTCAAACTCTACTGCCAGCTCTGCAGGCTGCTGGCGGACCACAACATTGGCCAAGCTATTTGCTAGGAGTCAATGCTGACTGGAAGGCGCGCACACACACAAAAAGTTTTTGTAAGAGTAGCATCTGGGTTTAAAGAAATTTTATTTTTCATTTTTTCTCATATTTTTTACTAACTTGAATGCGAGTCCAGAGATATTTCACAAGAAGAATTCTCCGCTCTTCTGCTTGCAACAGAATACCTTATGCCACCAGACTTGAGATTTTGGGTTTAGACAACTTAGAACTATGCTGTCTTCGGTCTGACCTAAATGTAGTACGTAAAATTATCCGCTACAATATCCTACCTGTCAATGACTACTTCAACTTAAACCACAACAATACATGAGCACACAATAGATACAAACTTAAGGCAAACCGCTCCAAACTTGATTGCAGAAAATACAACTTCAGCAACAGAGTGGTCGGTGCCTGGAATGCACTACCTGACTCTATGGTTTCTTCCCCAAACCCCCAAAACTTTAATCATAGACTATCTACTGTTGACCTCACCCCATTTCTAAGAGGTCGGTAAGGCGCATGCATAAGTGCACTAATGTGCCTACCGTCCCTGTCCTAATGTCCCCTTTTATACGTATCCATTTCATGTATAAACCTCATGTATAAGATTTATACTTATATCTGCTATCTTATACATGCTTGACAAAATAAAATAAAATAAAATAAAATAAAATAAAATAAAAGGATGTGGATTGAAAGGTAGAAAGATAAATTAAAATAATAAATAATAAAATGGTAGCTCTTCTTTGTTATTGGCAGTGGGTCACACCTGATTTCCACTTATATATAGTTTACTTTATTGATTAGCCCTTGGGCCATATCAAAGTATTTCATTAATGGCCTGCAACTGAGGATTGAAACCATCTTTGGATTTGAAATCCTCCAGGCACATCTTGGCGATAAGCCGATGGAAGGCAATGAGGCTTCCTCTGAAACAGGCATGAAATGCAGAATTGTATTGCCAAGTCTCTTTCCTTTAAAAATGCAAACTTCAATTGAAATCTTGTTGGCATTAGGTTTGTTTTGCTTTTTTTTTCAACGCCGTTTAGTGCTGTGGGTGTTCTGATTAATTTAGCTACATGTTGCTGTCATGTTGAGGCCATTCATCTTCTGTCGTGGAGCATGTAGTCCTCAATCTCTCTCTATCATTCTACCCCTTCAGGCCTTATTTTCGTCACGTTTTTAGACAACTCTCCCCTGTCTGTCTTTATCTTGTTAGGCTTTCAGCAGCTTAAGCTGAATCTTCATTCGTTCAGTCTTGCTGTCAACCCTTTATTTTATTTTATTTTTTTCACCCAGCCGGTCTCATTTTCCTATTCATAATATCTCCTGTCCGATTTTGGGGATAATTGCAACTCGCTCTTGAGGATGTCACGGTGAAATCAGGTCTTCCACTGAGGCAACAGGCATGAATTTTATTATTGTTATTTTAAATTGCAAAGAAGGCATGAGTAAATTGTTGTTGTTAGAATAGGACAAGGTTGTGTTACCGTTTGAAACAAGGGAGGCATTAAAAAGAATGGAAGTGAATCAAAGTTGATGGCAGAATTGCTCCGTAAGTATAAAGTAGAGAATTGGGAATGACACCTTCAGATTTTGGTGGGATTTTTGGGCGTCTTTTCAGTTGGGGCCCTCCTTCACTGGGTCCTCGTCATCTTCATCATCGTCATTGTTACTGGACATTATTTGCAAAAGAAAGAATGTAAGGAATCGCCTCTCTTTTCCTCTGCTTCTTCCCACATCGAGAAAAATCTGTACGAATCTTAATTCCAGTTCCAAATTCCCCTATGATTTACTTGTATACTGAATAAGAATTTTAGCAATCATGAAAGACACCTGATCAGGCATCTAAGCAACTAGCTCTTGCAAAATTAATATTGCATCTTGCTTAACATGAAATTGCTCAATGTGGAATTGAAGTATGGAGTGGTTGGGGGAATAAAGTGATAATTGCACATATGGCTTAACAGGACACTTTGGGACATACTATGCTTTCTTTATAATAGAAACAAATAGGGACTTAATCATATCATATGAAAATGTAAATTAAATACTATTTTAAATTAGTATGTTGTGCATTCAAACTAAATCTTGGTAAATTTAAAGTCACTCATGCATATTATGAAACTCTTTATTAATTCTGGAGCATTTGCATTCTGCTAAGTATACTGATTTACAGTATGTTACTTGAGGTTTAACGAATAAACTACAAATATGAATTCTTTTATATTAAGCTTCATGTGGCAACATATTTTTTTTATTGGTAACGAGTTTGATCATGTCTAGAGTTGACAGTATATAGTATGGGGCCAGCCACTTAGAGTTAATATTTTTGAATTTTGCAGTCCCAATTGGGATATTCATGGCCATAAATAACAGTAACAGAGTTGGAAGGGACCTTGGAGGTCATCTAGTCCAACCCCCTTCTCACGCAGGAAACCTATATTAGGGATTTGAACCGCCGAGCTTTCTGATCGACAAGCTCAACGTCTTAACTGCTGAGCCACCTAGGGAGCTATGCATGACTGTGTGTATGACTGTATGCTTGACTCTGCCTTATATGCATCACAAGAAAGAGATGAGGAAGGACCAGTATTTCTCAATCTCCTCAATTCTTCTCAACATGCTGACTAAGGAATTCTGGGAGTTGAAGTCCCATCTTAAAACTGCTGAGGTGGAGAAAAACTAGCATTGACAAAGAGCAGAAATGGGAAAGTAAGAGAAACAGAATGTGTTTATCCTTACACATTACGAAGTGAAGACTTTACTAACCAAACTGGAAAGCTTCTTTTATTGCAGGACACTCCTGACTTTTATATAAGTACATATACAGCTGCTGGGCAATTCTGGTTTTGACTTGAAATATTTCATATTAGACATATTTCTGTATTTGTTGCCTCAACTCCCTAAGGCTTTAAATAGTTATGTTTTATATAACTGTCCTGAAATGGTTTTAAAATATTTTAAACTAAAGATAAAACAAACCTTAGTTTTAGAGATGAAAAAAAATAGAAACTTCACATGCAAAATCTGTTGCGATAATATATCACATAATATGTTAATATCCTAATTATAGTTTGTTTCAAAACATCATAATTTGTTAAATGATCTCTCCATAAAGAACATGTGGAGCTAGACTTTTCATTTTAGTTCTGTTGGTATAAGCATACTTTTATCAATGAAAACCACATTTCATTAAAAAAAAATGGTCAGGTTTGGTAGATTTCTTGTTGGACATATTTTTTTGATAAGTCTTTTCTCCCAAAAGATTGATCACAGTCTTTACATCCAAAATATTATAAGTACTCCATAAGAAATCTTCCAAGTTCTCACTATTTCTTGGCATGCTGCAATTCAGAAAACAGTTAGAAGTTCCTTCCCGTGTAAGACAGAGTTTTGGCCCAAGCAAAGCTTAATGTTTCCTTGAGTGCTAGTTGAAATGTTAGCTGAAAGTTTACTTTCTGTACTTTCTGGATTAGACAAAACTACCCTTCAGACAGAAATTAGGTTAGCCATTAAATATTGCAGTTTGATTTTGATTTGATTTTGATGGTTGCCAAGCATTCAAATTTTGAACAGGTGACGATGGGGACAATGCAACAGTCATGTGAAAATTAGCCATAAATTGTACTTTTTATCAGTGCAATTTAATTTCAAACGGTCACTAAACAAATGGATGTACGTTGAGGACTATCTGTATATCACTACATAAGCATAGTTCAGGCAAGAAAAACATGTGCTAGTTGTTCTTGACTCTAGGGGGCGGTGCTCATCTCTGTTTCAAAGCCGAAGAGCCAGCGCTGTCCGAAGACGTCTCCGTGGTCATGTGGCCGGCATGACTAAATGCAAAAGGTGCACAGAACGCTGTTACCTTCCCACCAAAGGTGGTCCCTATTTTTCTACTTGCATTTTTTTTACCTGATTTTGAACTGCTAGGTTGGCAGAAGCTGGGACAAGTAATGTGAGCTCACCCCGTTACATGGCACTAGGGATTCGAATCACTGAACTGCCGACCTTTCAATTGACAAGCTCAGCATCTTAGCCATTGAGCCACCACATCCCTATATAAGTCCTCTTTCCAGTGATGCCATAAACCCAGCTGCCTTCAAGAGCTTGCTCTTCCGTGTGAAGATCAGAAAAAAATTCTGCAATTTTGTAGCAACTTGTTTTGGGGAGTTGTAAGTACTATATGTAATTGTAGAAATTTTCAGGGCACTATACTGAATAAACCAAGCGTTGCAATCCTGGAGATGGGTGCATTACTTGGAACTCTGACACCAAGATTTTACAGTAGTGGCCAAAATTGTGAAAACCTTTTGGGAAAACTGTATTTTCTAAAACCAGCTAACGACACCACTTTTTTTCCGAGTAGTGCCATAAAATTATATATCAATGGAAAGATAATTTAATCAAGAATGTAATGCAATAACTTTTATGAAGGACTTGCTATTAGAATAGCAGTTACAGTATAAAGAAGAAAAATGAAACATGTAGAGAAAATGAGATATACAAAAATTATCTCTATGTCAGTTAATACTTAGTTGGGTAACCTATAGCATGAATTATGGTCTTACAATGTCTTCCCATGGAGTGAACCAAGTTGGTTAGTTCTGCAGCTGTTATAATGTGAAACCAAGATTGAATGATTGCTTCTATTAACTGGGTTTTATTGCTGGGTCACTTCTGACTAACAAGTTTTTTTAGTCGGCTCCATAGATTTTCAATTAGGTAAAGGTCTGGGCTATTCCCAGGCCATTCCAGCAATGGAATATGATTATCATGAAACTCCCCCCCCAAAAAGTGGTGTTATTAGCCATCAAACCTCAAAAATATACTTTTCCCAAAAGTTTTCCACAATTTTGGCCACTACTGTAGCTAGGTGCACAAGGACATTGGGAATAACACTGTTATGTCTCCTTATTCACTTTGGTTGAACAGAATTGGTTCCAGTTAGGGCTGGAACAGGTGGTACAGACAAACCACCATGTAACTTCATCCATAGGTGCATGACTATGAGGAAATATGTATGTATGTGCAGTATGCTATATTTGTTGGTGGAAATAGCTGGGAGCAACTTTATCTTTTTGGGATGCAGTTATACTTTTTTCAGCCATGATCATAGGAAACATTGAAGCTGCTTCACCGTACTCCCTGGATCATGCTACTATTTCTCCCTACGGTCATGAATTATGCACATGATCATAAATTGCCCATGCAATTCCTGCTTTCTTCTTATTTCATACATGCACAATCAGATGCAGTAGGAAGAAAGGAGGAAGTGAGTGCAAATTTATTTATGGTATTTCCTCAAAATGAGGAGAACCTATAATGTGAGTATCTATCAAGTGTTTCACTACCAGTACGTTGCCTTTGACAGTTTTTCCAATTTAACTCCAAATTAAAAAATTGCCTATACTTCTGTTTATATTTGTCCCTAGTGAGGTAAATTCATATAAAGATTCATTGAGAGCAGATTATTTATAAAATAATATATAATATTTTATTTTTTATATAAATAATATAAAAATATAAATATCCAGGGCTTCTTATATATACAAGGGTACTCCCTAGGTACAGTGTAGCACAATAAAATTGTACATGTAAAGATGTCTCAGTTACTAGAGTGTGTGAAAACACTTTGTTTGCATAGGAGATTCATTTATACAATGGAATTCCCATAAAAATGCTTTGATCTCTAGTTTTTAATTGAGTTTGCTATACTTTCCTGGAAAACGCTAGTATGTTTCAGTAAACAGCACACTTGATTAAAAAAAACAACCTACATTTAGACCTAAGTTCATTGAGTGACTCTGGGCTAGTTATAGCTCAATATAACCTTATTCACAGATCTATTGTGAAGATTAAAATTTTTGATCTTGATGTGCTTATCAAATAAATATAGCAAAAGCACTTAGACTTATATACTGCTTCACAGTGCTTTCCAGCTCTATCTAAGCAGTGTACAGAGTCAGCATATTGCCCCCCGCCCCAAAAATCTGGGTCCTCATTTTACTGATCTCGGAAGGATGGAAGACTGAGTCCACCTTGAGCCTGGTGAGAATTGATCTGCCAAATTGCAGTCAACCGGCAGTCAGCAGAAGTAGCCTACAGTACAATATTAGTAATGTTCAGATTAAATAAGAACTATCTCTCAAAATATAAAGATTTGTCCTTTTCCTTCCCACTCATGATAATTTATTTTTCTGTGTGAGCATCCTAAAGTTGTAATCAGTTCTGTAAGAGGAATGGCATTTGGATTGATAGTTCAGCCCATTAAAGAATATTCAGAAGTGAAGGAACAGTGAAATATATGACCACTACTGTCTCACTTCTTTTTGGCTATGTCTGGCAAACTCTTGACCGTTTCCAATTTTTATGTGACTTTTGAGAAAGGATCTCAGTGTTCCATCAGGTTACTTAGCTCCATTTAATTTGAGGCATGTTTTTAGATATCATCTAAACCAAAAGAACAGAAGTATATATTATGTTTTGTGTGCATCAGTTAAGCAGAACTTGAGCAATATACTGGGTAGATGTGCTTTAATGTTTAACTAATAGATTGTTATCCTTTGTTGGGAGACAGTGGAATATTCTACATTTTAACCTCTGCACAAAGCAGAACTTTGACTTTATAAAACTAATGGCTTGAAAAATTCACTTGAAAGATTGGTACACTGATCTGAAAGGAAGAGATGTGCAACAGAGATTTTCCTGTTGCAAGTACCTGTCTTTGAAAACAATCTCCTATCATACTGAAGAATCTCTCTGATAACAATTGTTCTTCTCGTTTCCTCCTTGAAAAGGCATGTTACCTCTGATCCCATTCTCTCCTTTCCCAACCCTTGTTTACAAGTCAGCCATAATTACTAATATTAATCAATGCTGATAATATGTGATTTAAATGGTGGTGTTGGGTGAATTTGAACGAATACAAAGTAGAGTCATTCTCTGCTGAAGAAGATTTAGTTGGTGGGGCTGGAATCCTGGCAGAATTTATCTGGTCAAGTGTAAAACCTGGATGAAATCTGGTTCACACCAGCGGGTCTGGATGGCCACACCTGAATGGCCTGTTACAGAGACTGATCTCATCGGTGCTGTGAAAGCCCACGTAATGGGCCCTCTGCCAATCTTCAAGGGTTCCTAGTTTGGCTGTTGTATTGTCTGACTATTTTTCTGCTTGCTTTTGAAGAAGGAAGTAGGAAATGGAATAAAAAGGAGAAGCAGGGATTTTCACGCTGCTACCCCTGAGAGTTGATGTGGGTTGGAGCCAGAATAGAAAGCAAATTAGCAGTGCCAACAGTAAGAAGAAGAAATGGCAACGGAAGCCTGTTGATTAAAAGATAGATGGAAATATAGATAAATAATCTTAAAATAGTAGAATCGTTGACTTATGCCCAATGTAAGGCTTAACAATGTGTAAATAAAAAGTGTATTAAAAAGTTTTTTTAAAAAGATTGACAGATGGCTAAAATGCAGCCAATGACAGAGATTCCACCCTCTCTCTGGGTAATTGATTATATTATCAAAACGCACTCCTGCAGTTAGGAAGCATTTCCTAGTATTTTAAATCTGTCTTCTAGTAATCCATTATTCTGTGTTTATACTCTTCACCTCCTTCTCTGTGACATTCTTTCAGGAATTTTGAAAAGGGCTATCACCTTCCCTCAATCATCTTTTCTCTAGACTAAACAAACCTAATTTCTTCAGTTTTCATGCATAGGAACTCGCTTCTGCAGCAGCAGAAAGTTTAAGAGAAAGTTTGTGTAGCCACTGGACCTATCTGTAATCCTGAAGTACTGCAACCTGCACTGTGGTTTGAACTATTGAAACCCTGTTAAGAGATTTTGATTGAATAGAGAATACCCAAAACAGTATGCTGTGTCATGTCTTCAGTGAACACATTGAACCAATATTCAAAATCTTTTTTTTTTTGGAAAAAGTATATGAAACATAGTAAAAATGTCATTTCCATTTTATGTAGTCATTGGACATTGTTTTAATAATAATTTGCTGGGTCCCCTGCTGGTCCTTGGCAAATTTGAAATAGGTGGCGATGTAGACAGAGACACTGAAATTGGTGACAATGTAGACACTGGAGAGTAGTGCTTTCTACTTTGGCATCCTTCTGGGCACTTCACTTTTTAAAAAAGTGTTTCATTATGGTAGACACAATGCAAGAGTGGTCAGCAGATCCTTTGTCATTACTGTGGGTTCTTTAAAAGCTTTCAGAAGATTGTTGTCAGGTTCCAAGTAATGCATCCATCATAAATGTTTTGACTGAAGGCTCCAACCCACTCCAGTTCCAAGCTGTGTCAAATTGAACTCATGCTAGGATGCCCAAGGATACAAACAATTCCACACCCCAATCAAATTCAGGCTTGGCAATTGTACACCTTGCCCGTGGCATGATTTCGTTAGACAACCATTTCTGGAAAGAATAATCATACAGATGCACTTTCTCCATTTGGACCTGTCTAAGGATGATGGACACCAACAGATCTAACACTGGTTTTGTGACCCTCTGAGGTTTGCAGAGATCTGTTTTAATTGGGGAATAATCAACTTTCAAAAATTTCTGTCATGACTAGCAACCTTCAATGGTTGCAACCAGAGTTTGCATTTTCTTAATAGAGGAAACCCCTTCAAGCTCATATCATTATTTGTCATTGATTAATTGGAACATATAGCTCAATTTTACCCAAGAGGGGAAATTGCCATAAGACTTCACGTATTATTTCTGAATATTGGACAAGTGTATTCAGTAAAGAAAAAAACACCATACTCTGGAGTGTTGTTATTTAACCAGAATCTTTCCTAATTAGTAGGGCTTAGATGAAGTTTGGATGACACAGCAAGTCCAATACTGCAGGATTACGGATAGTTCTAAAGGCTTCACACAATACTCAAAGTAGGCTATAATTAGTAGAAAAATCTAAGGTTTCACTAGGGGCAAATATTTGTAGCTTGGGTATAGGATAAGGGTGGAGGTTCATTCTCCAAGCTTGTGGGTTGGTTTCTAAATTTTTTGTAACCAGGCTTCAGTGGAATTTAGGGAATGTCAGTATTGATGTTCTTCTGCCCCCCCCCCAACCAGCACTTCACCTCCCAATGACCTTCACCTACTGTGACCTCCCCATCACAAAACCCTCACCTCACATGACCCTCCATCACAAGACTTACTGACCAAATGAAGCCAGAATAGAATAGAATAGAATAGAATAGAATAGAATAGAATAGAATAGAATAGAATAGAATAGATTTTTTTATTGGCCAAGTGTGATTGGACACACAAGGAATTTGTCTTGGTGCATATGCTCTCGGTGTACATAAAAGAAACAATATCAATATAAATCGTAAGGATACAAGCAACAAAGTTACAATCATACATTCATAAGTGGAAGGAGATGGGTGATGAGAAGATTAATAGTAGTCCAGACTTAGTGAATATTTTGACAGTGTTGAGGGAATTATTTGTTTAGCAGAGTGATGGCGTTCAGGAAAAAACTGTTCTTGTGTCTAGTTGTTCTGGTGTGCAGTGCTCTATAGCGTCATTTTGAGGATAGGAGTTGAAACAGTTTATGTCCAGGATACAAGGGGTCTGTAAATATTTTCACAGTCCTCTTTTTGACTTGTGTAGTATATAAATCCTCAATGGAAGGCAGGTTGGTAGCAATTATTTTTTCTGTAGTTCTAATTATCCTCTGAAGTCTGTGTTTTTCTTGTTGGGTTGCAGAACAAAACCAGACAATTATAGAGGTGCAGATGACAGACTCAGTAATT
Organism: Ahaetulla prasina; assembly: GCF_028640845.1. Taxonomy (NCBI): domain Eukaryota; kingdom Metazoa; phylum Chordata; class Lepidosauria; order Squamata; family Colubridae; genus Ahaetulla; species Ahaetulla prasina. Next base: position 93,227,566 of record NC_080544.1, on the reverse strand, counting down.
CCTCTGTAGAACTGAATCAGCAGCTCCTTGGGCAGTTTGAGCTTACTGAGTTGGCGCAGAAAGAACATTCTTTGTTGTGCTTTTTTGATGATGTTTTTGATGTTAGCTGTCCTTTTTAGATGTTGCGATATGGTAGAACCTAGAAATTTGAAGGTCTCTACTGTTGATACTGTGTTGTCTAGTATTGTAAGAGGTGAAAATATGGAAGGGTTTCTCCTAAAGTCTACCACCATTTCTACGGTTTTGAGTGTGTTCAGTTCCAGATTGTTCCGGTCGCACCACGAGACTATTTGTTCAACCTCCCGTCTGTATGTGGATTCATCATTGTCTCGAATGAGACCAATCACTATTATAAGCAGAAGAACACCAACACTGACATGCCCTAAACTCCATAGAAGATGTTACTTAGCCTGCTAATGAAACACTTTGAAACCAACCCACAAGCCCGGGGAACGTACTTCCATCCTAAAAAAATCTTAAGAGTCTTGTAACAGAAATTGTACTTCTGCTGATGTAGTCTATAACAGCATTTGTCCTTCACACATTCTCATGCACACTCACATTGCTCAGTCATATTCAGTTAGTAATTAATTACGATTCCAAGATCTTTTTTATATGTATTATTGCCAAGATTTTTTTAGGATGGAAGTACATTCCCCGGGCTTGTGGGTTGGTATGAATAGCCTGTTTTCTATTTGTGCATTTGAGTTCTGTTTGTTAATTAAAAAGCCCTTTGCATATTTCTTCTGTTAAATGTTAATTATCTTCCATCCATTTTTATGAGCTAGCAAGATTGAAATTAAGATTTTTTCCCCTTAGTATCTATAGTATTTGCTATTTCACCTAGTTTTTGCATCATCCCAAAATCTGATAAATATTTTCTTTAGCTCTTCATCTAAATAATTAATAGTAATTATTATTATTACTAATTACACCAATATGGGTACAAGAATGAACTTTTTGGAATTCCACTTGGTAGCTTCTTCCTCTAGGAATTACTGATGAGAGCTTCTTGAGTACAGTTTCCAAGTCAGCTATGTACCCACTTAATTGCCAGTATCAGAAACTAAACTAGTCCTGTTACATTGGATTATTGTTTCATGTACAAATGAACTTCCTGGATTTGTAAAGGAAATTATAAAGTAAGTGCCAAGTTTTTTCAGTATAATCTAAGCATTTATTTTTACTGTATCTTTTAGATTGATATTGTTATGTTTTGTAGAGGAAATCAAGGCTGCATAAATAATGTTTCTTTCTCCTATTTTCCCCATAACTGCTTGTCAGATAGATTGCTTTTGAGAAAAGTCCTTAAGAAATTGGAACCCAATATAAACCATGTCATTGCTAAATGCTCTGTATGCTAAATGGGTTTACAGAATAACAGAGTTGGAAGGGACCTTGGAGATCTTCTAGTCCAAACTCCTGTTCGAGTGTTAGGTTGTATACCATTCCATACAAATGACTGTCAAATCTCTTATTAAAAACCTCCGGTGATGGACTCCCACATCTTCTGGAGACAAGCTGTTCCACTGATTAATTGTTGTGTCAGGAAATTTCTCCTTAATTCTAGATTGGGTTCTCTTCGATAATTCTAGGTTGGACTCTCTTTGATAATACCTCTTGTCATGCCCTTGGGTGCTTTGGAGAATAGGTCAACCCCCACTTCTCTGTGACAGTTCCTCAAATATTGGAAGACTGCTATCATGTCACTCTCGTCCTTCTCTTCATTAAACTAGACACATCTAGTTCCCACAACCATGCGTTGTAAGATTAGGTCTCCCATTCCTTAATCATCTCTGTTGCTCTTTTCTGCTCTCTTTCTAGAATCTTAACATCTTTTTTTGTATCAGGGTGGTTTCATGATTTGCTCTTCTAGAAAGAACTGGAGTATTATTGTTCCCTACTTCCAAGGTTTGTTTTGGCAAGGCAGCAAGAAGGAAATTGTAATCGATAAAGCTGAAGGCTACCAAAGTTTAGAAGAACCAGTTATGGTTACATTTGATCAGTCTACAAGCATACGTCATCGAGGAGACTAAAGCTGTTTCTGATCTCAAATCAAATTGGGATCCAACCTAGGAACCAGCCTGAAACCAACCCACAATCATTTTAGTAAACTTTAATTAAAAAGAAACACAGCACCTTAGGCCATCGGGAACAAGAGAAGGGCTGATTGGCGCAAATAATATCACAGACACATGATGGTAGTTTGGCTTATAATCAGCACCACACCACTAATTCTAGGAGTGAGCTTTCCCAACAATATCAGGTGAAAGCCTTTCCCATCCCCATTTGCTTCCACTGAATAGGTTGCTGAATTTTGGGCAATAATTTTTCATCCATCTTTCCTCTCCAAGAAGAAATGAAGAATTCTTTAATCGACTGACTGTCTTATTTAGAATTATTTATTTGGTTTCTGTAGCCGCCCATTTCAACAAGTGAGCTCTGGGCTGCTGTAGAAATCAAATAAAACAAAATAGATAAATGTATTATGGTAAATAAAAGGAATGTTGTAAGCAGTGCAATACAAGATTCTTTTATTCCATAGCTGGAGTGGAAGAGCCTTGACTGCAGCATAAGTAAAGTTTCAGGCTGGCTGGATGTCTCTTTCTGTCAGATGCCATTGCATCAGACTTAAAGCCATTTGTCATCCCTGAATTTCATTATCTGCTCCTTCCCTGTCTTTCAGTCTCACTTTGCTAGGACATTTGTTCACCGTTGACCTCCCTGACAAATAATACACCTTAATTATGTTGGCAAGAGGGATATGTCATTCCTGGGCTACTTTAATTGTCTATCTGACAGGCGTCCTGCCTCAGCGTGAGGCTTCCATGGTATATTTTGACCATTTCAATTGTATGTTTGCCCCAGCCTTTCTTTTTCCCTTTCGGATCAGAATAAATAACATTTTTACAGAAATAACATAAAACACCATTACGCTTTTATAATTTTTCCTTTATTGCACATGAATTCATAAATGTAAATTATTTTTCCCTAAAATATCTCATTTTACCTGATTGAACAGGCATCAGGGTGCCTGCTTCATGGAGAAAACATCTGGACTATTGTAAAAACTGTTAACATTGAATTGGTTTGTGTGGAAAAATTAAAGCACAGAGATAAATGTTTCCTTGTGAAATCAGGCTGAAAAATCCTTAATTTTGCAGCAGCTATTTTTTTAAAATGCAAAACCACATTTCTGTACAGATGAAGAACAATGGCGAATAATGTATAATGGCTGATTATTGATCTTTGATTACTAATAGATATTTATTTGTTACTTATGACATATTTACATATTGCCATCTTTAAAGGGATTCTCTTGGGTTTATGTGCATAAAAACAAACAAACACCGAAATAAAACCATAACATCATAAAACAATCAAAACCTAATTCAGATAATTAAATAAAAACAATACCACACCCTCCCAAGCAATAGTGTACATGTAGCTCATGAAACCCCAAAGGTCCTGTGAATCACAATAATTTTCACAAACAACAACAGAGTTGCAACCATCTGAACTTCTGGAGCAGTGTCTTCCAAAGGATGATAAATATAGTTAAGTAGTTAGATAGTTAAATAACTGAGGTGATTAACAAAACCAGTATAAGACCCTCTCAGATAATGGTGTACAAGTAGACCAATTAATTCCAAAGGCTCTAAAAAGCCCTGTAATTTTAGCAGCCTTCCTCAATGTCAGTAGAGTAGGAGTCATCTAAACTTCTGAATAAGTGTTTTCCAAAGCACGTATGGATGAAGTATGATGATCCAAAGTATGATGGATGAAGAATTCTAGGAGTTGAAGCCCAACTCTTAAATTTACTGAGGTTGAGAAATTATCAGGCAGACCTATCTGTATATTTTATTTTTATAACGATACCTTGTACAAGTGTATTTCATGGTGGTGTCTTCATTTTAGAAATAAGGCTTATCTATTAAAATTAGGTTATCAATGGTGCTTAAAAAAGATAACGGTTCCACATATGTGCTAGTCGTTCCCGACTCTAGGGGGCGGTGCTCATCTCCGTTGAAGAGCCAGCGCTGTCCGAAGATGTCTCCATGGTCATGTGGCCATGTGACCAAAGACACACAGAATGCTGTTACCTTCCCACCAAAGGTGGCCCCTATTTTTCTACTTGCATTTTTTACGTGCTTTCAAACTGCTAGGTTGGCAGAAGCTGGGACAAGTAACAGGAGCTCACCCCGTTACGCGAAGTGCTTAGTTCTGCTTTAAACAAAGGACTCCTTTTTTAAAAAATTCACTTTGAGTGTTTCCCTCTTTTGTTTCATAAGATAGTTGGATTGTCCAATAGTTGGATACTTGTAAAATGTTGACGCAAAGTCTTGTCACAGTATCTTTAGCTTTAAGTGGAATTTTTAAAGTCTTCTCCAAAGTGGGATGGCAGATCAATTGCTATAAATTGGAGAATTACAAGTGGTGTTATGTTGGCATTTTTTCTAAAAACAGCTGATTGCAGGAACACTGTAGAGTAATAGCTGGATACAGCAATTCCTGTTCACTTATTTACTTAAAAATTATTTGTTCCTCATTATATCTAGCCTTAGGGCAGTTTACAACACATAATTAAAAGCAAAGCCATTAAAAACAGGAAATTGTAATACAGTATAGTGGCAATTTCATTCCAGTAAAGAGAACTGAACTTTGCCAATTCCCAGTACTGAATAATTCTTCAAGGGGTGGCATAAACTGAACAATATTTTTCAACTTCAGCTTACTTTTTTCACGCAGTAACTTCAAATAGATGAGGAAGCCGATACAAGTCCCATGTTACTTACAATAAAATCATAAAAGCACATCCTGTTATTTCACATAATAGTATATGTATGTGTGTGTGTGTGTGCTTTTGTGTGCCTAAGTATACATCTATTTCCGCTGTTAATTCCAAGATATTTAGTGTGTTTGTATAGAAATATTTTATGTATTTATGACCTATGAGAAGAGACATCAATGGAAGCTCTTGATTATCCAGGTTTTGATTGTCTCGAAGGTGCTTTTTCCAAAATGCAACTGGACTTACTTGTTTGTGTGTTTTTTTTAATCTTTTGCTTCTTATCCAAGAAGCTTCTTTGGTTTACTTGAACTGAACTGAATGAACATGAAAAGAGATATTAAAAAGGCAACTGCGTGCTTTATTATCCCCAGCTTAGTTTTGTCTCAGAATAATCTTGCAAAGCATGTCATCTTCCATGGATGGTAGTTGTTTTAATAGAATAACAGAGTTGGAAGGGACCTTGGAGGTCTTCTAATTCAACCCCCTGCTGAAGCAAGAGACCCTATACCATTTCAGACAAATAGCTGTCCAGTCTCTTCATAAAAGCCTCCAGTGATGGAGCACCCACAACTTCTGAAGGCAAGCTGTTTCACTGGTCAATTGTTCTCACTGTTAGAAAATATGGTTGTTGTTTTTTAGTTAGCAAATTGTCTTCACTAGTTGGTTCTTCCATAACTCAGTGGGAACTTGAATCCGAATAGCTCTTCAGCTAGAAGTGGAAATGCAAGCTCTTTTACTCTTGCTCCTAGATCATCATTGAGACTTTTAAAGGGCGAAAGCATTCTGAAATTAGTGCAAGAGACAAATTGATAATCAATGCAGAAATTTGTAAATAATTATTGTGTACTCAGCCAATACAATTTTTTCAAGTACCTTGTGATTATTTTTTCAGGAGTAGGTGCATCACAGTCCAACTTCTTATAAACATAACCGTTATTATAAACAATTATATGGACTGTTAGAGAGTCATTTCAAAATAATGTAGGATTTTGATGTCTACCCCAATACAATTTATACACTTTACTTATTAAAAAACAAAAGGATACCCTGCCCTTTATATCTGCATTCCCAGGAACTACCATATATATAACCCAGCATAGGATATTTTGATTTGTTATGGTGTCTAATATTTTACTTTTTGGTTTCTCTGAATTCTGTCAATTTTTTATATTCAGCATCCTTTTTCTCTGGTCATCCATCCTTCCTACCTAGCATTTGTTTTAACTGAAGAAAGTATAGCCCTATTATTGCACCCCAGCTGAGTTCAGTTAGGGTTTGATGCTCAGCAGGAAAAAAAATAACCTTTGCATGATGAAATATCTGTGTTCAGTCTCTGTCATCTGTTATCTCTAGTAATAAAAAGATCATGTAGTAAATGATGTGATTAATATCTCCTGAGGCTCTGGAGAACTGGAACAAGTCAGATACTAGTGGTTCGGTACAGACAAATTTTCCAATATGGCATAAAAGAGCTTTTTGTGTTCCTAGACTATCCTAGATACAGATAGTCCTCCAGTTACGACTTTTCATTGATTGATAGTTCAAAATTACGGCATCCTCAAAATAAGTGGCTTAAGACTTTATTCACTTTTACCACCATCACACCACCCTCAATTGGGCACTTGGCAACTGGCTTGCATTTATGACTGGTTGGTCACGTTATCGCAATTTGTGACCTGGTTAGCCAATTTTCAGCTAAACCCCACAGGAAACACTCATTTGGGAAGATGGATCCAATTAAAATCCTGGGTGTTTTGTTTAATGAGCACCATAAAAATGTTTGTAAAATTAGGTCCAACTTGACTTACAACAGCAATGATCAATAGCAGAAATTGCAGTGTCAGTTGTGGTCGTAAGTTGAGGACTATGCATTTGAGCAGAAATCTACCTATTTATTCTATTCTATTCTATTCTATTCTATTCTATTCTATTCTATTCTATTCTATTCTATTCTATTCTTTCTATCTATCTATCTATCTATCATCTATCTATCAATCATCTATCTATCATCTATCTATCTCTATCATCTATCTTTATCTCTATGCTGCTTAGTGATGCTGGGCTAAAAGTTCAATTGTGTAGGAAACTGGCAGAACCTGGAGGCATAGTTAAAAGAGGGATTAGCCTAGAATTCCTATGTAGCCACAAGTCTAATCTCCCTTGAATTCCAAGCATGTGCTAACTGTTAGCTGAGAAAATTCCTTTGCATAGGCATGAGTAGCAATAAATCAATTTAACTGGAGTATCATATTTGGACCTAATCCTTTGCGCCTGACAAATGGTTCATTCTTGGTTTATTTCCTAATCCTTGATTAATGAAACTCTACTGAGTAACAGTTTCTGTAGAAATAAGTAGCAGGTGGATAGAATGATTTTCAGAGGATCCCTGAGGAAATGCAATAAAGAGATCATAAACATCATACCTTAGCAAGGAAACTCCTATATGTGTTGGCCTTCAGTTAACAACCTAGAAAAGTTATTAGGTCTGTTGGCTGGGGAGTAATTACCTATGGAGATTCTCAAGCATCCAGGTCATGGTTATCCTAAAGGTGCTTTTTCCAAAAGGAACCTGGACTTTCTTGGGTTTTTTTTTCCTTTGAAAACGTTTTATTTTTATTTTATTTATTTATTTTGTCACAATAGTATATATAAGCAATAGCATGAAATAACTATATAATATATAAGCATATATATGAGCATAAGTATGTAATAACTATATTAATTGGATATAATGAAAAGAAACAATAGGACAGGAACGGTAGGCACGCTTGTGTTCTTATGCACACCCCTTACAGACCTCTTAGGGATGGGGTGAGGTCAATAGTAGACAGTTTTTGGTTGAAGCTTTGAGGATTTTGGGAAGAGACCACAGAGTCTGGTAGTGTATTCCAAGTATTAACAACTCTGTTACTGAAGTCATATTTTCTGCAATCAAGATTGGAGCAGTTAACATTAAGCTTAAATCTGTTGTGTGCTCGTGTATTGTTGCAATTGAAGCTGAAGTAGTCTTCAACAGGAAGGACATTGTAATAGATTGTAAAAGATTGGACATTGTTTTGCTTGTCATTAAAGAAATGTCCTCCGTTCTTCTTCAGAAGTGAAGAACCTTTTTGAACAAGAAGTGAAATATTTTTCAAAGGGGGAAAAAATACCCAAGAAAGTCCAATTGCCTTTTGGAAAAAACACCTTGGGATCTAGAGAGTAAGGTGAGTGCTCAACCCCCATTGAAAGTAACCCACTAAGGAAGGTTAACTTGAAAGAATTCATTCATCTTTTCAAGTGATGATTTCCTGCTTGAATAACAGAATAACAGAGTTTATTGCTGGGGGGGATATACTTCTAGTCCAGGGCAGGAGTGAAATGCTCCCAGTTCAGACTGGATCGCCTGATCCTGTAGCAATCTTGGTCGATGGTTCGGAGAACCGGTAGCAATCATGGTGCGAGGCTCCACCCACCAGCCTGGCTGTCGTTACTTCCTGATTTTAATCAGGAAGTAATGTGTTTTGTACCCTCTGCGCATGTGCAGAAAGGTTTCGCGCATGCGCAGAGGATGTGCGTGAGTGAAATGAGCGCGCTCACGGCACGTGCACTTCCAAACCGGTAAGGAAGGTAAGTAGAATTCATCTCTGGTCCAGGGGTTGGACTAGAAAGCCTCAAGGTCCCTTCCAACTCTGTTACTCTTTTTCTGAAGCCATTCCTCTTTACTAAGAATTATTCCAGTCAATTTGCCTTCAGGTCCTATTTTATGGAAAGTCAGGAAATGACCCTTTGAACCAGAGAAAATTTCTCAAAGAATAACATGTGATTAAGGTCAAACATGGAAGTTCACCGGGGGGTGGGGAGCGGGGACGGGACCTTGGACCAGTCAGTCTCTTTCAGCCCAGTCTATCCCACAGCCTTTTTCGGGGGACAAATTGGAGAAGGAAGTGCTATGTATACCTCTTTCAATTTTGAAGGAAAGACGGAATGCAAATCTAACAGATAACTTTTAAATACGCTTTTGGTATGCCTTTCCTGTTGGTATTTGATGCATGGAGGAGTCCACTGAGTACTGTGGAGTTATCAGGAATTTTAGCAAACATGACCATCACATAAGCTGTAAGGCCCCTTAATGAGCTTACTTTCTGATGCTGATATTTTAAATCATGTTGAAAAAGTTTGTATCTTCTAAAGTTGTCATCAAAATATGCAAAAGCAGAACAACAACAAAAGGCAAGATAAAATCCAAATGGCGATGTTTTAGAGCAGATACATTGGACAGTGTCACAAAGCAGTGAATAATAATCCGCCCCCAGCAAAAAGCTTTTTCAGAATTTTGAAAAGACTTCCGGTTTCAATTGACTAATCCTTCTCAAGAAAAAGCAGAATGCTTTCGGCCAAAGATTAGTTTTCCCATACCCTGCGCGCATAAATCTGTTTATCAGGACAGGAGTGTTCTCTGCTAGCAAACATTTGAGTCCTTTATGATCTTAATCAAAACAATTAATGCATGGTATGGTATTGTTTGCTTGAAATCCTTGTCATTTCCTATTTATATGCAATGCCCACACAGTAGCAGTGTAAC